>NC_045429.1:452836934-453141818 GCF_902635505.1 Sarcophilus harrisii | reverse complement strand
GGGCTGAGGGGGGAGACTTATTCAGAAAGAAAATTTAGCACCTGAGCCCCTAGAAAGAGAAAAGCAGAGGAAATGCAACACACAGTCACCCCCCAGCCCCCCAGAGTTTACATTTTAATGGGGGGCACCATGTGGAAAGCCCTGGGGCTCAACCTCCTTGACCTTTCCAGTAGCCCCGGAGGACATGTGTAAGATGGTGGGTCTGAGAGTGAAAGGAGGGATTGCCTGGATTGGGAGGAGGCCTGACCAATGGGGAGGCTCTGCCTGGGGAGAAAGTCCCCAAACTGGGCTAAAACCCCTGTGTCTCTGGTGGGGGAAGGGGCTGAACGCTGTGGCCTCCTGAGGGGATGTGCTGCATTGTCTGCCCAGGGCAGGAACCTGTGTCTACACTGACTTCTCCCTGGTGAGTCTACACAGGCTCTCTGCCTGGTCCTTTTGGGGCATTTGCCTTTTGGAACAGGCAGGTAAATCTGACTTTGTGCTCTAAAGGGCCAGTCCCACTAAACTGCCTGGGGGGGGGAGGGGGCATTGAGGCTGTTGCTAGGAAGCTGTTACCCCTAGCAACAGAGCGCTAATGAGATTAGCCCAAGAGCCTGGGATTAGGAGTACTGGGTGGGCCGAGAGCCCTGGCATTTGCTGGCAGTCAGAGCTGAGGCCGGGGCAGGGGCCCCAAGAGCAAAAGCCAAGTCCCAGGGGGTGACTTCCAGCTCTGGCTCCTCAGCAAAGACTGCTGGGCTCTCCTGTGTCGGGGCAGGCAATCGGGGAGGGGCCCTGCGAGGTAGCAGGGAGACCCGCATCTTACCTGCCATCGCTCAAGTCTGAGCCCCTCTGTCCGCTCTGCCCTGAATCCTGGCCAGAAGTCCCTGAGGGAAACTGAGGCCCAAGACAGGAGTCAGGGGAGAGCTGCAGGGGCCCGGAGAGAGCCGGGGGCTGGGAGAGCTTCGGGGGCTGGAGCCACTAGGGCAATGGGGACACTTGTGAGAGGTTTGGGGCTGGAAGGGCCCCGCCTACGTGTTTGTGTGTTTGTGTGAGACAGAAACCTGAGGCAGAAAAGATGGACTTACCCAAGATCCCACGAAGAAGGCCCAGGTGGAGCCGGATTCGCGACTCCTGCAGCTCCGCAGAAGGCGGGGCTCTGTCCTGCCCCTGGCAGAAGTGCCAGCAGCACCAGGGGACCTCCCAGAGCCCCCACCCCCTCCCCGGGGCTGCTGGGCCAAGGTCCATCCCAGGCACCACAACTAGAGGGGAGGGCTGGGGGCGAGCTCCCAGTCAAGCAGCACTTAAGGAAAGCCCACCAAGTGTCAGCGCCCGGTGTGGAGCGCTCTGGGTATCTGTGTGAGGAGGTACAACAATGGGGCCTGGATTCCAGCCTCCCACAGGCGCTACGTGTGTGGCCCTGGCTAAGTCACCTAACCCCGGCTCATCTCCACAGTGATCAGTTCTGGATCTGGAATCCCATGAAATACAGGGAAAATTAACCCTGAAGGACCTGGCCTTGCCCGCCAGAGATGAGCTCAGGCACTTTAAATGCCGCTTCTTATAGGAAGTTTGCTTCACGTGAGGGAGATGTGTTTCTGACTCGGAGCTGTGTGGGGTCCCAGAAGTCAGTGCTTCAGTGCCTCCATTTCACAGGGAAGTAACTGAGGCCCTGGAGGAGAAGCGACTTCCCTCATCACACACACAACTGTAAGGGACTGAGCTGAGATTTGAACCCAGGACCCCGGCTTGGTGACTGCAAACACAGATGTCTGTATCTCTAGCTGGAATCCTGGGAGTTCGCTGGTGACTCTACCTTGTGTCCGCCCCATGGCTGCCCCTCGGGGGAGCAGCCCCCCAGCGTAGCTCGGGACCCCATTGAGAAAATGAGTCTCGTGTTGGACAACTAAGGACAGAGCTATGATAAAGCCAGCATCAAGTGGTGCAGGGAAGCTCTCCCTTTGGGCACCTGCCTGGAGCAGAAGAAACAGAAGGGGAAGGAAAAAAGAAGTGGATTCTAGCCTGGGGGGGGCTGCCCCACGCTGCAAGGGGGGGCTGACACACTGTGAGGGGGGGGCTGCCACACCCTGTGGGGGGGGCTGCCCCACTGCGGGGGGGGGGGCTGCCCCACTGCGAGGGGGACATTCAGATGCGCCCCTCTGCCCAACCGGTCCTTGGTAAGACGGGCACCGAACGGCGGCCCCCTCCTCACGCAGACGGGCGGAGCCACCAGCGAGGCTCCCCTAGGGGTCGGTGGGCTTCGGAGAAGCGACAGAATCTTCCAGAGTGATGGAGGCGGAGCCTGGGGGGGGACAGAACACTGCGTGAGTCAGCCTTGCCGCCTGGGCTCCTCCCCTCCCCTGCAGTCTTTATTAGGAGGAGGAGCAAAAGCAGAAAGCGGAGGTGCGTGGAAATGAAAGAAATCCATTAAATTTGTTTAATTCAAAAAGGAAGAGGACAGTGTGGTTGGGTGGTTAAGGACTTGGGTTCAAATCCTGACTTGGCCACTTACTATCTGTGTGACCTTGGGGCAAATCCCCCAATCTGGTTGAAGAAGTAGAGGAAATTGAACCTCAGTTTCCTTTTCTGTAAAAATGAGGGAGTTGGACTCTGACATCAATTCTATCTAGAAAGCTATGAGTAATACTAAGCTTGCTCCTCCTCTTTCCCCTCCCTAGCTCCTCCCCTTCCCCTCCCTGGCTCCTCCCCCTCCCCTCCCTGGCTCCTCCTCCCTCCTCCCTCCTCCTCCCCCTCCCATCATGGCCAGCTAGGTGCAGGAAACCTCAGAGGTTTAAAAATGAAGGGTTCCTGCACACAGTAGGTGCGCAGCGTGACCAGCGCCCATGCCCTCAAGGAGTCGCCATTCTTAGCCCATCCGGCTAAAGAGCCAAAGGGGGCGAGGGCAGGACCGCGGCTCGGGCACTTGGAAGGATTTAACAAATGCTTGTTGATTGACAACCCGATTGGTAATCGAGTCACGTAGGCTCCCTCTTTCTCCCCGCCTTCCGGCTAAGAGAGGGTTAAAAGAGGAAAAAGCCTAGCCCTGGCTGGCACAGCGCTCCTGTCTGTGAGGTGGGCGCAGCAGCCCAGCCTGGGGGAGGGGCTCCTTCAAGGTCGAGCTGTCAGTCAAAGGCAGAGCCCGCCTACCCCCAGGGGTCTGCGCCCCCATTTTTCCCACCGCATCTCACCCTCCCTTTTGTCCAGGCTCCCCGGCATTGGGCACCAGAGCAGTTTTTTTTTGGGGGGGAGGGAACAAAGCCCTCAGAGATCCAGCAAAATGAAGGCGGCATCTCACCCCCACCCCCCATTACGCACTTTAATTAAAAGCCCCCCATCCTCTTCTCCAAGCCCCCCCAACCACACCCTCCCCCCTGGCAACAGTATCCAACAACATGTCTCCCTGCCTACGCACTTCCCTCCCCCTCCCATCTCTACCTCCCCCTCCCATCTCTACCTCCGCAATATCCCTCCCTCCCCCCAAAATGCAGCTCCTTTCTCCTCACGAACACACCTCCCTCCTCCCTGCGCCATACCGCAAAAAAAAAACCATCTCCTAAAAAATAAGCCTCCATTTTCTCTCACAAACATGTCTCCCCCCCCCCCCCCCCCCACGACATCCCTCCCCCTCCTCCAAATCCACCTTTTCTTTCTCACAAACATCTCCCTCCCCCACACCCCCTCTCCCCCTCCAAATCCATCTTTTTCCTTTCTCACAAATACATCTCCCTCCCCCACGACATCTCCCCCTCCTCCAAAAAAATCCACCTTTTTCCTTTCTCACAAATACATCTCCCTCCCCCACGACATCTCCCCCTCCTCCAAAAAAATCCACCTTTTTCCTTTCTCACAAATCCATCTCCCTCCCCCACGACATCTCCCCCTCCTCCAAAAAAATCCACCTTTTTCCTTTCTCACAAATACATCTCCCTCCCCCACGACATCTCCCCCTCCTCCAAAAAAATCCATCTTTTTCCTTTCTCACAAATACATCTCCCTCCCCCACGACATCCCCCCCTCCTCCAAAAAAATCCACCTTTTTCCTTTCTCACAAATACATCTCCCTCCCCCACGACATCTCCCCCTCCTCCAAAAAAATCCATCTTTTTCCTTTCTCACAAATACATCTCCCTCCCCCACGACATCTCCCCCTCCTCCAAAAAAATCCACCTTTTTCCTTTCTCACAAATACATCTCCCTCCTCAAAAAAAACGCCTCTCTTTCCTTCTCATGAACAAATCTCCCTGCCTCCCCTCAAAATATCCTCCCTTTTCACGAATCTATCTGCCTCTCCCGCCCCAGCTCTGCGACCTCCCTCCCGCCTCCAAAAGAAAGATCTCCCTTTCCCCCTTCCCCTGGCACCTCTCTCGCACTAATAATCTCCTCCCCCGTGAAAATGCCCCCAGTCCCTCTTTTTTATACCCCAAATCGTCGCCGGGACCCCCGCCCCACCCCGTTTTCCCGTCTCACCCACACGGTCGCCAAGATGACGACGACGACGACGACAGGACGTCTGCCCCCTGGCTCGGGTCCGGAGATGCCCGCGGGCACCCGGGGCGGCTCGGTCCGCCAGGCACCACGCCCTGGAGTCTGCGGGGCTCGGAGGGCAGGGCACGGTGCCCCCCCCACCCCGGTCTCCGCAGCAGGCGGATCCCCGCGGTCTACCGCAGCCGCCGCCGAGCCCACCAGAAAGCGCTGGGGAAGCGCTCCGTCGGCTGGGCGCAGCAGGTGCTCCGGGCGGACCTCGGGGAGCCTTCCCGCCGGGGGTGCCTGGGCTCTGGCCAGCCGGGGCTGGCGCCCGGAGCCGCTCTGCAGCGCGCACTTCGCGGCGGGATGGCTGGGCTCGAAGGGTCCGCGGGTCCGCAGAGGCGCGTCCGCCAAGCAGCAGGCGCGGTGGTCTCTGCAGTGCCGCAGGATGCGGAGCGCGAGCGACGAGATGCTGCTCCGAGGTGACCGCCTGCCGCAGTGGCCGGGGCTTGGGCGCGCTGGCCCTAGCACCGCCCTCGCAGCTGAGCCCACCCCCTAATGCGGCAGCTGGAAGACTAGGGCTGCGGGTGGAGGGCGGGGCCACCTCTGCAGCATCCTCTGCAGCATCCTCTGCCGCAGCCCCCACCTCCGAGGGGCCGCCTCTGCAGCGCCAGCCCCTGCTCCTGCGGACACCCCCGCCCGCCGGCTCCGCGAGGGGGGGGGCTGCGGGAGCGGGCTGGCCGAGCCCCAACCGTACAGCGAGGGAAACTGAGGCCCCCGAGACTGTCCCACGGCGGCGGGGCGTCCCGGGCTCCCGGAGCCATCACCCCAAGTCAGCTCCTGCGGGGTCCCATGGAAAAAAACGGGCTGGGCGGCTGGCGGGGAGGGGCTCCCTCTAGACCCCCGTGCATGAGGAGCTCGGATGATCAGCCTGTGGGCGGGCCTCCGAATCGCTCCCTCCTCCCAAGAGTTGCGGTCTTGGTGGGGAGACAAGGAAAATTCTAGAAGGACCGCAGGAGCTTTGCGCATCGCCCCCGCTTGCGTCACCGGCCACTGCTCCCCCCTCCCCATCAATTCTTTACCGATCCTTCTAGAAATCTGAGCGAAAAAGCTCGGTTTCAAGGTAAATCGCCCCCACCTGCCCCTCCTTTGGGCGCCGCAGTGAGCAAAAGCACATTTCTACCAATATGTGGGGGCCCCTGTACAGACTGGGGGGGCGGCGTTCGGGGGGCGCCCAATACAACGGAGATCGAGCTCTACCCTTAAAGGATTCAGCTGGGGAGGGGGCGGGGGCAGGGGCAGGGGCAGAGACGGGTCCGCAGAAAAGTAAACGCAGAATTGTTTCTCCGCAGTAAAGATGGAGAGGTTTGGGGGAAGGAGACAGGAACAAGTGGGAGAACGAGCCTGGAGCTGGGCTGCGCAGGGGAGGGGGGCTGCAGCATGGGTGGGGCAGGCGCATTGCAGGGAGAAGGAAGCCGTCCAAAACAGCCTCTGCCATGTCTGCCGCAGGGCGGGGGGGGGGGGGGGAGCTCTCTGCATCCATACGTGAGCTCACCAGCCCCTCACCACTGCAGTCCCCATTTAAAAGAGAAGGAAACTGAGGCTGAGCCAGCTCAAAAGACCTACTGGGCAGCACTGGGCTCGGCGTTGGGTCTCCATCTGCCCACCTTACCCACTGCACTGCATTTGATTTGGACCACAGCCCTGCGATGTATTATTTGTTATTCGAAATTATTATATAGAATTATTTGTTATGACACTGTGGGGGGGTAAGGTCACTTTTCCGGGGCCTCTGAGTGGGCGCGCCCCCTTTGGAGGCTCTCTTGGCAAAAATCTTGGAGGGGTTTGCCCTGTCCTTCTCTAGCTCCTTTGCCAGATGAGAGAACTGAGGCAAACAGGTGGGCGTGGCTCGCCCAATATCCCAAATATACAGATGAAGCCTAGGAGATCAGGGGATAAAGTGGTGCATCATCGGTCCCAGCCAGGGTATGGAGGAGGATTTTGAACCCGAGCCTCTGAGGCTTAGCTCACTCTCCACTCTGCAACACTGCAGCATTTCTGCTGTTTTTTAAATGGTTAATGTTCCACACACTATTGAGAGGGGGCATTAAAATAACTGCTTTCTGTAACTGAGTAAAAGCACCCGGGATTTAGCTCCCCCAGCAGAGAGGGTGCTGGGAGCATATTACCACCAGTTTCAGTTCTGCTGGCCTCTGAAGTCCCTGAGAAGCCTCCAGTAAGGTGCTCTCATCGTCAGACAGGGCTTTTCTCATAACACAAGGGGTGCGACTGGGCCAGTACTGCGGCAAAAGTCCCTGGGAGCCCCAGTCTGGGAAGGATCCGAGGGGTGACAGGCTCCAGAGAAAATACTGTGGGTCCTGCTCCTTCCTGAGAGAATCTCCCAGCTGCCGCATCCCCCTATGTGGTCACACACTCGCTTCCCTCTCCCTCATGCCCTTCTGCGGTTCAGCTTTGCTGCAGTGGAACATTCGCAGATCACAGCCTCCTAGCAGAAAGCATCCGTGCTCCTGCCTCAGTGGGGAGGGGGGCTGAATGGAAGGGAGGGATGAGGAAGAGAGGACTGAAAGAACAAGAGAAGGTCTGCCTAGGACGGCAAGCACCGTGCCAAGCACCGGGCATCCAAGGGCCAAAAAAAGGAAAAAATCTAGAGGGGTAAATCAGAAACAGACCTCAGCACAAGTCAAGGTTAGGCAGAGCTCTAGAGCCAAGGTCCTGTCCGGGGGGAGGGATTCTCCATTGGAGCAAGGTCAAGAGCACATCATCAGGAAGGGAAGCACAAAACATGGCGACCTGGCTACATTCAGTAAGGCAGGGCCCACTTTGGGTACTGTTGTCTGTGGCCCCAGCCCCTAGGATGCTCGGACCAGTCTCAGTAAAGCAATAAACCTACAAGAGCATCCCTAAGATCCTCAAGGACAGACACATCATTCTGGGCTTTGTTTTCCCACAATACCCAAGCACTTAATCAATTACATGTGATGTATGTACAATCGGTTGTATCAGATTTAACATATATATGTAATTATATGTTCCATGTAATATGACATCATTCATGTCATCTGCTGTTTCCTTATCCAAACATTTCCAAGCTTTATTTTTTGCCTCAATCATAGAGAAGTCAGAGGTTAACCGGAGATAAATCCGTGGTAGGAATTTTCCTGAGGGGGTCTTGGAACAACTGTGAATGAAGCTACAATATGCTCCATGAAAATCTCAGAGGAGGAAGCCATTTTTTGCTCCCCAGACTTACAGTGAGCTAATGATTGCAACCAGGCGTTTACAGCAGCAAATACCCAGAAGCTGGGAGTACAGAGGCTGCGGTAACTAGTAAGACCTTTTCTTTAGTCACCAAATCCATCCCAGGGACTCTCTGAGGTTACCACAGTGAAAAGAAGGCTGGCCGGTCACCGAAATAGGGAGGATTTTGATTGTAGAGAGATTGAAGGTTGTAAATGAATCCCTGGGAAGGGTTTCTGACTCCAAGCTAATGCTTGGAGCTTAGCACATATTGGTAAAAGAAAGGGAGAAAGGGGGCCAAAAATGGACATTTAGGCCTCAAAAAATTAAAAAAAAAAAAAAAGCCTTAAGATGCTCTTTCATACTACTGGTTGGTTATTCACCACCATCTCCTGTTTTAATTAAATGAGAGAAAATCAAAGCTATAAATAGGGCGGAGGTGAAGGATTAGAGCCTCATTTCAGTCTTCATGCTTCAGACCACGGAGGTACAGCCCTAAGTGCCACAAATGGGGAGACCATCCTATAATTTCTGGCTTAGGTTTTTGAGAGGTGACTCCGTTTCCTTCAAAGGCTGAAGGTGGAAACTGCAAGTACAAAGTGAAATACTAATCTCTCAGATGCTCAAAAGTACTCCAGGCCACGCCCAAGGAGGGTTTTGTAGTTAAACATTATTCCCTCATCTTGCCTTCAAACCCATTTTATGGATTAGAGATCACAAGGCAGCAGAAAGCATAAAATGAAGAGATCTTTCCTTAATTTAAGGAAATTAATTTAATTTAATTAACTTTTCCTTAATTATTCACTAAATTGAGGTGGGGTTGGGGAAGATTTTAGGAGGAGACTAGACTTTATCTATAAGGGAGCATTTAAAATAAACTTTCAAGGGATGGCGAGGTGGGGCAATGGATGGAGCACCAGCCCTGAAGTCAGGAGGACCTGAGTTCAAATCTGCCCTCAGACACTTAACATTTCTTATCTATGTGACCCTGGGTAAGTCACTTAAAGCTCAATTGCCTCAGGAAAAAAATAAAAATAAAATAAGTTTTCAAGAAAGCTAGGAATCAAAATGGAGGCTTATTTAAAAACAAAAACAAAAAACCCTCAGAATAAGAGTACAAAAGAGAATGTAATTAATCCAGCCTTAGACGCTATAACTGAATCAGTCCTGAGTGAATTCCCAAAGAATAAAACCCTAGGACCCCAAGTTTAATCAATTCCAATAATCCAATAACTATAAAAATGGAGATGGGGCAGCTGGGCGGCATAGAGTTCAAATCCAGTCTCAGAACTTAATCCTGCCTGCCTTGGTTTCCTTATCTGTTGAATGAACTGGAGAAGGAAGTGAACCCCTCGAGTATCTCTGTGCCAAGAAAACCCCCAATGGAGTCATAGAGAGTTAAAAACCAAAGCAAACAAACAAATCAATAAATAAATAGGAAAAGGTGGCATCCAACAACATTTGCTATGATACAAATATGGTCCTGCTAGTGAAATCTGGAAGAGTCAATCCAAAGAAAGAAAACTATCGACTGATAAGGAAGACTGGGTATCAGTAAAGTGTGTCCTTTCACAGGCTAAGCTCACTTTGTCTCAGGGTGATCTGTGCCAAGAACTTAGGGCTGAAACAAGATTAGGAAGCGGGAGCCAGGGCGCCCCGAGTTCAAATCCAGCCTCAGACATTTCGTTGGTTGCTATCCTTCACGCTCAAAATAAGACAAATGACATTATAGCGAGGTTAAGGTAGATTGGCAGTGGCTGGTCAGACCAATAGAAACCCAGAAGCTCTCCTGAGGGGGTGAAAGCCCACAGGGAGGAGCAAAGCTCTTGCAGAATTTAGGTGGGATTTGAGTGGGCCTGTGCTGCAGTGGGCCCCTGATGAATTCTTACGTTGACCCAATTATCCTGAGCCCCACAGTTACTGTATCTAATCAGGAGGTCAATCTCTACAAGTTCTCTTCTATAAAAGAACCTACTGGTCTCCAACTTCTCTAGTTCATTGGGAACTAAGTTCTTTAGAAAGTTACCCCACCTTAAGTCATTTCCCCTCTTGTTAGGTGTCTCCCCCTGGTTCTGCTAGGGAACTTAGCTGCATCTTTTCACTTATTAATCACAGACTCCCTTTGTGGTATTAGCCCGTTTGCTGCCAACGTATAATAAAATCTTTGCCTCTTGATTTGGAGATGGTCTCAGCCTACAACTCCCCCTCCCCCAAGGCAACTGGGGTTAAGTGACTTGCCCAGAGTCATACAACCAGGAAGTGTCAAGTGTCTGATGCCAGATTTGAACTCAGGTCCTCCTGACTTCAGGGCTGGGGCTCTATCCACTGCACAAACTCTTTTGAGATACCTCCTAACACTGACCCTAAAGCCCGATATATTTTGCAGGTTCAACCTCCACATGCCATCACTGCCCCAGGTCAGGCACAAATCGTCCATATGAACTTCTGGAGTAGAGAGGGCTCTAAATTTGTGCATCTCCGGCTTCTTTTGAGCTATTTCACTTCACAGAGTGCAGTGCCTTCTTTGATGTGGGTGAACCCTGCGTCACAGAATATGGAATAGAATACATTTGGAACGCTACCTTCCAAAAAACACATGAGTTATAGGAATACAATTAAAAACCAGCTTTTATTTTTAAAAAATGAGAAATGTTAATTGCTCAAGGCAGACTTAGCCAATATAATTTAATACTGGTTTAAAAAATCATCACTGGAACAGATTAGTTATACAATATACAGGAGAAAATGACCTAATGGCTTAATTTTCAACAAACTCAAAGACCTCAACTATTGGAGCAAGGACGCACTTTTCAACCGCTGGGAAACAGGTCGGCGGTCTGGCAGAAAGTAGGATCAGACTAACACTCTCGATCATATACCAAGCTAAGCTTCAAATGTTTAGAGATAAAAGGTCATTTCATAAACAGATTGAAGGAACAAGGAAGAAATTTTTCTTTGAGATCTATAATTAAGAAAAGTATTCATGACAAAATGAGGATTTAGAAGATCACATTAGAGAAAGTGGATAATTGTGATTATTTAAGATTAAAAACGTTTTGTACAAACAAAAGTAATGCAGCTAAAATTAGAAGCAAAATCACTAATAGATGAAAAAAGCTATTTACAACAAGTCTGGGATTAAGATCTCACTTCTAAGAAACATAATAAATTGATTAAAAATTACAAAAATAGGATATTCTCCATTTGAGAAATAGTCTCGCAATCCAGTCTCCCCAGGATACAAATTAAAGCTTAAAACCAGAAACACAAGTAGAAATAAGAATTCATTGTTCCATCTTTTGTCCTGTGGCGCTGAGATACTTTGAGTCCCTCTTTCTTTCCTGTGAGACAGCTTTGAGGTTTCTTTACAAATCCTAGCCTCCAGAAAATCCTCATGGTACAACCATGGAATGGTTGTCAGGTGAAGTCAGGACATGAGTTCAAGTCCTGGTTCCATCACTTACTACCTATGAGAACTTAGCTAAGTCATTTCTTAACCAAGTCATTTCTCTGAGATTTATTTTCTTCCTCATCTGAAAAATGGCGTTTGACCTGGAATCCCTCTGTGCGTCTTTCTAAGGTAAGGCCAACCAGCCTTAGCCAAGGGAATAGTCACTGCTGGAGAGGCTTGAGAAAGAGAGGTGCACTAAAACACCACTGGCAGAAGGGCGAATTGCTTTGAAAATAAATTTGGAATTATGAGGGAAACAAATTACTAAATTATTGGTATTTCTTGGCCCAGTGATTCCACTACTGGACATATATCCCAAGGAAATAGAAAATGTAAAATACCTCACTGGAAAAACAACCAACCTGGAAGTAGATTTAGGTCGGATAATTCAAGAATTGTTGGACTATCTGAAAGCTATGACTAAAACACCAGCCTAAACAGTATTTTTTAAGAAATCATCAAGGAAAGCTGTCCTGATATCTAAAACCAGAGGTAAAAGTCATTGATAGAATCCCCTTATTACTTCTTGAAAGAGACCCCAAAATGAAAACTCCAAGAAATATTATAGCCAAATTCTGGAATTATCACATCAAGGAGAAAATACCAGTCAGAAAGAAACAATTCAAATATCAAAGAGCCACAGTCAGGATTAGCCAGGATGTAGCAGCTTTAACATTAGAAGATCAGAGAGCTTGGAATAATATATTCTGGAAGACAAAGGAATTTGGATTTACAAATAAGAATCAACTACCCAGCAAAAATGAGTATAATCTTCCGGGGGAAAAATGGGCATTCAATGAAATAAGAAACTTTCAAATGTTCCTGATGAAAGGAGCTGAACAAAAAATTCAATCTTTAAAAACAAGACTCAAGGGAAGTATAAAAAGATGAAGCAGTTAAAAATAAGTTATTCAATAAGATTATGCAGGAAGATAATACTTGTAACTCTTTAAGAATTACATTTCTTCATATATAAGCTGTAGGTATGGGTCTAACTTGATTTTGATGTAACGATATTTTTTAAAAAGGTTAAAAATAATTTATTGAGAAGACAAAGGGGGAGAAACAACAGGGTAAATTGGGGAAGAAAGAACAGGGTAAATTACATTACATGAAGAGGCACAAAAAACCTATTAGAGTAAAGGGAAAGAAGAGAGGAGGTGAATGTTGTTTGAACTTTACTCTCATTGGACTTGGCTCAAAGAGGAAATAACATGAACATTCAGTTGGGTACAGAAGTCTATCTTACCTTACAGGAAAGTAGGAAAGGAAAGGGGAGAGAAGGGGGGTGGGAGATGCTGATAGAACAAAGGACAGATTGAAGGAGGTGGTAGTCAGAAGTAAAACAATGGTGAGGAGGGACAGGATGAAAGGAAAATGAAAAGAACAAATGGGAGAGGGAGAAAGATGGAGGGAAACACACAATTAGTAATCATAATCATGAATATGAATGGGATAAACTCTCCTAAAAAAAACACAAGTGGACAGTAGAGAAGGTTAAAAACCTGAAACCTACAGTGTGGTGTTTACAAGAAACACATCCGAAACAGAGAGATACACACAGAGTAAAAATAAAAGGCTGGAGCAGAACCTATAATGCTTTAGCTGAAGTTAAAAAAAAAAAAAAAATCGGGGGTGTCAATCCTGATCTCACATAGCAAAAATAAAAATTGACCTAATTTAAAGACACAGGGAAGGAAACAATATCTTATTAAAAGTTACCATAGACAATGAAATAACATCAATACTAAAGGTATGCACCGGGTAGTATAACATCCAAAATTTTAAAATATTTACTCTAATCTTTATTTGTACCTTACCACCTTTACGTAAGATACCTTATCCTCAACCCTCCATCCTTTGCCTCAACATGCGTAGATCAGACACATGGAGAGAATTTCTAATCTCCAACTGACGGGCATCCACTCAGTTTCCAGTTCCTTGCCATTATGAAAAGGGTTGCCACTTTTGCACGTGGGGGTCCTTTTCCCTCCTTTATGATCTCTTTTGGATATAATCCCAGTAGAGACACTGCCGGATCAAAGGGTACGCACATTTTGATGGGCCTTTGGACATAGTTCTAAATTGCTCTCCGGAATGGTCAGATCAGTAGCATCCAAATTCTTAAGAGTGGAAGCTAAATTACAGGAAGAAGTAGATTGTAAAACTATACTAGGTTTCCCCTTTCAAAACTAGATAAATCTAACTACCAAATAAAAAAGTTAAGGAGGTGAATAGAATTTTAGAAAAGATAGATATGACAAACCTTTGGAAAAAACAAATAGGGATAAAAAGGAATATACTTCTTTTTTTCCAGCAATATCTGGCACGTATACAAAAACTGTTTTAGGGAATTAAAAACCTCACAATCAAATGCAGAAAAGACAGAAATATTAAATGCACTCCTTTCAGATCATGATACAATAAAAATGTCATGTAATAAAGGGCCATGGAAAGATAAACTAAAAATTAATTGAAAACCAAATAATTCAATCTTAAAGAATGAGTGGGTCAAACAATAAATCATAGAAACAACCTGAATTTCATCAAAGAAGACACTAATCATGAAACAATACACTAAATTTATGGGATACAGTCAAAGCAGAAATTTTACGTCTCTAAATGTTTACATGAATAAAATAGAGAAAGAAAAGATGAATAAATTGGGCATACAACTAAAAAAGCAGCAAAAAGAACAAATCAAAACTCTCCAATTAAATACCAAATTAGAAATCCTGAAAAATCGAAGGATTAATAAAATCAAAGTAAACTAATAAATAAAACTAAGAGCTTGTTTTTTGAAAAAAACAAAAAACAAAAAACAAAACAGACAAAACCTTTAGTTAATTTGATTAGAAAAAGGAAAGAAGAAAAACAAAATTACCAGTATCAAAAAATGAAAAGGGTGAATGTACCACAAACGATGAGGAAATTAAAGTAATAATTAGGAGCTATTTTGCCCAATTGTATGCCAATAAATCTGACAATCTAAGTGAAATGGATGGATATTTACAATAATATAAATTGCCCAGACTAAAAGAAAAGAAAATCTTTAAATAACTCTATTTTTTAAATAATAGATTTTTATTTTCAAAATACCTGCAGATAGTTTTCAACATTCACCCTTGCAAAACCGTGTGTCCCAAATTTTTCTCCATCCCTTCCCCACACTGTAGACAGCGATTAATGCACTACATGAATAACCCCGTTTTAGAAAAAGAAATTGAACAAGCCATCAATGAACTCCCTAAGAAAAAATCTCCATGGCCAAATGGAATTATCAGGGAATTCTACAAAACATTTAATGAACAATTCATTCTAAAACAATATAAACTATTTGGAAAAAAGAGGCAAAGAAGGAGTCCTATCAGATTCCTCTTTTGACATATGGTGCTGATACCTAACCAGGAACAGTTGAAATAGAGAAAAGAGAATTACAGACCAATTTCCCTAATTAATAATAACAACGCAAAAAATTTAAATAGAGATTACAGCAATTGCTTACTGGGACAATACACTATGACCTAGCAGGATATTAGGAAAACTATCAACATAACTGACCACCTCAAAAGCAAAACTAACAAATCATATGATTATCCTAATAGATGCAGAAAAAGCTTTTTTTTGTTTTCTGAGGCAATTGGGGTTAAGTGACTTGCCCAGGGTCACATAGCTAGGAAGTGTTAAGTGTCTGAAGCCAAATTTGAACTCGGGTCCTCCTGACTTCAGAGCTGGGGCTCTAGCTGCCCCTAGAAAAAGTTTTTTTGATAAAACATAGCGCCCATTTCTATTTTTAAAAACTAGAGAACATTGGAAAAGTAAATTGAATTTTCCTTAAAATGGTAAGTAGTGTCTATCCAAAATAAAACCCTCGGCAAGCACTGCATGTAATGGGGATAAACTAGAAGCATTCTCAAAAGATGAGGTGAAAAACGGATACCCATTAATTACCACTGTTATTTAATATGTTACTACAAAGTTAGCTTTAGCAATAAGAGAAGAAAAAAATTAAAACAATTGGAACAGGTGATGAGGAAACAAAACTAGCACTCTTTACAGATAATATGATGGTATATTTAGAGAATCCTAGAGAATCAACTAAAAAACTACTTGAAATTATTAACAACTTTAACATAGATGCAGGACATAAAATAAACCATGTAAATCACTAGCATTTCTATCTGTTAGCAACAAAGCCCAGCAGCAATAGATAAGAAAGAGAAATTGCATTTAAAATAACTGCAGGCAATCTAAAATATAAAAATAAAGTAGCCTACCTGCCAAGACAAACCCAGCAACACTTTTCACACAAATAAAGTCAGATCTAAATAACTAGAAAAATTATCAATTGTACATACTGCTATTAGGTCTGTACGCCAACGAGATCACCAAAAAAGGGAACAGTGTGCATTTATACCAAAAATGTGTAGAGCAGCTATCTTTGTGATGGTAAGGAACTGGAACTCAAGAGAATGCTTATCATTTGGGGGATGGCTAAGCAAATTGTGGCGGATGAATATAACAGAATACTATACTATTGCTCCTCAAGAAATGATGAGCAGGGAGATTTCAGAAAAACCTCAAAAGATTTATTTATATGAACAATACTGAGTGAAGTGAGCAGACCCAGAAGAACAGTGTATACAGAAAAGGAAAATGACCATTGGTGGAGAGGCTGTGGGAAAACAGGCACATGATCGCTTTGTCAGGACAGCTGGGGTTTGGTCCAAGCCATTCTGGAAAGTGAGTTGGAACTTACTCCAAAGTCACAAAATTGCCACTGCCCTTTGACTCTGTGACATCACTATCGCACATGTACCTCAGAGAAATCAAAGGCGAGAAGGGATCCATAGAAACAAAACCATTCAGAGCACCACCTTTTCTTGGAGTAAAGCCCTGGGTACCCCCACTTTGGGGATGGCTCAACAAATTATAGGTATATGAACGTCATGGAAAATCACCGCCATGTAAGAGGTACCAAGGGGGCCAGATGCAGGAAAACCTGAGGAGATACAGATGAACTGATGCAGAAGGAGGGGAACAGAAGCAGAAGCACCATTTATACTAGCCGCTAGCTGCAAAAACTTCAGGATGCCAATAAATGGGCAATCATGGCTGCAGAAAGCCCAAGAAGAGGCAGGCTGGCCGCCACCTGGCACAGGTGACAGGCGCAGAATGAGTCGCACCGGCAGACCTGACCAATATGAGAATTCTTTTCCTTTTTTGCTCAATTCTTCTTATTTGTTCCAAGGGAGGGTGGGCTTTTAAGGGAGAGCCAAGTGCAGAAGGTAGCAGGGAGAAGAAGAGGGCTAATGATAATGATGTCAAAAAGAAAATGAAGAGTTTCAATGAAGCATTAAAAAAAAAAAAAATACAGAGAAGGCCTTTCAAATGGAGACGCTGATGAGTAGGGCAGCTTTGAAACCACTGTGTTGAATTTGTCATGGACTTTTGAAAGACCAAGCCATACTCAACGAGAATTCCAATTTCACATAGAATTCTCTTTTTCTGCCCTTTGAGTATGGAAACGTTCGTATCTGTTGTTGCTTGTCAAGTTCATGTAAAAAAAAAAAAAAGTCAATTTTTTTTTTAATTTTAGAGAGGGGACAGCATCATCCCCCCTTCTCTGCAGAGGTTTGGGGGGGGGGTGGGAGAAATGTGTATAAAGTCAGACTTTCTTTTAGAATATTAAGTTCTGCTAGTTTCTTTTCCTTTTTGAATCATTATAAAGGCCGGCTCTGTGTGAGAAGAGAGACCCAGTGGGAAATACAGGTGATAAAGACAAAGCCGGATTTAACTGATAAAAATGTATTTAAAATAACAGCAATAATAACAGTGCTACTGGGCAGGGGGAAAGGATCCAGAAGCACCTCTGACCCCTGCCCGAATGGACAGAGGATTGGCCAGTATTTTCCAGGGCAGTTACCAAAGACAATAGTTCTAAGAGATCTATTCTTGGTCCGTTTTGGCTTTGGGCCCAGCCTCATTTTGCAGGGTTGGACTTTTGGGGAGGGCTGGGCTGGGGGAGAAGATACTACCCAAGTGAACTCTCCTTAGAGTTTTGTCCTTATAAGGCAAATGGTTATACCTACTGCCTGTATTCAGTTACATGAAGCCCAGAGCCACAGCCCTGGCCTGCCTGTATGTTACATGCATTACCACATGTGCGTCATAACTAGCCTACATTTTGCAAAACTGTTCAATTTAATAAAACTAAATTCAACCTAATAGAAATAAAGACCTAAAGACCTACTGTGTGTTGAACAGTCTGCGAGGTACTCGGCAGATACAAAGTTAAACGTGTAGTAATATAATGTAACACATGTTACATATATGTACTACATACATGCATGTAATAACTAGCACACATGTATTTGCAAAGCAGTTTGATTTAATAAAGTTGAATTCTATCTAATAGAAATAAAGGCCCAAAGACCTACTGTGTGTCAAACACTCTGCTAGGTACTTGGCAGATACAAAGTTTCAACATGTAGTAATATAATGTAGCATATGCGTGTTACATGTATTGTCATATGTGTGTAATAACTAGCCTGTATATGTTTGCAAAACTGTTCAATTTAATAAAACTGAATTCAACCTAATAGAAATAAAGGCCCAAATACCTACTGTGTGTCAAACAGTCTGTGAGGTACTTGGCAGATACAAAGTTTCAATGGGTAGTAATATAATGTAGCACATGCATGTTACATGTATTGCTACACATGTGCAATAACTAGCCTGTGTGCATTTGCAAAACTCTTAACAATACTAGCTCAGGTGAGACTCACAACAACCCTGGAAGACAGAGAGGTCCGAATCTCCTCCCATTTCACAGCTGAGGAAAGTGACTTGGCCAGGATCCCGCAGCTAGGAGGCATGTGACAATATGAACCAGGCTTTCCTGTCTTTAGGTTCCGTGCTCCGGCTACCGCGCTCCCTCTTGTATGAGGACATGTGTTACACAACATAGTTACTTAATATATTAATGCAAGAATAATAAGCCCAAGCCGTGGGGCCGGAGGAAGGCTCTCTCCCCCTAAAGAACAGTTCCTGCTCCCCGGGGCACTTGAATCCAATCACCAGGAGATCTCGCTGATCCCCCCTCATACTCTTCCTCAGTTGATCACGTATGAAAAAATAAAAAAGGCTGGAACCTCCATGCACAAAGGTGAGATAGACCAGACTGCTCCTCTCCTTCCCCCCGCCCCCGAACTCTACCACTGTCCAATTCGCAAGGTGTCCCCTCATTAGCTCTTTAGGAAGAACTATTGTTCCCATTTTCCAGATGGGGTAGCTGAAGCTTAGATCAGCTAAAGGAACATGTCCGTGACTCCATGACCAAAAAGCCTCTCAACTGAGAGGGGACCCATGACACAATTCTTGTTACTACCTCAAGCTGATATCAAAGTCAAAAACAAGCTCCTTGGTCTCCCTGAGCAGAGCAGAAGGGAGTGGGGTCAAGGCAAACCCTGGAAAACCCCGAAGACAAACACTGAGGCTGAAAGAAAGCGGACCCGAGAGAGCAGGGCCCCGCAGTTCGTGCCGTGGTGTGAGGAGACCGGCCAACTCGCCACCGGCCTCGCTTTTACCTTCTCCCAGGTCCCTCCTGGAGCTGCTCCAAAAGACGGGGCCGCCGAAGCTCAGCATCCTCCGGGCCTCGGTGTGGCGGACAGATCCCAGCCCTGGGCCGGGCCTGGACTCCAAGCTTGCTGCCCACGTGTGTTACCTGTGTACTTGGGCTAGCCACTTCATTGTCTTAGATTTCTTCGTTTTCTGAACTTGCTTTTTGGTAAAAGCTGCCTGTGTGTCACACACATGACCTCGAGCCACATGGACCGGACTTCAGATTATCGAGTAACGGCCTGACTCTATGTCAGGCCAAGGGCCCTGCTGTGGTACAAAGACCAGGCAGTGACAGGAAAGCCCCCCTCAGTCCCTCTGAATCCTCAGCTGACGAGGACAGACTCCTTTCTGTTTATCACAAGGCTGCAAGAGATACCATCTCAACCGAACCACCTCTCTGCCCCCCCAGCCAGTGTGGCCAATTCAGATTGGGGGCAGTGGCTCCAGATGGGGCCCGCTGAGCTCTCCGGGACCCCCTCAAACCACACAACGCCAGAGACGCTGCTACCCTGGGAACCACGTAAGCCCGGCCTTGCGCAGCCTGTCAGGAGCAAAGATTATCACGCTCCTCCACTGCAGGTTCTCAAAGGATGTTTCTTGCCGCTCCTTTGAAGCAGAAAGAGCATAGTAAGAGCCCAAGGCCTTGGGTTCAAATCTCAGGCCCCGCTTCCCTGGGCTTTCGGAGCTTCAGAGTCCTCATCTTTAACAAGCTACGGTTGGATGACATTGAGGACTTCTAACCTGCCTCCCATGAACTCTTTTAATGTGTGTGCACAGACAATCTTTCACCCTACCCAGTGCTCTTTGTGATCCTGGACACTTTCTTTTAAGCATCTAACAATACAATTGGAGGAGGAGGAGGCTCTGAGCTTGGCTGAGCCCTGAGGTCCCTTGCAGGTGGATCCAGGCTGGAAGCCTCCAGTCTGCTCCATTCTCTCTGGCCAAGGCTAGCTCAGGAGGAGAGGAGACATGGGAGCAGTCTGTCACCCCCTCCCAGAACATAGTGAATCAGGTCACAAGAGAACACGGATGGAACCGTACGCAAACCACGGGAGCCAGAGGAGTCAGTTAAAGAGCCGGTTTGGGCTCTCCCAGAAGAAACTGAGACATTCTTATATTTAAAAAAAGGCCCAAAAACTCAGGAGAGGGAATCTGTGACTTCCTTAGGACAGCAACTCCTCTCGGTTCAAGTGGGTCACAGCCACGCAGGGCAGGCATTATTTCCTTGTTAAGAGTTAATTTATATATATATATATATATATATATATATATATATTTTCATTTAGATATTTAATTTATATATACATGTATATATTTAGATATAAAAAAAAGTTCAGTTTCTTATCCTCTGCTAGTGTTGTTAACAATGTTAAAGTCATAATAAAGAGAGAAAAAATTCTTCAAAAAAACAACAAGAGCTGACAGTTTATGGATTCCCAGTCCCATACATCTTGCTGGGGAAGGCCCACAATGCTCCAGTGCAATCAGGTTTAGCTCCGCTCTTCAACCTGGTGCCACATCTCGCTTCTGCTTTCCCAACCTGTCTCCTACGCACACAGGTCCTCACTGCGTTGGCCTGCTGGGTGCTCTTCTTGACTCAGTTCTTCTCTCATCAGCCCAACTAATCTTCCTGAAACACAGCTCAGACTTTGTCACTCCCCTGTTCAATAAACTTCCGTAGCTCCCTATTACCTCAAGGATGAAATATAAAATTCTGCTTGCCTCCTAATGCCCTTCACACCCTGCCCCACTTCGTACCTTTCCAGTCTTACTTATACTGTACCCAAGTATAATACAACCCACGTTCCAATGACGATGGCCTCTGTGCTGTTCCTCTACATAAAACCACATCAACAATGCTGATCATTTTCCCTGGCTCTCTTCCCGTGCCCGGAATGCTCTTTCTTTCTCTCTATTCTCCTTCTCCTGACTTTCTCAGCTTCAGCATTCAGCAGAAGCTCCCCATGCCTCTCCCAGAAGGCCATCCTTCCCCTGCCCCTAACACGTAGCCCTATTTGTGGAACACGGCGAGTACTTTTGAAAAAGTGCATCGATCTAAGGCCCGACAACAGGTTCCAACGTCTCCATTTTGCAGAAGAGGGTGGGTGGAAGTAAAGGGTCTGCTCTCCCGTACATGCTTGGAGGTCATATTTGAACACCTCTCTCCCCACCCCACCCCACTCCAAAAAGCCAAAAGCCACTTCCTCCAGTCTGCTTAAGTGACCAGTCCTTCAGGAGAGCGCTCAGAAAGCAACCCGGGGATCACTATCGGCCAACTGCTTCTCGGTCAAACCACCAAGAATTTGGAAGCTCGGATAATCGGGGCTTGGTAAAAAACTGAAAACATAAACAAAAATCTCCTGCACGTCCTGAAAGAGCCCAAGAAGCTCATTGGAGTCAACAGCCACTCATCTGGTTCCCGGGCAGGGATTTTCCCAAGTGATTCACCTATTTAGAATGTTCCCATTAGGGAAGACACTCACTTCCTCGCCACTGTCCCGCTGAGGGCCCGCCTCCGTCCCAGCACTGCTGAATGGAGGCACTGCTGAATGGAGCCCCTGCGAGTCTGGGCCTGGGCCTGGACACTTAGGAAGATTACTTGGAAAGAGACGAGGGTCATGGAGCCGTTCTTGAAAAACCCGAGAGAAGAAGGAAGCAAGCAGCGGGACTTCCTAACTTAATCTCATATTGAAAAGGAAAAGTCAACAACACAGAAGAGATTCATCATTTTGCGTCTGATCCTATTTTTCTGTTCAACCACACGGCTGGAAATGCTTGTTTTATTTGGTGTTTATTAAGTTCAGAATAAAAGAAATTGAAATATTTTTCAAAAGATCACTTGTACAACTGGATAAAAGAATTACAAAACTATTCTCGAAGGACAACTCAGATTTGGACAGGGCTTTGCAAGTAGCATCTCATTTGATCTCAACTCTGGGAGATGAGTACTGTGATTTTCTCCATTTTACAAATCAGGAAACTGAGGCAGGCGGACTTGAAGTAACTTTCTAAGGGCTCCTCAGCTGAGGTCATGTTTGAACTCCAGGTCTGACGCCAGACTGGAGGCAAGGAGGCCAGGTGGGGGTAAGAGGTCACAGGATCCTGGCTCTGAAGCTAAAAGGGCCTTTCAGAGACCATCTAGTCCAAACTGCTCAGTTCAGAGAAGAAATGACTGATTTGCTCAGGGTCACACAGCCAGTATATGGGGTAGGAGATGCTTATAAGGCCCTGAATGCTGAAGCTTCTCTAACAAAACTGGGGGACAGGGGAAACAACATGGATTGGAAAATACCCCAAAGCCGTTCCCAAGGCGAGGCAAACCATGAACTCTGGTGTAGCAAGGGGCCTACTCGGGAGGGGCCGACAGATGCCTGTGAGCTCCTAGACGGCAAAGCTGGGCCCCCAGGAATGATCGGAGGTGGCCTTCCTGCTCCCAGCAGCCTTCCTTGGGCTCAATGGGAAAAGCTACAGTCACCCTGCTCGGAGATGGGCAGGTCCGACCTTCCAGGGCGGTTGTGTTGAAACATGAGAGCTGTAAAGTGCTCGCCACACAGTAGGCACGCTAATAATTCCTCCTTTCCTTCTCTGTAATCTGTCATCAGCCTGATATTAAATTATACGGCCATACTTTTATAAGGTTTCTTTCCAATGGATGATTTGAGTTTTTTTTTTTTCCCCCCCCAGAAAAATCGATTAATATATCAGAAAAAATCTGCACCGTTTCTGGCCCTTGGACCTCTCCCCTCTGCAAAGGGGTAGTGGGTGGGGAATCCTGCCGCTCACTCCTCTGGAGAGCAGCTTCTTAGAATTTAGCCAAATGACTTTCATTTCTCCCAGAGGCAATTGGGGGGGGGGGGTGTAAGTGACTTGCCCAGGGTCACCCAGCTAGGAAATGTTAAGTGTCTGAGTCCAGATTTGAACTCAGGTCCTCCTGACTTCAGGGCTGGTGCTCTATCACTGCACCACCGAACTACCCCTGGCCGACTGACTTCTGATCCTTTGGGGGCAACAGCTCCTCCTTTTACACTGTTACAGTCAATGTCTATATTTGTTTTCTTCACTTGGCTCACATGACCTGCAGATCTCACCTCTTGTACCTCTGTAAATACATAAGAACAAGGTCATCCCCCCAGGAGTGTGAGCTCCCTGAGAGCCCCTGGAGGGCTTTTCTATTTGTCCCCCTCGGGCCTTGAACTCGATAAATGTTGGCGCCTTCCTTTCCTTCCACTCCAGCTGCCGGTGACAGCCGCTGAGCCCTCTGGCCCAGGGCATGTGACCAGTCTGGGGTAGAGACTTCCAGTCACATCTTTCTGACTGTGAGAGCAGCCCTACCCACTGCGCCAGCCTGCCTCCCAACACTGCCCTCACCGACTCAGAATTCACCCACTTCCATATTCTCTTAGGGGGGAAAAGGATTGCTCAGCATCTCAGCAGTGCGAACAGTTCTGAAGGAGAAGGTTCCATCCATGACAGAAGCCTTTTTGCAACCTCTTATTTTGGGGGAAGAGGGGGGGCAGGGGACAACTCTCCTTTGCCAACTAAACAGGTCATATGGCAGAGGTTTATGGGTTTGTCCTTAGGGAACTCCCAGTATGAGAAATTCTCCCTACTGATTTAGATAGCAAGTCCCTCCCAGAGGCACAAAGAGATCAAGAACTTTGTGTGGGTAAGTGGCAGAAAGGTAGAATTTGAATCCAGGTCTCCCGCCTCCAAGCCAGGCACTATAGCCAGCGCATCATTGGCTCCATTCACTGAAGGTTCTGGGGGCAGGAAAGTAACCTTTCTCTCAATGTAAAGGGTCCACCCATGCAAGAGGGCACACTACAAACCAAAGTGGGTGGGATGGCACAAAACAGGTGAAGAACCTTTGCTTTAAGGTCCTGATTCCCTAAATCGCTAAAGTTCACTCTCCCTTTCCAATAACACTTTCCATTTGCTTCCACTTCCGTGAGAGTGTGGTTTGACCCCAGTAAGGTCGGCTGGAGCATTGGCTGTGTGTAGCCACGTGGCCGGCACACAATGAATGAATAAGAAGCCCGGATCTTCTCCTAAGAACCGTACATTTCCCCCTCCACGTTAAGTGCTCCCTTCACAGAAGCCCTGAACCAGTTCTCCTAAGCCAGAATACAAGGAAACACACCCAAAGGACGGGAAAACACTATGCTCACTTCCAGACCTATGGCTTTCCCAGAAGCCACCAGCGAAGGGAGGCCAGTGCCGGCGGCGCAATGGGCAGCACGCTGAGGCCACGGCAAGTACAGCGCTGAGAGTCGAGCAGGCGCTCTCTGGCTCAGCTTCCCAAAACACTGCATGTGACTGAAGTCATCAAATCTCCAGCGAGGACTCCCATCAGCCCCAGCTCCAACATGCAGCTGACAGGTTTGTGAGACTTTGACCAAACCCTTCCCTGGAATGAAACGCTGAGCACAGAGGGAGGGCAGAAGAGACGCAAGGAAGGAGAGGCTGAAGCTTCTCCTCACACCAGTTAAAATCCCCCTTTCTTTTCTCATCCCTCTCCCTTGCCTCTTATCTAAAGCTTATGTACAGATGGTGGTACGATCGGGGATGCCACAGTGCTGCAAGCACAGGATCAGGAAGGCTCATCTTTAAGAGTTTAAATCCTGCCTTGGACACTTGCCAGCTGCGTGACCCTACGCAAGTCACTTAACCCTTCTTGCCTCAGTTTCCTCATCTGTCAAATGAGCTGGAGAAAGAAATACCTAACCACTCCAATATCTCTGCCAAGGAAACCCCAAATGAGGTGGCAAAAAGTTGGACGGTGCTCGATTTATAATTGACATTTAATAAATCAAGCACTGTTTAAGGCACAATGACCATGCAAAAACAAAAAAGGAAATAAGTGGCTCTTCTCTCAAACAGCTTCCCATTCCACTGGAGGCAGCGAGAAGCAACAGGAGGTCATTAGGCCTTTCGGTCTCCAGCAGTTAGCATTCTGCTTATGCTTTACCCTGCCCTTGGGGACATAGGACGTGAGTATGTGTATGTGTGTGAGCGGGGGAGAAGGGGAGGAAATTGGTGACATTAAGTCTTTCCCTGAAATTTCCCGGGATATTTTGCCCATGAGGAGCTGGCTTGAAGATCTGAGCTGGCTAGAGAAATGAGACATATCTCAGAAAACCACTATTATTAAATCAGAGGTGGAGAGAGGGAAATATCTACATAAAATTTCCCTAGAAGTCATGGGTAACCACAACGTGGCACCACTATGGGGAAACAGGAGCTCTCCCAATCAGCGAGACAGCAAAAGGGCTCGTTTCCAGCAGAAATGTCGGGACTTTATCAGTATTAGAAGACTTACAGGAACTGATGCCGAGGGAAATGAGCAGGACCAGGAGATCATTATATACTTCAACAACGATACTGCATGAAGCTGTATTCTGATGGACGTGACCATCTTCAACAATGAGATGAATCAAATCAGTTCCAATGAAGCAGTAATGAACTGAACCAGCAAAAGGACTCTGGGAGATGACTAGGAACCACTACATAGAATTCCCAATCCCTCTATTTTTGTCCACCTGCGTTTTTGATTTCCTTCACAAGTTAATTGTTCACTATTTCAGAGTCCAATTCTTCTTGTGCAGCAAAATAACTGTATGGACATGTATACTTATATTATATTTAATTTATATTTTAACATATTTAACATGTATTGGTCAACCTACCATCTAGGGGTGGGGGTGGGGGAAAGGGGGGAAAAGTTGGAACAAAAGATTTTGCAATTGTCAATACTGTAAAATTACCCATGCATAGAACTTGTAAACAAAAAGCTATTAAAAAAAAAAAAAAAAAAAAAAAAGAGCTGGTCCTTCCCACCCCGCATCAGCCAGCAGATTCACTACAGTATAATATATTACCTTGGCAGTCCCACAGGTAACCCAACAGCATAGATTCTTTGTGTTTATTTCCTTGTAGTTTCATCTTATTACATCTGGGCCAGTGGTTCTGATCCGTCAGGATCTTTTCAGATTTTGATTCTGTCATCCAGGGCAATGATAATATGAATTATTTTTCTAAGAGAGATGTGAACAAACGTCTATAGAGGGAAGAGTCAGAACTGAATGAGAACGGTCGCTGTATCTAGTGACCATAGGCTACTCTGCTCGTCCAGGCAGTCCCGGCTTCCCTCGGCTCCCTCCAACTACCCATCGGGGCATTTTGTTTCCAGCTCTCTCAGAAGGCAGGACTTTCAGGGGGAGGTAAAGCCGCTACCTGTGGCCTGGTTGCTTTTTTAATTTAAGTAAAAGTCTTGTTAACAGAATTCTTGGGAATTCTGTTCTTTTTTTAACTATTCAGCTATTTTTTAGCTGTTGAAATTACTGGCAAGACCCCTAGATGATGCTGCAGGATCAGAAATAGACTCAGGTTGGAGAAACGGCAGCGAGCTTCCAAATCACTATAAAAGGTTTTTTCTCATCTCAAAACGTATACCAACAGACCGGCGGTGCCAGCTAGCCAAACGGACCGTAAAACAATTACCACAAATTCTCTGGCCCTGGAAAAACAATAAAGGAAATCAGTCACGGCATCAGTGGGTGAGGAGGCCCCCAGACGCCATCCAGTCTAACTGGTACCTGACCCATCATCCCTGCCAGCTGCAGCCCCCACAGATAGTCAGCTGGGCTTCTTCTGCCTGAAGGCCTCAGGAAGGGGCAGCCCATTTAACCCTGGGGTAGAGTTAATTGTGAGGTCATTTTTATTTTATTCCAGGGCAGAAGTACTCAGTAATATCACATCATTTCTCCAATTTCTCCCAAAGTATTACAAATTACCAAAGATGGGTATCTTTTTGAAAAGTGTTTCTTCCCAGACACAAATGCCAGACTCAACCCCAAATCTATCTTAAGGCCCATTTTTAATTGGCTTTGACAGTGTCCAAAACGTGATCAAAATCGGCATCTGTGGCAAACAACTGGAAATTGAGGGGACGCCCATCAATTGGAGAAAATGGTTCAATGAGATGTATTTATGAATGTAGTGGAATAACCATTGTTCTATATGAAATGACGGGCATGCAGATTTTAGAGATACCTGGACTTAACGTGAACTGACACTGAATGAAGTGAGCAGAAGCAGAACACTGTGCCCAGCAGGAAGACTACTGTAGGATGATCAACTCTGACAGCCTTAGCTCTTCTCCATAACATGAGCCAAACAATTCCAAAGGACTCGTGATGGAAAACACCATCCACGTCGAAAGAACCATGGAGACCGAATGCAGATCAAAGCAGATTATTTTCCCTTAAAATTTCTTTTTGTGGCTTTTCCCTTTTTTTCCATTTCTTCTTTAACGACATGACTAATATGGAAATATGTTTACACGACTACACACATATAGCCTGTATCAGATTGCCGGCCATCTTGAGGAGGGAAGTCAAAGAGAGGGAGGGAAACAATCTGAAACTCACAATCTTAAAAATGAATGTTGAAAACTTATCTTCAATGTAATTGGGAAAAGGATACTATTTATAAAAAAAATTCATAAACAAGTCAGCCACCACCTTCCAAAGCTCTCGCGGAACATGCGAAGAGGCAAACAAAAGCAAAATTCACAGCAACAGGCCTAACTTTGGCTTTCCAAAAAAGGGAAGTGAGCCGAGTCAACGAGCATTTATTAAATAGCTGTTATTGTGTGCGAGGCGCTATGCTCACTGTGCATCCCCGAGCCGGATCATTCAATGTTTGTTCAGCCATGGGATAACGTCAGACCTCAGCCGAGGAAGGGCCAATGCTCGCTCTTCGGCATCAACCACGATACAGGAAAAGATGTGAGCAATGGAACTTATTCTATAAGATTCTAAGCTCCTGGAGGGCAGGGACTTGCCTCTTTTTTTTTTTTTTTTTTTTTTTTTTATCCCCAGTGCTTAAAACATAGTTCCCGGCACATAGTAGGTACTTAATGAACCAGGGATTTTTAAAATTGATTTACTGATTTTTTATTTATTATTTATTGATTTTATTGACCGATGGACCATACCTTCGGCTCTAGGCTCCACCTCTTGGAACCCCTCAGCCTCTCAAAGCCTTTCACCGTTTCCTCCCCCCTCTCCCCCAGTTACTGATGCCTCCATCCAAAAATCATTTTCTTTGTTTTGCCCACGTTATATTGACTCTTCTGTGTTTGTGCTGTTTTCCCCATGGTAGAAGGTCAGTCAATCTACAAGGGGGGAGGGGAGCAAGTATTTGTTAAGGGCCTTCTACTCATCAGGCTTCATGCTAAGGGCTTTACAAGTATGATCTCATTTGATCTTTCCAACTGTTTAGCTCCAGTTACAGATGAGGAAACTGAGGCAGACAGAGCTTATCACAGCAAACCTTGAAGGTAGGGATTGTCACCCCCATTTTACAAATGAGGAAACTGAGGCAGACAGAAGTTATCACAAAGTCCTTATAAGTCACCAAGAAGGTAAATACTATTATCATTCCCTTTCCCATTTAAGGAATCTAAATGAAGCTTTTCCCAGGCACAGCACTAAGCACTGGGGACACAAAGAAAGGCAAAATAGGTCCCTGGCCTCCGGGAGCTTACGTTTCAGAGTAGCCACCAGCTCCGGGAGGACAGGGACCAGTTCCTTTTGATCTTCTAAGGCTGACCTAGAGTAGCAGCTGCTTAATTAATGTCGGGTGAAATGAATCCAATCAATGGAGAAAGGAACAGCCAAGATACACCCCAATACGTCATCACAAGCCAAGGGACTTTGGTTGCTGTGCTTTCCATAACACTGAGCATTAATCAGTCCCTGCTCCTTGGCCTAGTGGTCAGGATCAGCTCAGTGCTATATACCAAGACGGAAACAGAGAGACATTTTAAATCCTGGTCAATGCATGGAAAAACCTAAAAAATATATATATAAGGAGATCCACCTTTAATGGCCCCATTTAATTATTGTTTTCAGCTGGAATTCGCAGGGAGAGAATTTTTAAGTGAACAGAGACAGCCAGACAGTCCCATGCGGTGGAGCCGGGACTGGCCCTGATGGCTAAGGCCTAAGCAGGGAACTCAAATGCCGGTAGAGCACAACAGAGGTCCCAGTCCCCTTGGACCATCCGAACTTTTCATTTGCATCCAGGTCTGGAAACACAAGAGGCCCAGAATCAAAGGTCATCCAGGGCTCTTTATTTTTCTCAACTGAAACACGTGCGGTGGGAATACTCTGCAGAGAACTCTCATGTTGTCAAACGGCCGGTTTCCCAGGCCTCCCCGGGCATCCCCAAACGGTCCCTCTCTAGTTTCCTATCGAGCGAGTTCTGCGCCACAGACTTTCGAAGGGAATCCAACAAACAAGCAGAAGTACCTCTGAGAAAACCCACCCTGGCTTTCCAGGGCTCGCCCCCTCCTTGCAAATAACAGGGCGCAAGCGGCGACGGGCTCTCCTCACCGTGCCAGTGCGGCCGGCTCCCTCGGTGAGCGATTCCGTCTTCTCACTGAGACTCAATCTATGTCAATGTAAGAAGCTGTCGCTGTTTCTGAAGCTTGAAAATGGGGGGGGGGGGCTCATCAGCAACATAAATCTTCCCTCAGAATCGCCGAGTCCCCTGCCCCAGCCAACCGTGAGTCTGTTCCAGTGGATAATTCAACTGATGCTAATTTGCAGCAATTAAACATTAAATGAAATTAAAATCAAAGGAAGAGGCCTTGGAAGGACACAGGCAAAGACGCCGAGCTAACGGTTAAGGCTTTTCTCCCACAAGTTCTACTCGAGGGAAGATACCCCAAGAAGCCCCACAGCAAAGAAAATAACCCACAGGGAGAAAACCTTTGGGTGGAAGAAGAGTGCTGAAAACAAAGCATGTGCCCGTTAGTTTAGGTGTGACTGATCGGGGCTGTGGGAATATGATCAAAAACGGGTGTATCATGAGGAATGATGATCACCAGGAATCGGAGAATCTTGGGAAGGAGATTACTTGCTACTGATTTGTCTCTGTACGCTAGGGGGCGCAGTGGATAGAAGTTCAAATCCAACCTCAGATACTTAGTTTTGTGACCCCGGCCACATCACATCACCCCGTTTGCCTCAGTTTCCTCATCTGCAAAATAAGTTGGAAAATGAAATGGCAAAGTTCTCCAGTATTTTTACCAATAAAACCCCCAATGCTTGCCTTAGTTTCCTCATCTGAAAAATAAGTTGAAAAATAAAATGGCAAAGTTCCCCAGTATTTTTACCAATAAAACCCCAATGCTTGCCTCAGTTTCCTCATCCGCAAAATAAGTTGGAAAATGAAATGGCAAAGTTCCCCAGTATTTTTATCAATAAAACCCCAATGCTTGCCTCAGTTTCCTCATCCGCAAAATAAGTTGGAAAATGAAATGGAAAGTTCTCTATTTTTACCAATAAACCCCAATCTTTCAGTTTCCTCATCCCAAAATAAGTTGGAAAATGAAATGGCAAAGTTCTCTATTTTTACCAATAAAACCCCAATCTTGCCTGTTTCCTCATCCGCAAAATAAGTTGGAAAATGAAATCAAAGTTCTCCAGTATTTTTACCAATAAAACCCCAATGCTTGCCTCAGTTTCCTCATCCGCAAAATAAGTTGGAAAATGAAATGGCAAAGTTCTCCAGTATTTTTACCAATAAAACCCCAATGCTTGCCTCAGTTTCCTCATCCGCAAAATAAGTTGGAAAATGAAATGGCAAAGTTCTCCAGTATTTTTACCAATAAAACCCCAATGCTTGCCTCAGTTTCCTCATCCGCAAAATAAGTTGGAAAATGAAATGGCAAAGTTCCCCAGTATTTTTACCAATAAAACCCCAATGCTTGCCTCAGTTTCCTCATCTGAAAAATAAGTTGAAAAATAAAATGGCAAAGTTCCCCAGTATTTTTACCAATAAAACCCCAATGCTTGCCTCAGTTTCCTCATCCGCAAAATAAGTTGGAAAATGAAATGGCAAAGTTCCCCAGTATTTTTACCAATAAAACCCCAATGCTTGCCTCAGTTTCCTCATCCCAAAATAAGTTGGAAAATGAAATGGCAAAGTTCCCCAGTATTTTTACCAATAAAACCCCAATGCTTGCCTCAGTTTCCTCATCCGCAAAATAAGTTGGAAAATGAAATGGCAAAGTTCCCCAGTATTTTTACCAATAAAACCCCAATGCTTGCCTCAGTTTCCTCATCCGCAAAATAAGTTGGAAAATGAAATGGCAAAGTTCCCCAGTATTTTTACCAATAAAACCCCAATGCTTGCCTCAGTTTCCTCATCCGCAAAATAAGTTGGAAAATGAAATGGCAAAGTTCCCCAGTATTTTTACCAATAAAACCCCAATGCTTGCCTCAGTTTCCTCATCCGCAAAATAAGTTGAAAAATGAAATGGCAAAGTTCTCCAGTATTTTTACCAATAAAACCCCAATGCTTGCCTCAGTTTCCTCATCCGCAAAATAAGTTGGAAAATGAAATGGCAAAGTTCTCCAGTATTTTTACCAATAAAACCCCAATGCTTGCCTCAGTTTCCTCATCCGCAAAATAAGTTGGAAAATGAAATGGCAAAGTTCTCCAGTATTTTTACCAATAAAACCCCAATGCTTGCCTCAGTTTCCTCATCTGCAAAATAAGTTGGAAAATGAAATGGCAAAGTTCCCCAGTATTTTTACCAATAAAACCCCAAATTCTTGCCTCAGTTTCCTCATCCATAAAATGAGTTGAAAAATGAAATGGCAAAGTTCCCCAGTATTTTTACCAATAAAACCCCAAATTCTTGCCTCAGTTTCCTCATCCATAAAATGAGTTGAAAAATGAAATGGCAAAGTACTCCAGGATTTTTACCAATAAGACTCCAAATAGGATCACAAAAGTCGGACATGGCTGAACGATAAATCTGTGTACATGTCCACTCCATACACTAGAAACAAACTCCTTGAAGGCAGGGAATGTCTCATTTCTCTCTTTGCCTTTGATTCCCCACAGGCCAGGCACACAGTAGGTGCTTACTAACCTGTTGATGTAAAGAAAGCAGAGGCAAAGCCCAGGACACACGAGGGCTGAGACTATACATGTGGAGAGGCAGCTTTCAAAAATCAGTTTGATTTTTGATGGTGCAATGGATAGACATTGGAGGAGGACCCGAGTGCAAATCTAGCTGTGTGTTCCTGGATAAGTCACTTAACCCCAACTGCTTCTTAGAAACAAAAACAAACAAGCAAAACTCAAATACCAGGGGCCTGATGAGGCCTGGCCCCGGACCTCTGCCCTCCTCTCCACTCTGTCCCAAACTCTATCATTACCCTTAGCCCGGGAGCTCCTTCAGGCAGGGATGGAGTTTTTGTTTTTCTTCCCTCAGCACAGAGTTTGGCACTTAGTGAATACTCAATAACTGCTTGGTGATTGACAGATTTCTCCTAATAATAAAAATCCTAATTTTAAAATTTTAAGTTTTTCACAGGTTACTGTAAAAGGGAGTATCGGATTATTTGGGTCAAAAGGAAGCATCTGTTGTGTCAAAACCCAATTTTGCAACAAATTTTAAAATAGTAAAAATAAAATAGACAAGCAAAAAGAGATGTCTTTTTTTGGAGACTTAAACAGAGTAAGAACTGCCATTTCCCTGGCACTGTGTTTACAAAGTACTTTCCTCGGTCTTCCTGGCTCCTCCCTTGTGAGATGGGCACAATAGATACGGCTATCCCCATTTTACAGATGAGGAAACAGAGGTTAAGGCAGCTGAGCACCTCCCCTGCAGTCTTACGGACAGTAAGTAGAGGCAAGATTCCAACCCAGCCCACCCCTTAATCCATAGCCATCATACCCATCATACTCATGGCCCTAAAGAGCCCCTCTCTCCAACCAAATTTCATCCTCGCGTGTGGTTTGCCATCGACAAATCCAATCCAGGGACCTTGGGCCCAGGCTGTCTCCAAAGTCTGTAAAATGAGCTGGGGAATGACATGGCAAAGTACCCCAGCCTTTTTACCATTAAAATGGAGTCACACAAAGTCCAATGTGACTGAACTGACCAAACAACAAGTCTGTGCACATGCCTCCCCCCATACAGACTCCCCACCTCCCCCAGCAGAAATATAAACCCCTTTAAGACAGGGAAGGTCTCATTTTATAATATAAAGTTATGAGTGATAAGCTATTAAAGCTTAAATAGGGAGACCCAGCAGTCAGAGCCTCATGTGCTGCTCGATGTCCCTTCCAAGAGGGGGATTCTTTGTTTTCCTTCCAATATCTGGAGCTCAGTTTCCTCATCTGTGAAATGAGAAGGCTGGGGGTCTTCTCGGCTCCTGGCGGCTCCTTTGATACCTGAACCGAGTAAGAAGCTTGTGATCATCTGAGCAGCGTTTCACAAAGCCGTTCTGGGTGCCAAGTACCGGGGCTACAGAAAGTCCTAGGGCGCTGCCAGTCTGCAGGGACCCCCGTGGGTGCAGGGAGCGGGGCCAGGGCCCATCTGCTTGCCTTGAAATCGCTCAAGTTTAAATGCACCTTGGGAGAGGGCTGTGGGGAATGGATTCTTCAGTCACCCCAGTCATGTGGCCTTGAACTTTGGGGTTGGTTTTCATTTTAATCCCTATATTCCAAAAGAATTGATTTTTTTTTATGCAGACAAGATTAGAAGGGAAGCAATAAACTGGGAAAACATTTTTACAGTCAAAGGTTCTGATAAAGGCCTCATTTCCAAAATATAGAGAGAACTGACTCTAATTTATAAGAATTCAAGCCATTCTCCAATTGATAAATGGTCAAAGGATATGAACAGACAATTCTCAGACGAAGAAATTGAAACTATTTCTAGCCATATGAAAAGATGCTCCAAGTCATTATTAATCAGAGAAATGCAAATTAAGACAACTCTGAGATACCACCGCACACCTGTCAGATTGGCTAAGATGACAGGAAAAAATAATGATGATTGTTGGAGGGGATGCGGGAGAACTGGGACACTGATGCATTGTTGGTGGAGTTGTGAACGAATCCAACCATTCTGGAGAGCCATTTGGAACTATGCTCCAAAAGCTATCAAACTGTGCATACCCTTTGACCCAGCAGTGTTACTACTGGGCTTATACCCCAAAGAGATACTAAAGAAGGGAAAGGGACCTGTATGTGCCAAAATGTTTGTGGTGGCAAGAAACTGGAAACTGAGTGGACGTCCATCAGATGGAGAATGGTTGAGTCAATTGTGGTATATGAACGTTATGGAATATTATTGTTCTGTAAGAAATGACCAGCAGGATGATTTCAGAAAGGCCTGGAGAGACTTACAGGAACTTTTGCTAAGTGAAGTGAATAGAACCAAGAGATCATTATACACTTCAACAACGATACTGTGTGATGATCAATTCTGATATACGTGGCCATCTTCAGCAATGAGATGATTCAAAGCAGTTCCAATTCTTCAGTGATGGGGAGAGCCGTTTGCACCCAGAGAGAGGTCCATGGGAACTGAGGGTGGAACACAGCAGAGCATCTTCACTTTTTCTGCTGATGTTTGCCTGCATTTTTTTTTCCCTTCTTTACCCAATTTTTCTTGTGCAGAAAGATAATTATATCAATATATAGAGAGAGCTATTGGATTTAATATATATTTTAACATGTATGGGACTACCTGCCATCTGGGGAAGAGGGTGGGGCAAAAGAGGAAAAAATTTGGAACAGAAGGTTTTGCAAGGGTCAGTGCCGAAAAATTACCCATCAGATGTTTTGTCAATAAAAAGCTTTAATAAATATTTTTTTTAAAATATATTTTTTTATAATTGTACTTTATGCATTTTAAAGCCATGACTGGGAAGGGGACCAGGGTTCTCCAGAATATCCAAAGGTCCACGGCCTTAAAAAACTGGTTGTTTAACTTGTGGCCAAAAATCTGGCCTCCCCCTCCCCGCCCCGCCTGGGCAGCCCATGATCTGGAAATGACCAAAGACCCCTCAAAGTGGCCACTGTCAGGAGGAGAAAAAACCAGTCTGGCTGCATCTGAGACAAATGGCTCAGGCACCCACCCACAGAATTCCCACCTATCGCCCCGGGAGGGAAAGGTGTCTTCCTTTTTCCAAAGGGCAAAGCCAGGGATTTCGGGGCCAATTGTCCGTGGAGGCCCAAGAGTCCACCTCCTCTGACCCTTGACCCCGGCCCCAGCAGGAGCCGCTGGTGTCCCCTGAACATTCCAGGAGGCCTCCCTGCATTCCAAGCCATTGAGCAAGTTCGCGTGGGTCCCCCAGCTTTGGGATGGGGCAGCCTCCCTGGGCAGAGCTGGGCCTCCCTGAAGTTCCCATCCCTCACTCCCCTGGGGCTGCCCAAGGAGAGAAGCTGGCAGATGATGGGAGGGGGGGAGGGGGGAAGAGCCCGGGAGGAGAGGAAGAAGAACAGGAAGGAAGAGGTAGCAGCGGAACACAGGCCAGAGGCTCGGGTACTTTTAGAAATCTTGAGATTGCCATCCATTTTTTCTTTCTTTTTTCTTTCTTTCTTTTTTAAAACGGGCACTCCCTGCAAATTCCAGGCCTTCCTCCTGGGGTACAGCACCATCCCCTGTTCTTTCTGAGCCAAGTGCAGGCCTAGGCCCGTGGACACCCCCTCCTCCCCAGCTACCCTGACCGAGACAGAACCGCTCCGTGTCTGGGGGAGCTCCTCCTTGTCTCCGTTATTAGAAGGGAAGCTCCTAGTTCCTAACAAGCCGAGATCATCTCATTCTTTGCACTTATACCCCCAATACCCACAGTACAGTGCCCGGTACACAGCAGGCGCTTAATAAATACAAGTTGGTCAATAAGCCGGGCGCCGTGTCTGGCAGTAAGCACCACAAACAGTCCAGCACTCTCTCCATTCTATCACCCAGACTAGAATCCAAGACTCTCGACTTACAGTTCTTCCTGTTGTTTTCATTATCAGATAAATACTCCGAGTTACCAAAGCAATGGGCACCCAGAGCTTCCTAAGGCTCTAGATGAAGTGGGGGAACGGTCCAAGAATCAGCCCAAGGTCAGCCTGCCCTTGAATGGAGCCAGAATTCTCTGCCCTTAAAACTCAGCATCTCCATCCAATCATGTCTGAATTCTTGTTTTGTTTTGTTTCATTTTCTGAAGGGAAGAAAACTCAAGCACATGGGAAATGATCATGAAGGAAGGATTTTTTTTTTGAACTTAGCTCCACCATGAAGGTTTCTGGAGATCAGCAACGGCCTGCCTTTGCCCTTCTTGTATGTCCAGAGCTTGGTACACAGTAGGTGCTTAATAAATGTCTGCTGACTGACTAGCCCCCACACCAACACAGGCTCTGAAGAGGTTCCAAAAGGCCGTCCTTTCTAAGGCCTGGAGAGTCATTTCAACAATTCTCATGCGGTAATGGATTCTATAAACTTGGGTCTTGTGGGGGCATTTTAAAAAGTTTCATCTCTATCTTTAAAATAAATAAAATAAAAATCTCTCATTATCTTTGTGGGTCTCCAGTTGGCCCCTTCCGGTTCCATACCCACGATCCCCCCAGTTGTCTCTCACTGAAAGCAGAACCATTAGAAACACTCCACACGCACCTAGCCAGCTGTTGGTCATTTCTAGGGCTGCTGGTGGTCCATTTGGACCCCAGGAGAAGCTGCCGGATCGTGGGAGGTTCTGGACCTTGAGGGAAGCCTAGGAACATCACCCCAGAACGGGGGTTAGTTGTCCCAACTCCTCAATGTGGGCCAAGAAGGCCCAGGCCGGTTCCGTGACTCTCCCAGCCCGGCAGGAGCTCCGGCCGCCTCCGGGGGAAGCACAGGCCGAAAGAGGCCCACAATGGCCACGGTGCAAAATGACCCAGGAGGAATCATTTGGCAGGGAACCTCAAAAACTATCCAGGAAAATGTCAGCTCCCAAAAGAAGAAGGAGCTGTTTTGTCTGGTTTTCTCGGTGCCCCGGGCCCTGCACCCTGCACCCCCAGCAGGCACTGCTGCTAGACGTCTGTGGGCCCGAGCTCGAAAAATAACAATAAGCATCTCAGCTCTCATTTCTATGGCACTTTTCATCCCCGAGCCCCATCCCCCTTAAGGCCCTTCCTCTGTTGATTATCCCCAGTTTATCCTGGATAGCGCTGGTTTGCACAGAGCTGGTTGCGTGCTCTCTCCTCCATGAGACCGGGGATCAGCAACCGCCGCCTTTGCCCTTCTTCTATGTCCAGAGCCTGGTACACAGTAGGTGCTTAATAAATGTCTGCTGACTGACTGGCCCGCATCAACACAGGCTCTGACAAACAGAGACTGAAATCAAGTAGAGGCAAACATTTTCACAGCTAGATCTCAATATTCTTGGTTTCTCTTGTAATCCTCTGAATTTTTTACATTTAAAAACACGATTCTGAGAAGGGCTCCCTCAGCCACACCCACTGCTGCCACCCAAGAACCCCAGAACAGCCACGAGGTTAGGAGCCCCTTGTAGAGGGAGCTTTCGGCACCCAGTGCCAACTTCAGGGAGAGACCCAGCATTAGAGTATCACTTCTCCCCTCTCCCCCACTTGCTTCTTTCTTTTATTCCCCCCTTCCCTTTTTTTCTTTCTCCTTCATCTATTACCATTCCCTTCTCTCTCTCCCCCCTTGCCTTTTTTCTTCCTCTCTCCTTCATGTTACCCCTTGCCTTTTTTCTTTCTCCTTCTATTGTTACCCCTTCCCTTCTCTTCCTTCTTTCTCTCCCCCTCCCTTCTCTCGTTCCTTTTTTCTTTCTCCCTCCTTTATGTTATCCCTTCCCTCCAGACTCTCTCTTCCCTTTTTTTCTTTCTCCCTCTATGTTACCCCTTCCCTTCTCTTCTTTCTCTCCCCTTTCCCTTTTTCTTTCTCCTTCCTTTATGTTACCTTCCTTCCTCTTCCTTCTTTCCCCCCCCTCCCTTTCCACCTCCTTTATCTCTTGTCTCTCTGTCTCTCATACACACACATACAGAAGTTGGAGGCACAACCATTCATATTGACGTAGACCTTTTAATTTATTTTAGAATTGTTACCGACGCCTTCTGTTTTTCATTCACCTTCATTTCCTAAAAACACGTCCCCTCTTTCCTTCCCCCAAAAAAATGTCTTCAAATGAGAGGGGCAAACAGCAGCTGGGCCACAGAGTCTGCCAAGCTACATAGTATTCCTTACCCACAGTCCTCCACCCCTGTTCTCAGAGTTTTGTGTCACCTTTTTCTCTGAGCCAAACATGGAAAGTGGACTTTTAATAAGGAAACAGAATTACTGGCAACCATTTTGGAAGCGCTCTGAGGGGCCTCTCCCCCTCCCTGCCCAATCCATCATGGTGTGGAGAGGAGCCCCGACTTCTTTGCCAGGAGGATGCAAGCTCCAGCAGGCCCTCCACCAAGCCAGAACAGCTCCCAGGACAGGTAGGCCCCCCAGATCAGCCTAGGTGTGGTGCCGTTGGCTCCCTGGGGCTGAAATCCAGGGATCCTCCAGGTCCCAGTGGGAATGGCGAAGGTGGACCTTCTTCTCCCCCCACCCTATCAAGGAAAAGACCCTGCTTCAGATCCTTAGAGAGACCCCACGGAAGCGAAACAAGTATTAAATGTTTACTGGGGCCAAGTCCTACAGAGAGAAATAGAAGCAAAAAGGAAAGGGCCCCTTCCTCAGGGAGCTTCCATTTTAAAGAGGGAAGACAAATCACTGTATGGAACAGTCTGGAGGCTCTAGATTCAAATCCCATCTCTGGCCCTTATAATTGTGACCTTGCTGAGCCTGAATGCCTCCCCCCACCAAAAATATGATAGAGTTGGCTCAATGGCCTGCGTCCCTTCCAGCCCTCAATGACCCTATGTTTGACCTCAGCCTATTGGACCAGCAGGTGTTTGAGGATCAAGCTGGGGAATCAATCAAGTTTCCTCCGTTGCAAATACTGCCGGGACATCCAAGAATTCCTTCTAGACGTCTGTCAAGTCCCCCCGGAGGCCTCCGTGATGGGAACGGCCAAGACACTAACTAGGAGCTAGTGCCAAGATATGGCCTTCCTCTCCAAGGCCCAGTCTGGCTGGGTCGGGGGTCTCACCACGACGGGCATCCTCATGGGCTTGGCCACCAAGGGATAAAGAAAGCTACTGAGGCCTGTGTGGGGGCCCATGTCTGGGATCTACAACAAAACCCCTTGGGCTGTTGGGGTACAGAAGCAAAAAAATGGAGACTAACACTTGGAATTGTTTTTAATTAGAATGTCGTGCACATGTTTGTGTGTGTGTGTGTGTGTGTGTGTGTGTGTGTGAGAGAGCGAGAGTGTGTGTGTGAGTGTGTGTGTGTGAGTGTGTGTGTGTGTCCCACTACAATTTCTGTGTTTGCCACTACCCATGTTTATACTCTCCCCTGCTACCTACCCATCTGCTACAGCTACTGAATTTTCCCAACTATAAGATGATCTGTGTCTGCCCTTTGGCCTGGGAACCTCCCAAGGTAGAAAGAAAGAGGAACACTTCTCTTAGGAGTTTCTTCCCAGTCATTTTTATTCCCCCGACACAAAAGAGCCAATTCGGGAAAACTCAAGACACTCGGGATCTGAAATTGTCAGGTGATAAACGTGGGAGGAAAACCAGGCTAAAAGAGGTGGAGGATCTTGCCCTGGATGCTGGCAATGGCCCCATTGTTCTGTGTCTTTATTTCCAAGGCCAGACACCTCTTGATGCATCTGAGAGAACAGGGGAACTAGTCAAGAAGACTGGGTTCAAGTTCAGCGTTAGGCACTTTCTAGCTGTGAAAGCCTGGGCAAGTCACTCCCCAGCTGTCTGCCTCAGTTTCCCCCTCTGTAAAACAGCAGTGATAATATAACACTACCTGCCCCTCCCAGATCAAACAAGAAAACGTCTGTGCAGGGCTCTGCCGACTGTAAAGCCCTCTGGAAATGAGATCTTTTGCAGTTCTGTCCTCTTCCTTTTTTCTTCATCATTCTACAACATGGTTCTCGAAGTCAAGAAGAAAAAGGCTACCTCAGGAAATGAGGAGGGGGGTGTAAAAATGAATCATCCTGCAAAGGAGTAGTCATCCAACCAAAAGTCATGTGATTTCCTCTTACAAACAAATGATTTCTGTGTTGTGTTTTCAATAAAAATTCTATCTCTTAAGGTCTCACTGTTGGGAATTTGTTGCTATTTTTATTAAAATTTTATTTATAAAAAATAAAAAATCATTGGTAGGGAAAAAAAAGAAAATCTATAGCCCATGACTAGAGGCCGGGCCTCGGGAGCAGGAAAATGTGGGTTCAAGCCCCACCTTTGACTCCTGGGGGCCGTGTGAGCCGGGACACGCCATTTCCCATCTCCCACTGTGGAAGCAGCTCCCCGTTACAGAAGAGCTGCCGACTGGCCTCAGCGCTGGAGTTTCCACACAGGGAGTTCCCCACATCTATGAATTCCTAAGTCTGGAACGTAAAGGAAAAAGTGAATAAACAAAAGTGCAAAGGAATAAAAAAACCGGGAATGGTTTTAACTGAGAAAGTAAAAGCTGGCAGGCGATCCACGCTCCTGGCATCCTTTGGGGCAGGTCAAAGACCGCATCCTAAGCAACAGAAAAGGCAGAAAAGTAAGATGCTGGTCATCAGCGTTGGCGGGAATGACCGGAAGCTTTCACAAGGATCCTCAGAGCGGGTCGGAGAACAACGAGTGCAGCAGAAAACTTGCCGAGCTTCCGTGGACCCAGTGCCATGTTGCCAGTCAGAAGGGGGAGGGCTAAGTTCCAAAGACCATAGATTCATCTCATCCGATGTGTGACACAGATGGGGAAACTGAGGCACAGAGAGGCCACTGCCTTCCACATAGGCAGCGATCGGCAGAGACGAGCTACAAACTCCGGTCCGTTGATTTCAAAGCCTTCCCTTTTATATTTCAGACAAGGAGATTTTAAAAATATGAGATCATCTGGGAAATAAGTGTGAACCACTACACAGAATTCCCAATCCCTCTACTCTTTCCACCTGCATTTGTGATTTCCTTCACAGGCTCATTGTACACTATTCCAAAGTCCGATTCTTCTTGTGCAGCAAAATAACTGTTTGGACGTGTATACTTATATTGTGTTTAATTTATACTTTAACATATTTAACATGTTATCGGTCAACCTGCCATCTGGGGGAGGGGGGGAGGGGAAGGAGAGGAAAATTAGAACAGAAGGTTTTGCAATGGTCAATGCTGAAAAATTACCCATGCATAGAACTTTAAATAAAAAAAAAAATAAAAAATAAAAATACGAGTTTAATCGTTCAGGTTCCCGCAATCTTTCAGGCTGAGGCAACGCAGGAGCTGCAGGGTTTTGTTTTATAACAATAATTGCATAAACAAATTAAAGCAAAATGGGGGGAGGGCGTCTAAAAACTGGCCCACTCCAGACCTCACCACCCCAAGGAGGAGCAGCCCCTGGCTCTCGTGGTTCGCTTTTTCCTTCGCTAAAAGGTCAACGTGGTGATTCTGGGGTCTCTTTCTGCTGCTGAAATTACTTTGTATTTCTTTTGTATATTTTGTATTTCAAGGCACTTGGAATCACCACTAGAAAGTTGGCCCCAGAGTCTGAGAGAACTGGGATCGAGCCCTGCCTCGGATACAAAGTAGCTCAGTGACCCTGGGAGAGTCCTCTAACCCGCGGGAGTGGGGCGCCAGATCCAGAAGGCTCCCACCTGCAGGCAGTGAGGTGACGGAAGCAGCTCCACACGCAAGGAGCACTCCCGCGTGTGGTCCCGGAGAACCGGGTGCTATCCTCCCCTTCTCCTCATTTGTTCTCACAGTCCCAACCACCGGCCTCGCTGCGCCCTCCCCCCAGTGTCCCATCTGCACCTCCAGTTCACCAAGTGCGAAGGGAAGCACCTCCCTTCTCCCATAACAAGTGGGTGACCACAACAGCCAGCAAATACAGAGCCCTCAAGGGCAGCAGAGCATCTTGCAAACATCCCTCCCGTTATCACTGCAACAATCCCCAAGATGCACCATTTTACAGATGAGGAGACTGAGGCTGACAAAGAACTTGCCCAGGGCAGACAGCTAGGAAGTGTCTAAGGCAGGATCTGAATTCAGATCCTCCTGGCTCCAGGTCCTGTGTTCCACACATGGAAGCAGCCAGTCCCAGCAGAAGGCTCACCTCTATGTGCCTTTAAACTTCACCAGTCTTTACAAACACCATCATCCCCCCATGATCACCCTGGAAAGTTGGCTGCCATCAATGCCCCCACTTTACAGATGTGGTAATTGAGTGTTCGAGACTGCATATGAACCCAAGTCACCAAGGGACCAAACAGTCTCTCACAGACCCGTGACCATCCCCACTCCACCCCCAGTGGCTTATCTTCCAGAAAGCCTCCTCTGAGCCCTCAAAAGAGACCTCAGAAGGCACCAACACAACCCCCTCATTCGACAGATAGGGAAACTGAGGCACAGAAAGGCAAAGTCACTGGCTCAGGCTCACAGAAGCAGTAAGTATCCAAGGCAGGATTTGAATGCAGCTCTTTCTAACACCTGCTGTGCAGGACAGCACCCGTCCTTCAGCCCTCCCACAACATTCAGGTTTGAACACGTCTTCCTGGGCATTCTGGATAACCTGTTTTTGTCAGATTTCCCCTCCTGGACCCGAACGGACCAGAGCATCCAAGGGCCTTTCGGCTCCCTCAGCCCCAGGTGGGCACGGTACGCCCTCGGAGCGGCTTTCGCTCTCGACGGGAAGACCTGAGAAGGGCAGACGGGCTGTTTGTTTCCGATGGCCACGGTCTGAGTCCACACCACTGCATCCAGTGGGACGGGAGAAACCATGGCAAGTGAGCAGCAACTCGCAAAACGTGAGCAGAGAGCGGGCGCAGGAAAGCCCGAGGATGCGCCCAAGACACCGGGGAAGGGCCGAAGCTGGGCAGCCTGGCCAAGGGCTCCTGCTGTACAGCTTCCACCCCCCAGGACGCCCGCGTTCAAAGCGCTCTCTCCACTGCTCCAGGCTCCTGGATGGGCCTCTATTCTACCTGCCAATACACCGCTTCGCTGTCCACGACCAAAACCCGGTCCCGGGCCGGGCACGGCGCTCGCCCCGACCCCTCCACAGCTACAGCCGGAGATAGAAATGTTTTCTGGAAGCCATTTTTCCCTGCTTCCCTGCTTTTTGGAGAGAGCAGACTAAAGTTCTGCCATCAAAACAGGAAAAGTAAAACCTTCAAAATAATGCCGATGGCCCACTGCAATTTGGCTGCCCGAAATAGCACCCGTACGGCGCAGGCTATGAAGTGAAAATTACCAGTTTGGAAGCACCGAGTCAGATTATAAAGTAAAAGACTCGGACCCCCCAAAAAGCTTAAATGAGTCCAGAATCCCAGACCCTCAAAGGCAGGAAGGAACCTCTCTAACCTGAGCGCCTTCCTGACAATTTCTGTGTGGAGTCATCCAGATTCCAGATGAACACCGTCCAGATGGGAAACTCACTACCTTCGGAGGCAGACCGTTCCACTTCGGCTCGCGAGTGGGGAGCAGAGGCAAATCCTGTTAGCAGGGTACCTTTTCCTTGTGATACCCACAGTTCTCTTTCTCTGGCTGCTGACGCCTCCAATGGAGCATCTCCACCACAGATTCAATCATAGAAACACCTCTCTTACCCAGAGTCCTTCGGGTGCCCAAAGGCAGCCCTTCATTCACCCCCCAAGTCTCTTCTCCTCCAGACTAAACCCTACCCTGAGCCCTCCCCCCACACCAGGGCACCAGCCCCTTGGCTGCCCTTCTCCAGGCAGGCTGCCTTTTGTCAGGATGGTCCTTCCTAAAACCTGGAGGCCGGAGGTGACCATGAAACTGTGGGTGGGCTCTGCCAGGGGGCCGTAGACAGCAGAGCTCTGCCCTCCCTCCTCTGAGACACTCTGCCCTGCTGGATGCAGCAGACACTGCCCCGAGATTCTCTGCCGCTCTGGGTCATACCGGTGCCTCCAGAGACAGTATTTAAATCCCTCTGCCTCTTTCTGACATCATCTATTACACAGTCACACCTTCCACATGCGACACTCAGGAGAAATGACTTTTTGGACCCAAATGGAAGCGTGTGTATAATAATAACCCCCCTGCACGGTTCGTGGGAAGGAGTGCCGGATCTAGAGGCCAGACCTGCCCTGGTCGCCTACCATGGATATGCCCCTTGGCCCCATTCTTCAGGCCTTTGTTTCCTCATCTGTAAAATGAGAGCAGACCAGACCCTCAAGGCCTCCCTCCCCTCCTCTAAGTGGGTGATTCTTTGACCTTTCATCTTACTGGATCTAACCCATCATTCTCAGCCACTCAATTCTTCCTGGATCCCAACTCTTTCGTCCAACAGGTTTGCTATTGGCCAGCTGTGTGACATCTGCAAACTCAACAAGCACGCCTTCATACGTGTCATTATAAAAAAAAAAAAAAAAAAAAAAAAAGTCTCCCCTGGGGAATTGCTACAGAAGGGGGAGCTAGCTTAGTCAAGCTCCCCAGTGCTTGACTTCAGGTTCACTTTTCTCAAGCTTTGATCTGCTGAGCCCCCAAAAAAGTCTCCACCTGTGTGGAGAGAGAAGTTATCGACAAGTGACTTTTAAAGTTCAGATCTCGATCTTAACTGGAAGAAATAGTCCCTTTTTCGAGATCACTCAGGAAGTGTCTATAAAGGCAAAAGATCCTTCCAATGATCCAATTTCTGAATTGTAATAGAATTCAAAAAGGCAAACAACGTGACTTAAAAAAAAAAATTAAGGTCTCCTAGATCTCTCAAATGTTTCAGATATATATATATATATATAATTATAGCTTTTTATTGGCAGAACCCATGCCTGGGTCATTTTTTACACCATTATCCCGTGCACTCACTTCTGTTCCGACTTTTCCCTTCCCTCCCTCCCCCAGATGGCAGCCAATCTTATTCAGGTATATTTTTTAATGGGAAACAATCGCACATGCTTTGGTTTTGTATTTGTTATCTCTTTAGGCAAGCCTGGGGCTTGATAAAAGTCTCGTCGAATGGGCTGAAGAAAAAAATAGGATGGAAAAAACCCCCAAAACCTCTGTCTTGGACGGTCCTTGGGACAATCCCTGTTTATTGACCAGACTGTAAGCATACACTCCCCAGGTTGGACAGGATTGTAATCGGTAGCCTTGGGACACCTATACCACATCCCAGGGCCAAGTAGTGCCCGGAAGTGAAAGTAAAAAAGGAACTCTCCCTGCCCTCGAGGGGCTGCCCATCCTCTGCCAAAGTCAATTTTTCCGGCTCTAAAACTTGAGTATAAACAAGCTCCTCACTGGGCGAGTCTCTGGACACACATGGGTCTGGCCATTTTCTATTTACTATTTTCTCCGCCTGCCCTGAAATGTGGACTACTTCCTCCGACTGAGCCCCTCGACCTCTCCTGTTTCAAAATGAGGCGCCACAAAGCCCAAACCCTGGAGCCGCTCCCCTCTCCCACCCGTGGCTAGTGGTTCATCCCACTGGGAAGACAAGACTGCACGTCTGGGGCTATGATTCAGTTTGCACCAGCAAATATTTAGAAATTAAAAAACAAAATCTATTTAAAAATGCCTCAATGGTCTCCTTCCAAAAACTCCGGCTGACGCTGCTCGTTTGACTTTAGGAAGTGACTCGCAGGGGCTGGAGTCAATGTACTTTTTTTCCTTCCATTTTGAAGTTCAGTGTACATTCTGTAAGTAAAATCTGGCGGCTTCCCAAGAGTGCAACAGTCGTCTGGGGATGCACCCGCTTCGAAATCATGCTGTATTTTTAAAAATCCGTCAGACCTGCACCTCCACCCTGGAAAGCTTCATGAAGCCGAATGTCTGAAATTCAGGAAAAGGTTCTTCTGGAAATGTCCAGAGTAAACAAGCCGAACAAGTTGCAATCTCCAAATGGAGGTTCTGCTCAGTTCCCCCTGGTCAGAAGAGGCCACTGAACTGAACCCAGATCAGCCCCAGGTTGGCCTTTGGGGTCCTCCTCAGCTCCCAGGATGCCCTCCCGGACCCGAAAGCCAACGATGAAATGGGAGAGAATTATCCGAGTCCCCAGAGTGGAGCCATTTAAAGGGGCCATGATCTGCTGCAGAGTGAATGGGAAGTCAATTTCACTTGCTTATTTCTCCAGGGGAAATCGGTTTGTTGGGACAATTATTTTCTTTGTCTTCCCCTAAATCACACACAAAACTCAAGCTAGAAGGGGGTTTTCTTGTTCCTTTTCACAACAAACTGGCGTGGCAAACTCGCATTTTCACGAGACACAAACCATTAGGATCTTTGCTTTTTTTTTTTCTTTTCTTTTCTTTTCTTTTTTTTTTTTAGTTTGGAATCCTTGAAAAGCGATTTCAAGAAGTGACACCGATTTCCCAGCTCCCTCCTGCATTATGGGGAGGCAGGGGCGGCTGGGTAAAAGGAGCCTCCTCTTTCTGGCTGGGCGAAGGACAAGTCCCGATTCAAACACCAAATGACAAAGATCGTATAGCTCCGGTCCGGGAGATGTATACAATCCCATCTGCCCCCTCCCTCCAGCCTTAACAAATTCCGAATTCAACAAACGCTGGAAAAGGAGCCCAGGAAGAAGCAAAGGAGATTTTCTCTCCTCTGTGAGCGAAGTGAAAGGGGATCTGCAAAAAGGCTTGGGGATTTCTGTTTGTTTGTTTGGGGGCTGGGGCCGGGGAGGGCGAGTTTGGTATTTCGTTCTCCCATACACAATGTGGTACATACAAGCAAAACACAATCGGGACACTGTTTTCTTTAACATTCCTATAGGAGACCGAGGCCATTTGCATGGGAGAGAACACAATTACTGGTTTTGAAAAATCATGAAAGACAAATTCATAGCTTTTTCCTCCAACACCTCCCAGGAGTCACATCTTCCCTCCCCACTTGGGTCATGTCTGTCCCTGATTTCTGGCTTCTGCTCACAAAGGTGGGGGTGGGGGGAGTATGGAGGGGAACCAGGGCCTCCACCCCCCCACCCCCCTTCCTCGCTGGTTCTGGAAGGTTCCCTCCAACATCCTCCAGAACCCATCTGCCTACTGGATGGGAATAAAATTCTTGGGAGCCCATAAAGTGAAACTTCCAGCCAAGGAAGGAAGGAGGGCCCAGGCCGGCTTAGCCCAGCACAAATAAAGCCTATAGGCCCTTTCCCTTTCGAGCACCTTTGATCCCAGCATACCCCCAAGCAAAAACTGCCCGGGGGGGGGGGGGGGCGAGGGAAGCCTCAAAGGTGCTTTTATTTTTTTGTCAAGCCAGTCTGTGACCCACGGCCCGGAACAAATGAAGGGGATGCTTGTGTCCCCACTACTTTTAGACAGCTACAGGCCTCGATTGGATGAAAACAAACCAGACCCAACCACCGCCAACAAAAAGGGTAAAAAACTTCCCAGCTCTACCCCGGAAATTCTGAATCTCAATTTCCAAATCCCCCCAGATTCCTGATTATGTGGCAGTAGAAATGCCCATGGATGCAAACGTGTGTGTGTCCACCAACATCTCAACAACTGGATACAAGAGGGGTACATTTAAGCTTGAGAACCCAAAGGGGGCCCCCCCGGCGGAACCCCCAGATACTCTCCCAAGATCCTGGCGTCCTAGGCCAGCAGAAGCACTACCGTGTCTCACACACGCTTGGAAAAGCCAGTCCCATCAGTCCGCATAGGATGATGGATTCAAGAGCAGAAAAACTGGGTCCTAACTTGCTCGTTTTTTCCCAGAGATCCACACAGGATGAACACGGGCCCACACAAAATGAGGAAAACAAAGAAAAGCAGGCTTGGAAATTATCTTCCCAGCCTCCAAGGCCACCGGTGTTTGGGAGAAGGCCCTGGGAGCCCAACTCCCCGCCATGAACACATCCACATCTGGGCCCTCCGCCCCCCCCCCCCCCCTCCATCCCCAACTAATCACTAAGTCCAAAGGAAATTCAAATCAACTAATAAAAAAACATGAAACTCCAGGAAAAACCACTGGCTCCAGGGCTTATGCATTCAAATGGTATGTTCAAAGTGAATCACACCCAGAGCTCGGTCTGGAGTGCTGGGGGAGAGTCCCATGGTCCAGATCCACAAGGAAATCCAGTCCGAGTTGGGAGCACTGGAAAACTTTTCTGCATATACCATGACCTGGACCCCCGCCAGGCCAGCTGGCCCCCGGGTCACCTGATGGAATGCTTGACTTAAAGGCCCAAGCTCCAAAGCAACATTTCTATGCATTTGGGAGGGGGGAGAACTGGGGGGAGGGGAGAGAGGGAGAACAGGAAGGCAAAAACAAGCCTCGAACACCGACAAAAATGGGATTTCGGGGTAAGGCTGTACAATTGACTTTTTTTTTTTTTTAAACTAAAGACAATAAAAAATACCATTGCTAAGAGTTACAGAGCCATTAACAGCTAATCTAATAAGTGGGCCCATGAGGGGGCTCCTTCGATATTGAGGTTTCAAGTTTTGAGGACCCCAACTTGGAGGATAAGACCATGGAATTCCCTTCCCCACCCCCCCAACAAACAAAAACACCAGCTTCTGGGAAGCCCATAAGTCACACAGGATACAAGAGTGTGTCAATGGCAAACCAATCATTGGCTAAAGGTCATCTGAAAGCCTTGGATGAAGAAAACTCTTCTTTGGGGAGGGAACACTTTACCCCTCATAGGCTAAATTACAAATCATAACCTTTTCCTAGTCACAAGCCACTAGTCTCTGTCTTTTAATATATCACTGATTCTTCAGTCAAATAAATAATCAGGCTTAAAAAGCAATTTATCAAGGCGGGGGGGGGGGGGGGGGGATCAAAATTTGCAAGGCCCTCACCCCACCCCTGGCCAATCCTCAAATTCAGCTAGTTCCTGAGCCTCTCTTGGCCCTCCGTAAAATCAAGAAAGTTCTTCCACGGCACTGATAATTGACAATTACTGCCAACAGGAAAATCCAGGATCAAAGAGCGAGGCCTGAGGGGACCTTGAAGGTGGTCATTTAGTCCAATCCCCTGCTTTTATAGATGTGGAAACTGAGAGCTAGGAAGTTTTAAGTGACTATAATCTCCAATTGCATAGTGACAACTTCTGAGACCAGGCGCCTAAACAGAATGCAAAGGGAAAGAGCAATGATACGCAGGCATACAGAAACCAAGGAAACGGCCGAAAGAGAAAAAGGGAAAGAAATGTTCATTTTTGTTCTTTCTCTCCCCACCTCCCCCTCCAATTTCAATGGATGGCTATTTCAGGAGTCAAGCAAATGGTCTCTTAAGTACAACTTCCACAGACTTAGCAAAATGATATTTCTTTAAGATCCATTATCTCCCATTCCCACCCGGTTCCAGCTTCAGAAATGGGCCAATTTCAGCAGGGACAAACTTGGGCTTGGGAGGAAGATTCAGCTGGGGCCCACCCTTGGAAATCAAGCCTCGAATTTTCCACACCATCTCCAGAAACAGCTCAATTGCTTCTAACTTTGCAAATTCAAGACTACTTGCCCCCAGAGGCCTTTTAGGTAAAGGAAAAGACCTGGATCCAACAGCCCCTGCTGAGAACCCTTTCCGATTCTTGACCAGGCCCCAAGCCTTGGGATTATAAAACGCTTTGAAAGTGGGGGGAGGGTTAGCCCCCCAACACCTAACGTCGGTGAAGAATCCTGCTTGAAGAGTTTCACATCTGAAAGTTCTCTTCATCTCCCCCACCCTCAACGACTGCTGATAAGGCCACACCAGATAGATCCGCAAAGTCAAACACCTCATATATTGAAAGTAAAAATAGAAAAAGCCAGCGTTTTCTGGCCAATAACACCAAGAAAAAATGCATGAAACGATTCTGCCCTCCCCACCCCCCACATTTCAACCCCCAACTATCAAGGTTGGAGTTGAGGTCGCAGACCAACCACCCAAAGTCCAGACAAACAATAGAAGTAGAACTTATTTACCTCAGTTTTTTAGGGACGGAATAATCAACTTCCATGACCTTCCCATGTAATTCCACTTTACCTTTAAAACGAGAAGGAAAAAAACTTTTCAGAACCTCCCTTGGGCTCAGAACCTAGGACTGAGGTGTCGGGGTAGGGGGGGAGGCGGGAGGGAGTAAAGGAGCACCCTCGGCTGTGGGCTCGGGATCTGTACTTGGGCCACAAGGGGTGGGGGCGGACGAGTCCCTGCGAGAACTTTGTCCAAGCCGGCCCCAGGTGGGCACACACAAACTTTTCGGTCCCGGGAGCGGCCCCCAACCCCAAGGAGCCAGCCCTCTGGCCGGTATGAGTGTTACAAAAGAAAAATCAATTATTTTGCCGTAAGCCGCCCAATTGTAAGGATGAGCTCATTTGAAAACTGAAAACGCAGGGCTGGGGCAGCCATGCTGTGTGCTGGTGGCCCCTGGTCGGGGCGCCCGCGTCCCGGCCGCTAACTAGGGGAGTGGCAGAAAAGGCTCCGGGGCCCGGCTAAAGTTCTGGTCTCTCTTGGCCAGCTCTCGGTTTGCGGGGGGCGCGGAGGGGGGGGGGAACCGGCTGCCCCCCACCCTCCCGGTGAGAGAAGGACACTTTGGCCTTGGGTGTCCCGTGTTCTTCTTCCCCCCCCCGGGGCCCAGCGGCCGAGAGCGGCTCTCTGCCAGAGTGCGCCTGCCCGCGCGTGTGAGTGTTTGGGAGTGTGGGAGCGCTCGCGGGTGAGCGCCTACAGGTCGGTGCCCGCGTGTGCCCGTGCCGTGAGCCCGGTGGGTGCGCTCTCGCGTGCCGCTGGGACGCCCTGGCCCTGCAGCAGTGCGCTCCGCGCCCGGGCCCCCAGCCCCCTCTTTGGTTCGCTTTAGCTCGGGGCCCCCGCCGAGTTCCGACAGGGCCCCTCGTAAAAAGGTGCTCGAGGAAGCCCGGGAGGCGGGGGACCCGTCGCCTGGGCGCCCCCGGCCCGGGACAGCTCTCAATAAAATCGGAGAAAAAAATCCGAGAAAAATACGAGCGCCCAGCGAGAGAGGAGGAGGAGGCGGAGGCGGCGGCGGAGGAGGCGGAGGCTCGGGAGGCCAGCGCTCCAGGGCCCGCGGGGGGTGCGGGGAGGGGGAGCTGGTATCACCCGAGCGCGGGGGCCCGGTGGCGAAAGGGGTCCCTAGGCCAGTGGCGGGAGTCCGTGCGGAGGGCGCACGGCAAGCGGGGTGTCCCCGGAGCAGCTCGGACAGCCGCAGGAGCCGGGGCGCCCCCGCGGAAGGATTCCGGGGGGAGCCCCGAGGGGCCAGGGGGTCACGGTCACGGCCACGGGCGCGGAGGCGGTGGCGCGCGACAGCCCGGGGCAGGTCCCCGGGAGGCGCCCTCGGGCAAGCTGCTGGCGAGACGGCTACCCCCCCCCCCCCCCGGCGCCGGGAGCTCTGAGCTGCTCTGGGGGAAGCGGAGAAGCCGAAGAGGTGGGAGGAGGGGGAAGTGGAGCGTTCGACGGGCGCGGGCCGGAGGGCAGCCGTCGGTGGGGCACTCACCCGACAGGGTCTCGATGGCGCGGATGGCCCAGTTCTGGTCCGGATAGTCCACGAAAGCGTAACCGGTCTTGAGCAGCACGGGGCCGGTCAGGGGCAGCTTCCTGTCCCCAAAGAGTTGCCGGAGGTCGTCGGCGGTGACTGCGGGGCTCAGGTTGCCGATGTAGAGCTTGTTCATCGTCCGCCGCCGCTCGGGGTCCCCCGGCACCCTGCCCTGCCCTGCCCGGCGCCCTCTTCTCCTCCTCTCGGTCCTTGTCGTCGCTGCGCCTTCCTCCTCCTCCCGCTCCCTTTCGCCAGCCGCCCCCCAGCCGCCCCACCCCAAACTCCGGAGACTCTGCTTCCAAGTTGCGCGCCTGCGGGGGCCTCGGGCTCCTCGCGTCCCACGGGCGGCGGCGGCGGCTGCACGGGGACAAAGCGCTCCCTGCCCCCCCCTCTCTCCCCGCGGGGTGGCCGGACTGGCGGGCGGGGGGAAAGGGGGGAGGAGCGGCAGCTGTGGGGGGGAGGGGCCGGATGGGGTGGGGGCGGGGGCGGCGGTAGCGCGGGCTGGGCGCGCCTGGGTCCACGGGCTGGAAGTTGGGCGAGCGTGAGTGAGCGAATGAGGGTGTTTGAGCGCGTGTGTGTGCGCGCCCCCCGGTCTGTGCGAGTGGGCTCCGGGCGCGCCCGAGCCGGGGAAGCGGGTTGCGCACCCTGGGGCGTGCCCGACTTTGGGGGAGCTGGCGCGCGTGTGGCGGGATGTGCCTGTTTATGTCCACGTGCGCGAGCCGCGGAGGTGTGGCCCCGAGTGGGCGTGCGCCCCTCGCCGTTCGCTGGGCTCCGCTTGTTTACGGGCGGCGGGGAGAGAGGAGCGCGAAGTTGCGGTTGTTTACGTCCGTTGGGGCCGGAGTTGCGGGGGTGTGGCCGAGGGGTGCGGAGGTGTGGCTGTTCGTGGCCTCGTGTGTGGGCAGCGCTGGGGTGTGTTTACGTGGGTAAGGGACGGGGATGGGGAGGGGGGGCGGTGCAGCGGGCGCTCCCCCCACGCCCTCTCGCGCCCGCGTCCCTGGCTCGCTCTCCTCTCCCCGCTCCCCGGCGGCCGGGACGGAACCCGACGATCCGGACCGGGACCGGCCGGAGGCTCCGAGAGCGCGGGGGGAAACTCGGCGGAGAGCCCGCCGCTCTCGCTGGGCCGGGCCGGGCCGGGCCGAGAGCCCGCCGCTCTCGCTGGGCCGGGCTCTGGGACTGGCCACTGGGGGGCTGCTGCTCCGCCTCGGGCTGTGGGAGCTCCCGGCCCGAGCGGAGGCTGGCGCGGGGCGCCGGCTGCGGGAGCCCGGGGAGGGAGTGTGCGCCGGTCAGCGAGGGGCGAGGGGGTCGCGGGTCCGAGGGAGCGTACGGACGCGGCGCGTGCTCAAGGTGCTGCCTCTCGGAGACTCGCCTTCTGGAGAAAGTGACCAAGTGACTCGGGGAGAAGGAGGAAGCCCCCCGGGAACGGGCTTCTGAGGCACTCGGGCTCCTCGCTGACCTCAGGCCAGACGTTTCCCCCTTTCAACTCGGCGACCCCCCTTTCAACTCGGTGTTCCCTCCCAACTCAGCTGTGAAATGGAGATTTTACTCGGTGAACTCTAAGGTCTTTCTTGTTAGCTCCCGTTCTTGCTCCAGCTCTGTGTCCCAAGGCAGGTGTTCTTCCTGAGTCCCTGAATGTGTGTGTGTGTGTGTGTGTGTGTGTGTGTGTGTAGAGAAGACTTGGGTTTCTTTGCAAGCCCCTATGTATTTTATGTTAATGCATTTAAAGGCATTAACCTGAGAAGGTTCCACCGCCAAAGGCCCAGGTGAATCCCTAGTCTAAGTCCTTCCCAGTCCTGCTACTCTGGAGCCCTTTCTGCTCTGATCTGTTCCTAATTTTCACGTTCTCTGTTCTAGGGATCCTTTTCCTCTCACACAATTGGTTCCCAATTTAGCCCTGACCTATGGAGGCCTGTGGCCCATCACAACTCTGACATTCTAGGTTCTGGCGTCTCTGAGATCTGACATTCTCTTCCTTTGAGCTCTGCCAGTGTCTTGTTTTAGGGTTCTTTCTCCCCCGCCATTTTGAGTTCAAAGGTCAGTCTGACAGTACCTATTCTAACATCCCTTCTACTTCTGAATGCTCTGTTCTAGGTCCCTCTCACCTCTGACGGCCTCTATTCTAGAGTTTTTCCTAACTCTTGACAGTCTCTGGCCTAAGATTCTCCCTGGCCCAAGCTCTCCCCATCCCAGAGTTCTGAATTCAACTCTGGATCCCAGGGTACCACCCAGCTCTGATATTCCGAGGGGAAGCTCTGACATTGGGGTTCTATGATTTTGAACACCGGTGTGGAAACACCTGCAACAAAAAAGCGGGGCCTCAGAACTTAAGAGTGGGCAACACTGCCAGACTGGTTCCTTCTGCCCTTGGACCGAAAAAGAGTCAGGAGAGCAGTTTGAGTGTTTTTGTTTGTTTGGTTTTTTTTTCATTAAAATTTTTAAAATGATCATCTTTGTCTCTTTCTTCCATGCTCCCCCTTCTCTCCCCTCCCCCAAAGAAAGAAATATAAAACTCCTGTTCAAACATGTATCGTTGAGCAAAACAAATTCCCACATTGGCCACAGCCAGAAAAATTTCTCCATCTTAACTGAGTCCGTCCGCTCTGTCTGGAAGCGGCTCTCGCCTCAAGACTCTGGTGATTTGGGTTGGTCTTTGCTGATCGGACTTGCTCAGTTGCTGAAAATTATTTACGGGAAGGGAGTTTGGGGGGGAGAAAAGGAAAAGCACATGGTGGGCAGGCAGATAACTAAAGGAAAGTCATGTAGGAAGTAGGAAGGGAACCAGCAAGTGAGATAAGATGGGCTGCTCATGGCACCAAGTGTAAGGAGAAAGAAATGAAACCGGGGGCACTGTGGGGATATGGGGGAGCTGAAGCTCAAGCCTGGAAGATCCCGTTTGAGATGAGAGTGGCCCGAGATCATGGGAGGCCATATCTGAACAGGTTCTGGGCAAGAGTTCTTGCTGACGAATATGGGAGTCTGCGGGGACCTCCAGGTCTTTTGGTGGCCAATGGCTGACCCAAGCCTGGAGCTATGAGAATGAACGTGCAAAGGAAGAAAACCATCCAGAGTCTCCTGTATTCCTGACACTGTGCTGGGCACCCGAGAGAGGGCCACATTTGGACCATTGATTTTTTACCTTGGAGAAGTCACTAGTGGCAGGAGCAAAGCTGCAACATGTAAATGAGGAGACCAAACTTGTGGTAAACTCCTCCCTCTGAAGCCTCCCACCCATGGGTCCCTCGGATCCTCGGTTCTCCTGTGCCAAAGCCAGGAGTTGGGCTACCTGGCAGGCCTCTCCAAGCTCTAAACCTTTGGCCCTGAGATCGGAGGGGAAAGGTCACAAAGGAACCCTAGAATTGGGCATTAAATAGTGGAAAGCACGCCACCCAGTGGAAAGAGAGGGTGGGGCAGGTGTAGGGTATTGGGCTTGAGCATGAGTGGTGGCGATTCCCTGGCCCAGTGAATAGACTGCTGACCTGGAGCCAGGAAGAGTCATCTCTCTGAGTTCAAATCTGACCTCAGGCACTTACTAGCTGTGTGACCCTGACCCTGGGCAAGAAACGAGACCTGTTTGCCTCAGTTTCCTCATCTGAAAAATGAGCTAGAGAAAGAAATGGCAAACCACTCCAGTATCCTGGCCAAGAAAACTCTTGGGCCTGGGTCACAGATGATGAGCAACTGGACAAAATACCTTGGCAAACAAAAGGTTATTGGAGGGGAGTGTGAAAGGTCAGCTGACCTTTGTAGAAGACCATGAATTCTGGGCAGAGGAATAAGAATTGATCAAAAAAAAAAAAAAAAGTTTGAGCAGAGATGTTCATTTAAGAAAAATTATCTAGGGAAAGGGGAAAGGGGGAGGCAGGAAGACTGGGAAAGGGGCTACTGGGAGTAGCCTCCGCGTATCTGCCACATTATAGGAACCTAATAAATACAGATTGCTTTTTGAATGACCATAAGCAAGTCACTTACCTGAGCCTTACTTTTCACAGTCTCAGAATGGGACTAAAGAAGCCACCCTTTCCTGGAGATGAAAGGTCAGACTTCTTTAAAAGTATATCTTTTTTTAATACTTTTTTTTTAATCTCTAAAAAACACTAATTGTCAGAAGACGTGGCTCTCAGGAGGGAAAAGATTACTTGGGATGAATGTGATGATGTAGGAAACAGAAAATGTTGATAAAAACCAATTTCTAAAAATGTAACTTAAAATAATGATAAAATAAAAATAAAATAAATAAAAATATCACAAAATATATTTTTTTAATTCCTTGAAAGATCTGCCTTAGAAAAGTTGCTCGGAGGAAGCAAATGAAGTAAGGGATGTAAAATGCTTTGTTAACCTTCCAGGACCTTATACATGTCCATTATTATTCAAGTCCCTCCTTGCCTTTAGAACTATGTTCTTAAGTTTCATCCCTCCCACCCTGAAGGGCTCCAGTCCTGATACTCTGTCATCTAGGTTCTCATTCTTTCTGGCCTGATTTGCATTAAAGGAGAGGAGGAGAAGGAAGAAATAGAGAAGGGAAGGAGGAAGATTCAGCAAAAATGGGACAATGAAGAGTGATTCATCAGGTGCAGCCCACTGCTGCTGGTATTATTAGAGCTCCCAGTGGCCACCTGGCATTTCGAGTAGAGCCTATAAGCGATAAACCTAAAAACTTCACATGAATAAATATCATCCCCAAATATAAAAAAGTAGGGGGGGGGGGCTAGGTGGGGCAGTGGGTAGAGCACCAGCCTTGAAGTCAGGAGGACCCAGGTTCAAATCTGGCCTCACTTAACACGTCCTAGCTGTGTGACCCTGGGCAAGTCACTTAACCCCAGTTGCCTCAGCTAAAAAAAGCTGGCAAAATTGGGAGATTACAGTGACGAGCAAAATGAATGAATATTCAAACTATCCAAAATAACAAAAGTATAGTTAATATTACTTACTAGCTGACTTTAAGATCTACAAAGCACCAAAAAGTTATCAAACTGTACACACCCCTTGATCCAGCAGTATTACTACTGGGCTTATATCCCAAAGAAATCTTGAAGAAAGGAAAGGGACCTGTATGTGCCAAAATGTTCGTGGCAGCCCTGTTTGTAGTGGTCAGAAACTGGAAACTGAGTGGATGCCCATCAGGTGGAGAATGGCTGAATAAATTGTGGTATATGAATATTATGGAATATTACTGTTCTGTAAGAAATAACTAACAGGATGATTTCAGAAAGGCCTGGAGAGACTTACACGAACTGATGCTGAGGGAAACAAGTAGAACCAGGAGATCATTATATACTTCAACAACAATACTATATGATGACCAATTCTGATGGACATGGCCCTCTTCAACAATGACATAAAATAAATCAGTTCCAATGGAGCAGTAATGAACTGAACCAGCTACACCCAGGGAAAGAACTCTGGGAGATGACTAAGAACCATTACATTGAATTCCCAATCCCTCTATTTTTGCCCACCTGCATTTTGGATTTCCTTCACAGGCTAATTGTACAATATTTCAGAGTCTCTTTCTTTTTGTACAGCAAAATAACTATGGACATGTATACTTATATTGTATTTAATTTATATTTTAATATATTTAACATGTATTGGTCATCCTGCCATCTAGGGGAGAGGGGAAGGAGGGGAAAAATTGGAACAAAAGGATTTGCGATTGTCAATGCTGTAAAATTACCCGTGCATAGAACTTGTAAATAAAAAGCTATTAAAAATTTTTTTAAAAAGAAGATCTAGGAAGCACTTTATATATTTGATCCTCGACCCTGTGATATAAGTGCTATTACTAGCTCCATTTTGCTGAAAAGGAAAATGAGATTCAGAGATATAAAGTGATTTACCCGGCATCATATAGAACAGTTCACCTGTGCCTGAAGAGGGATTTAAATCTCTTCAGGGGTTTAAACCCTTGATTCCAGCCCAGCATTCCATCCGTGACACATGATGCATTTCAGCATTCCCTAAAGAACAGCACATTCTCTCCCCCTCCACCCCCCAAGAAATTTAGGGAGCTGGATGGCTCAGCGAAGAGCGTAGTGGAGCTTGGAGACAAGAAGACCTTGTGTTTGAATCTTGCTTTAGTTATTTACTAGCTGTGGGATCTCTGGACAAGTCATTTCCTCTTTCAGTCTCAGTGTCTTTTTCTGTGAAATAGAAATAATAACAGTGTATCACTTGTCAAGCACCACATAAATAATAGGCCTCTCTAGGGTTTAAGAAGCCCAACTTTCATTTTACAAATGAGGAAACTGAGATCCCACATGTTTAGTGCCTCGCCTAAGATCACAAAGGCAGGATTTGAACCCAGAGAGGCAATATTCTTTCCCATCGGAGCAGTCCCTCAGCAATCCTTTGAAGGCAATACTCTAGTTAGTATTATTCCCATTTTACAGATGAGGAGACTGACCAGCTAGACATCACAAGGCAAGCAAATGTGAAAGGCAGAGTGTGAACAGATATTTTCTGTTCCAAGTCCAGAGTTATCCGGACACCATGCAACGTTTCCATTTTATAGGCAGGCTCTTCATAACGTCTCTTTGAGAATCAATTAAGATCACATATATACTCTTGGACTTCTTCGGTCCCCATTAATGCTAGTGCTTTAGCCCTTTGAGGCTATTCCCAAATTATCTTCTATGGATCTTATTTGTAGCTGGTCATTTACACGTCATCTCTCCTATTAGATTGGGAGCTGCTGGGCATCTCTTGTCTCTTTTTGAATTTCTAGAACTTAGTACAGTGCCTCACATGCCTTAGGTGCTTAATAAATGTTTATCGATTAATAAATTACAGGTGAAGAAAGTGAGCCTGAGGGCAACAGCAAGCCTTGCTCTAGCCTCCCATCCCTCAGCCAGGAAGGCTCAGAGGTGTCCACTGGGACCCCAGATTTTCACTCTTCTGGGCCAGGCTCATTGTAAGCCCTAGTAGATGCAAACTAAGTCCACCACTTGAGCTCTTCCCCAAATCCTAAAATTTCCTAAATCCCAAGGCACTCATCCCCCAAATGGGCAAAAAAGACATTTGTGCAAAGACATTTATTGAGAAGTAATAAAACCAAAACTAGGAAGACCTAAATGCTCAGTGATTGATGATAGGTGAGTGAGCTGCGGGTGGGAGACGCTGCAGGCTGGGGGCAAGAAAGCCTGAGTTCAAAATCTGCCTTCCATGCTTCCTGGCGGTGTCCCAGGACTAATCGCCCAATATCTTTAAACCTTGACCTGAAAAAATCAATATAATATTACCTTTAGCCCTTACCTTACTACACCATGCTGCAATTGATAATGATACCTAATGTTTGAGATGGCCAGAGCCCTGGGTCTGGAGTCAGGGAAACCCTCAGATTCTGTGTGGGCAAGTCACTTAGCCTCAGTTTGCTTAGGAGGCAGCTAGGTGGCTCAGTGGAGAGTGCACTGGACTTGGAATCAGGAAAACAAGAGTTCAAATTTTACCTCCTGACACTTATTAGCTCTAAGCAAGTCACTTAACCCTGTTTGCCTTAATCCACTGGAGAAGGAAATGGCCAAACACTCCAGTATCTTTGGTGAGAAAACTTCATGGACGGGATGGTCCATGGCGTCAGGACTGAACAACAAAAAACAAAGACTACCAGGACCACACGTTACATCTGCTGAAATTACCTTGATTTGATTTGACTCCTGCCTGCTAAGCTCTGAGGATACAAAGAGAAACAAAAACAGCTTAACTTCTCAAGGACCAAACGTTCTAATAGGGGCAACAACATGGAAACAATTGTGTCGAAGCAAGATGTGGGCAAGATTCATCCCAGAGGGGAGGCTCTGAGGTTAAGGGGGAAATTGTGCAGAAGGTAGGACTTTGGATTGGAGGATGATGGGGAAACCAGAAGCGAAGATCAGGAAGCAGAGAGTTCCGGGCATGGGCCAGTCATCCAAAATGTCCGAGAGATGAAGGAACACTGGGAAGCCAGCGTCAGTGCGTCCCGGAGCATGCAGAGGGGGCTAGGGTATAGGCAAGTTTCAAAGGGAGGAAGGAGCCAGATTATGAAGGATTCTGAACAAGCAAAAATGTAACTGTGTGATCCTGAAGAGTGCAGGGAGCCACTGGGGTTTCTGATAGTGAAGGTGACATGGTCAGACATGTCCCTCAGTACAGTCAACTTGACTGCTCAATGGAAGATGACTTAAGAGTGAAGAGAGGCTGGAGGCTGGAAATCAATTAGCAGGCCCTTCCGATAATCCAGGCAGGAACAGTACCAAGACGGCAGTTGGAGGAGAGCACAGTAAGAGATGTTATACATTTCACTGGGACCGGCCAAACAAATTAGAATGGAACGTTGTCATGCAGTAAGAAATGATGAAATGACCAATTTCGGGGCCACTGGGAAGGTATTTATGACCTGCTGCCTACATCAAGTATGAAAAACTCTGTAAAACACCGGGCAAAACCTAAAACTCCCATGTAAATGTGAGAAAATATTATGCTAGAATGTTAGCAAATGTTAAAAAATATTATATGATGCTCTATAAACATAAATATTTATTTATACATAATATGTAAATTACATGCTTATATGATAGGGGAATATGTATGAATGTCCTATGCATAAGTATGTCTTATAGCATAAATATTATGTAATTAACTATTTTTATTATCAGAGCAGAGCAGTTAGGAAAACAAATTATCCAATGAGAACGTTATAGAGAAAATAACTTGGAAAGACTTTAGAACTTGGATCGATGCCATGCTAAAGCAGGACTCGAAAAGAATGGAGGTGAACCAAGCCATTCACCTACAGCCAGAGAGACATGGGGAATTTAGAGAGAGCATGGATAATCAGGGAATTTGTTTTCTGGCCTATTTAGATACATGTTGGGTGTTTGTTTTTTAATTTGCTTATTGGACTGTATGAGTGAAGGGATTGGTAAATTTTGAAAACATGTGGCACTTGAAAAATAAAATAATTTTTAAAAAGAAAGAAATCCTGTCTATTTCCCACCCTAAGTCCAAGGAAGATCTGCCCAAGTTACAAGGTGAAGCACTCAAAAAGAGGGAAAAAATGGAAACTTTGGAAGGTTCTTGTAGTCTACTGAAGCAGCGCTGGTTCAGTGGCCCAGTGCTTTTGATGCTATCCCAGTCATGAGAAACAAAAAACCAATCAAAAGTTGCTGGGTTTTGTTTGTCTTTTAGCAATAGGCTAAAATATGTGTCCCTCACAAGAACGTAAAGATTCTTTGCCTTTTTTTGTGGCTTGTCCCCACTTTAGCAGATTGGTAAAGTCTATGGTCCCATTCTCAGAATACTGTTTTTAAATGCATAAAATAAAACACAATTATCAAAGAGATCAAATATATTGAAATCCCATGATCAAAATATTATAAAAATAAGCTCATAGATGACTATGAACCACTACATAGAATGCCCCATCCCTCTACCTTTGTCCGCCTGCATTTTTTATTTCCTTCACAGGCTAATAGTACACTATTTCAAAGTCCGATTCCTTTTGTACAGCAAAATAACGGTTTGGACATGTATACATATATTGTATTTAATTTATACTTTAACATATTTAACATGTATTGGTCAACCTGCTATCTGGAAGAGGGGGTGGGAGGAAGGAGGGGAAAAATTGGAACAAAAGGTTTGGCAATTGTCAATGCTGTAAAATTACCCGTGCATATAACTTGCAAATAAAAAGCTAATAATAAATACATTTTTTTTAAAAAAAAAGAAGGAAAAAAAAGAAAAAATAAGCTCATAGATTGAAAACCACCACAATATGGGGGTCGGAGATTGTGTCTAGCTCCAAAGGAAGTTCTCCAATCCATCTTGCTAAATTCTCCCTCCAGTTAAATATTTGCTGTTCCCAGCAAAGTAACTGGGATGCTTGTGGCACTTTTGTCCATATCCAACCCAAAATAATTAGGAAAAAACAAAAAATATATAAAATAAACAAGTAGCAAACATGGGGGTACAGGTTTAAAAAATTCCAATAAACCCCAATTGTCTCCAAAAAAAGAAAGTAACAAATGAAGAAAAAAGAAAGGAAAAGGAAAAGGAAAGGGAAAGGGAAGGGAAGAGAAGGGGAAGGGGAAGGGGAAGGGAAAGGGAAAAGAGAAAAGGAAGGGGAAGGAGAAGAAGAGACAAATGTTCTATGTCAGACAAAACATCTAATCCAAACGAGCTCCTAGAGTGTCTGGGACTCCTAAAAGGGAAGGGGAATTGAGACTGCCTGGAACCCTTTAGATCATAACCTCTCAGATTACAACTCAAACTGTCCAGAGGAAATATTCAGCTATCTGAATTTCCTCATCATGAAGACAAAAGGAGTAATCAGGAGCATATGTCATACACTTCCTTTAGCTGGGATCTAGAGCATATACCCTACAGGAAGAAGACAATGGGAATGTCTAAAGGGGAGGTCTCAGACCAACCGATTAGGGAGTTACCTTTATCACAGCTGTTCCAGGGGATAATGATGATAAAAATAGTAACACTAATAATATCAGCTTCACAAGGTTGTTGTAAGGATCAGATGAGGTAATGTATGTATAGTACTTGCGATCTTAAAGAATTATATAGAAGTTCTTAGTAAATGGAATCTCCTGTGAAACATGGCTTCCTTCTACAGGAAGTTCCCGTTCCCCCAATGGCTTGGATTTTTCCTCCATGGCTACTTTCCATTAACTCTGTTTTGTATCTACCCATTTGTGTATGTGTTATATTCTCCATTAGAATGTCTCCAGGTCTCCAGAAGACCTGGAAATACTCTAGAGGTATTACCTTCCTTCAGACAGAAGGATAAACACAAGATGGGGAAAGGAGCATACAATTTTTAGAGGTGGTTACAGTGTGGATTTATTTTGGTTGTGTTACAGTTCTCCACCCCTTCCCCCTACTTTGTGTTTTGGATTGGAAGGAAGAAAGGGAGGTTAATGGAAGATGGAGTTAGTAATTAATGATGTAATAATAATGAGGGTATCTTAAAGGGTCATTGTCATATTTTAAACTCTCCTAAGGGAAGTTCAGCTAGTAATAGGACAAGCAGAACTGCTTTGAAAGTATAGAATTACATACTTAAAGCAAGTGGTATGAAGTAGAATTTATAATTTCATATATAGTCTTTTTGGAGGGTATGTTTTGATTTATGTATGGAAATCCCCTTGATTGTATTTAAACTTAGTAATAAATAAGTACATAAAAGTATGTAAATTTCTTTAGGGTACAGATTATTTTGGCTGGTTGGTTTGTTTTAAGTTTTTTTTTTAGCACCATCAGAATTTAACACAGTCTCTGGCTATAGCAGACACTTAAAAGCTATTCTTTTCTTCATTTTCTGGCTCTGACTTTCTGTCTTCTATACTCTTTGTTTAACATATATTTATTGATTCATTGATCAGACATCTCAAATACTGTTTATTTGTAAATGGGACAATGGAGGAACTGCCTCCCCCAATTTAAAAGAAGAAAAAATTACCTTAAAAAACACTGTCCTCAAAGGGAAAAAAAAAAGATATTAAGATAACTTATAACTGATGTTTTTTTTTTTTTTCCTTTTTGACGAGGCAATTGGGGTTAAGGGACTTACCTACGATTACACAGAATCATACAGCTAGTAAACAGTAAGTGTCTGAGGCCAGATTTGCTGGTCCTGAATCCAGGACGGGTGCTCTTTCCATTGGGCCATATAATTACTCCTATAACTGATCTTGAAACCTTTTTCTTACTATCTTTGCATATTAAACTGGATCCCTCTATCTTTTGTCTATATTATATTAATACCCAGAGTGTGGCTCTACGTACACCAAAAGGATGGCTCAGGTGTCTTAAAGATAATTTCTAGTTTTTGTTTTGTCAAAACATGTAGATTTTCTTTCACTGAAAAACAGTTTTCTAAGAATCAGTGAAGCTCACATCAAAAAGGAGACATTTGTGGTAAAAGATGAACATTTTGAAAACTACTTGGATTAAATCAATGGAGCTGCATGGGAATCATTTTAAAAGTGATCAAAATCTTTAGAGGATGTAACCAAGAACTTGGTCTTGTTAAAGTTTATGAAGTTATGAGTTAGAGCCTGTCATTTGAGAATTCTGGAATTCACATTTGGATTTCCCCCCTGGAAACATAGATGTGATCAGTAATGAGCATGGAAAGCACTGCTATCCTAAACCCCACAAGGGAGAAGCTATACCAGAGTAAGGAAAATATAAGTATGCCTGCTGTTGGATGCTGAGGAAAATACAACAGAAAATCAGCTGCTAAATTTTAGATGAGCTAAATGAAAACAATTTTGTTTAATAAAAATGATTTTTTTTAATTATGTAAAACCGTGATTCTCATGAAAATGGTAGGTGACAAAGAAATCAGAAAAAGGGGGAAATGACCCACCTGAACAAACATGTCTATAGCGGTTCTCTTTGTGATGTCAAACAATTGGAAATTGAGGGGATGCCCATCGATTAAACAAATTGTGTCATATGAATGTAATATTAGGAAACGATACAGATTTCAGAAAGACCTGGAAAGACTTACATGAACTAATGCTAAGGAAACTGAGAAGAACTAGGAGAATACTATATACAATAACAGCAACATTGTGCAAGGATCAATTTGGCTCAATCTCAGCAATGATCTACGACAGGACTCATGATGGAAAATGCCATCCACATCCTAAGAATGAACTATGGCGTCTGAATGGAAGGTGTAGTATTTTCATTTTTGTTGTTGTTTTTTTCTTTCTCGTGGTAGTGATAGGCAAAATTAGAAAGTCCTATTTTAGTTTAGCAAAATACTTTTATATTTTGAGGCTTTTAAAATAATGATAATGATAGATTTTGGTGTCGCATCATTTTCATTTATATCAATATAGCCTTCTACCCTTCCTAGATACTGTGCTAAATGCTGGTGCCATACACTATCCATTGATACATCACTTGTATCAATGAACAACAACAAAAAGGTGTGTGTTGGGGGGGTAGGAATGGGGGATGCTGATCTGAGAAACTAACCATGTCTGAGAGTATAGCAATGTTCCTACCTCTGATAAGAGGGGTTGGGAGGTACTTTATCTCAATTTGGAACTGTATTCACAGGGTCATTTAATGCATTCCACCTTGAAATGTATGCATTTATGTACCGACCTTTTAAAAAATTATTGATAAATTTTGTTTCAGCATACCACCTGAAGTACCCAATTCCAGCCCACCCTGCAAGAAACTCCCAATTAAATCTCCCACCATGTACAACTCTTGAAAACAGTGAAGTAAAATGACATTTGAAGAATTCAAGTAAGAGTATATATAGGATCGTAAATACTTTTTCATGCTGTAAGCTTAGATTGGGGGCATCTTTTTTTTTTCTTTTATTATTATAGTAACTTTTTATTGACAGAATCCATGCCAGGGTAATTTTTTTACAACATTATCCCTTGCACTCACTTCTGTTCCGATTTTTCCCTCCCATCCTCCACCCTCTCCCCTAGATGGCAAGCACATCTTTTTTTTTTTTTTAATCCAAAGTTTATCTGTCATTCAAAGTTCTCTTCATTTACATAATTTTAGGAATTGTACATCATTTTCCTCAAGAGTATTTTATTTTCCAAATATATGCAAAGATAGTTTTAAACATTCATTTTTGTAAGACTTAGTATTCCAAATTTTTCTCCCTCCTTCCCTTATCTTTCCCCTCTCCCCAAGACAGCAAGCAATCTGATATCAGTTAAACATGTGCAATCCTTTTAAACATATTTCCAGATTTGTTATGTTATGCAAGAAAGATTATACCAAAAGGAGAAAAAAATGAGGGGAAAAAGTAAACAAATAAACAAATAAAGCTGAAAATACTATGCTTTGATCCACATTTGGTCTACATAGTTCTCTGAGGGACTTAAATAGCATTTTCCATCCCAAGTCTTTTGGAATTGTCTTGAATCATAGTACTGCTGAGAAAAGTCAAGTCCATCACAGTTGATCATCATATAATCTTGCTATTACTTTTAATTGTCCATATTTTTTAGGATCTGTTCTTCCTCCCTCTCTATGACTTCATACAAATCTTTTCATATTTCTTTGAAAAAAATGTTTTACCGAAGTAAAAAATGATTAAGAAATCACAATAGCAAAGACAGTAAAAAAGAGTGATCACCACTTACTGTGTGCAGTTATATGATAACAAAATTAAAGATTTAAAAGGATGACGTGTTTTCCAAAAGGGAGATAAAAAATAGATTTTTAATTGATGTTATTTCCTAATAAACAACATCTTTCCAATTGTCTTCCCATTTAAAGAAAAATAGAAGTTAGTTAAATCAACTAAATAAGCAAGACTTAGAGAAAATGCTGGTGCCATAGCTTTTTGCTATTCTCTTCCAGTGCTTAACCTAATGCCTCACCCATAGTGGTCATGGATAAATGTTTGATGAACTAAATTTCTTTATTTCAGTGTAATCTGTATTTTGTACCTGTATCAATACTATTTTTGTCTTGCCATGTTAATGCCCAGATATTTAATTTGTTTTATGTTTAACTTGTATTTCTCCCCCCCCCCCCAATCTCTTTCTGGTTTTTGTTGATCATAGGGAGAATTCTAATAATTTCCTTGGCTTTATTTTATATCTTGTATTGTATTATTTGTACCCATACTAATTGTCTCAATTTTTTTTTTGATAGATTCTCTAGGGTTTTCTAAGTAAATTAACATGTTGTTGGCAAATTGAAATAATTTTGTACTAATTCCCCACCCCCCTTTTAAACCAGGACTAAATTTGATTTTTTTTTCATTTTATTGTGTTAGTTTCCTTATAGTATTGTGTTAAATACAGTCTAGTATTTTATCAATTAGGAATTAGGTATAAAGCAGTGTACGCCTTGCTTCAATGACCTATTAGGAAAGTTTGTAATATTCCTCCATTCCAAATAATGCTGTATCTTGATTAAAAAATAAAATGCTTTTAATTATATGCTTTGCTGTGGTTTTAAGTGCATACTTTTAATCATGTATTAATAAAGGATCCTTTCTTATGCTTTTTAGTTTAGTATTATTTTTAAAAAAGGTGTTAAGTGCCCCAGGCTTGGGTATCAGTGGAGTTATAAGCAGAAACAAGTACAATATCATATTAAAGACTTTTTAATGTATCTGTTGGCTGGCATAGGCAAGTGATTTTAGTCAGTTTGTTATTATAAGATTATAGATTTAGAGCTTGCTGGTTTTCAGAAGCCATCATAAACAACCTTCTCATTTTCTAAATGAAGAAGCTATGAAATAGAGAGGTTAAGGTTAAATGACACTTGTCTGGGAGCACACAACTAGTGTCTGGGTAAGAATTTGAAGTCTTGCTGTTGTAAAGTCTACTTCCTTCATCCACTTCACCAAGATGTCTCTTCCATATTAATATGATTTATTATACTAATTATTTTCCTAATTCTGAATGATCCCCTGCTTGCCTGGGAAAAAATATGTTGAAAAGATTACAACAATTTTTGAAACAATGTAATCCTTTTACCAGAATTTCATTTATTATTTTGGCATTAATGTCCATTATTGCTTTTAGTCTTGGCTTTGTCCTTTCTAGCTTTGAAGATCTATTTTTCTCAGAAATTTTTTGGTTCTTTCACTATTTTTTGAAAATTTATATATAAAAAAGGGATCATTCATTCTTCAAATTTTTGCTATAAATCACTTAAAAATCAAATCAGACCTGGAACTTCCTCCTCAACTTCCTCCTCTCTCCCAAGTTTCTTTATGTTTTCTTCATTTGTTTTCTTCTGAGTTTGGATAATTTAGCTTATGTGTTTTGGGGTTTGTATTTTTGGGAGACATTCATTATTTCATTCACATTTTTAGTTTTGTTCCTTTATAAATCAATATTGAAGTTTCTGATCATTTTCTTTATTTTCTCTACAATTACTGTGAATAGTTTCTATTTTTAATTTTGTTAACTTGATTTTGCTTTCTCATTTTAAAAGAAATGATTTTCATAATAGCTGCTGAACTTTTTAGTTTTTAAACAAGGAGAACAGTTTTGTTTTACTTGTTTTTAACATTTTAATTTTTGCCTTTAGTTTTCAAAGTTTCATTTATAATTGTTAAAGGATCATTAGTTTGTTGTATATCTTACAAGACTATTAAATATCTCATATTCTTTCTTGACTTTCTCCTTCCTAAGTCTAAGAATCAGAACCATATTTTTCTCATACAAAGTTTTTTTTTATTCTCTAATATGAACTATTGTTTATATTGCATATATTACATGCATACAGTATTACATTTCAATTCATTAGTCTTCTTTTGTTTCTCTTTGGTTAATGTAAACATTTAGGTTTATAATTTTCCCTTTAAAAATTAGTTATATTTCATTTCCTTCTTATTATTCTGTCTTTAATTTAAATTTTTTTCTATTATTTATTTAGGTTTTGACCCTTTCATTATTTAGGTTTTTATTTAGATTTGTTATTTAGATGTTTTTATCTCAATCTTTTTCATACTTCTTATTGAATACACTTTTCCTTGTTTTCTGTCTGAAGTGACCAGTAAGTGAGGTTTAGTATTTCTGCCTTTCTTCATTTGTTTATAAGTTTTTAGCCCAAATATTTGATCAAATTTTTTCATGCATTCCATAGCTCCCAAAACAGGCATTTTCTCTATAATTCTCACTCAAAATTCTTTATAGACCTGTCACAGCTAATTTTTCCGACATTTTGTTCAAGTTCTAATATTTTCTTGCTTATCTTTCTGTTGGATTTGTCAAGTTCTAATTGAGAAAAACCTCAGATTATGGGAAAGAAAAACAGTGTCTACCTTGATTCATATTCTAGAAAATAATTTGGAATTATGAAAGGAAATTACTAAATTTAAAATTAAAGAAAATTACTAAATTGTTCATATCCTTTGGCCCAGAGATCTTATTACCAATTCTACTACTTCTCAAGAGATTATGAATACCAATAAAAAGCAAAAAAGAACACATGTTCATTAATATTTGTGTTAGTGTTGTTGGTGATAAAAACTGTAAACAAAAATGTGTATCTAGTGATCAGAGACTAGACGAATAGATTGCGATATGTGAACAAATGACATGTATAGTGAAGAAGCAGAAGTATGAACAATTCAGAGAACTAAGACATGTGAAGTGATATAATAAAGCAAGCAGAGATGAAAAAATAGGCATGAAATCACTGCAATAAGCAAAAAAAAAAAAAAAAAATTTAAAAATGAGGAGGCTGCACAACTCTGGTCCAGTTTAGTGATCAGCATTTATGCTATTCCTATCAAAGTGAAAAGTTGTTTCCTTTTTTTCCATCCTAAATCCCTGATCTGACTTTTTCAGGGAATATTTTTTTCAGAGAACTTTTTTTTTTTTTCAGTAAAAAACTCTAAAAGAGTTTACTGGAAATTATCTATTGTGTCAGAACAAAATGTATTTCTTAATTAAAAAACAAAGGATGCCCACAACTTAAAAATTAATCAAATTAATGTGGTGTTCTATTATGTGAATATTTTTATTTCATTTAGTTTTTCCTTTAAGAACACAGGGGTGAAAGACACATATATTTTAAATTGCTATCATTTTGTTATAGGGAGTACCTTCAATTATAATATGATTTCTTTACTTATCTTTTTTAATGTTCATTTTCCTCTTACTCTATTCAAAAATCATATTGAAAATTCTTGCCTTTTCGGATTCAACTGAAGTACAATCCATATTATTCCAGCCCTTCACTTTAAATTTTTATGAATATTTATCCCTCGTTTTGTTTTTTTTTGATATTCCATTCCATTATTAAGCAACTAATAAATGCAAAACATTGTATTAAGAATTAAGCCTGATACAGCTTTAGGATCTGATTTCAAATACTGACTGAGCCACTTTTTACTTCAATGACCTTTGACAAAACACTTAATCCCTAGATCTTGATTTCTCTATTTGTAAAACTGGAGAACACCAAGATCCATTCCAGCTCTAGATTTCTGATGCTACTATATGCAAGGCATCCAATGGGATGGCTGTTTTCTGGTAAATAAATTCAGTCAGTCAGTAAAATGTGTTGTGTTTTCTGTATGTCAGATGCTATACTAAGTGCAGGGTATATGAGGAAAGCAAATGACATAGTCCCTGATCTCAAGGAGTTCACAGTCTAATGGGGGAGATAATATGCAAACAATGAAATATAAACAAGATAAATTGTTCAGTGTTATTTCCTAGTCCATTCTATAATTTTATTCCTTTTTTATTGGCAAATTCAGCCCATTATTATTCAAGCTTATAACTGACTTGGATTTTCTTCCATTTAATCTTGTTGTGTTAATTTTTGGACCCAATTCAAATCTGATTTTATCCATACTTTTCAATTATCCTTCCAGATAAGGACCAGTATCTGTTCTGTACCTTATAGTCTTAGAGAATTGTGGAGGACTATGGGAGGTTAAGTGACTTGTCCAGAGTTATATGGGCTGCCCTGGAGGCAGAATATGGATGCAGATTGTTCTCCATTTGAGGCTGGCTCTCCATCTACTCTGCTTCTCTTACTATTGTTTTATTAGATTACTTTTTCTCTTATTTACCAATACAAGCTACTGTACTGTCTATTTTTTTTAACAGCCCAGTCTCATTTTCTATATTTATATCTAACCAATCCTGCCATTTGCCCATAGCAATCAGAGATAAAACTTATCTTACTTTGTAACAGTCCTAGCTTAATCATACCTCAATGTCCCTGTTTTGTCCACAGCAAAAATTTACTTTACTAACATAACTTTTAAAACAGCTTTGTGGTTATTGTTCACCCTTCCCTATATATCTAGGAGAAAAGCACTTTAGGAATGATGATTTCTCTTTTAATTCACTTTCAGTTATGTTGTCTAATTTTAATAAATATTATTTCTCTTTTACTTCCTTTTATCCTTTTCCCCAATCCCTTCCTTTTAGTCCTCCATATGAGCTGGTCTTTTTTTTTTTTCTCTTTCTAAGGAATTCTTATTTCAAGTTCCTAATCTTTGTTTTTCCAATGACTCTTAGATCAGTTTTGACTTAAAAGTCATAATAGTTTTTCTCAATAATTTTTCCTTTCAACACGAATTTTGAGTCATCCTTTACTTTCTTTGCTTTCTCTGGTTAGTACAGTATCTGACATATATTAGGTGCTTAATCAATACTTGACTGATGTTCATTGTCTTTGATCAAGATGTTGTTTTATAGCCTTGTTCTTGCCTTGTGAAAATTTTTCTTCTCTTTCTTTCCCCTGTTATAGTCAATGATTACATTGGGATCTCTTTTTTGTTTTCTTACAAGATTTTTTCTACAGGGATTCCTTTTCCTCCATTCCCATTTCACCTTTCTTGGTGTCTTTTTATTTGCTGCATTAGTTACAAGTTATGGTATATGAATTTTTTTTTATTATTTACAAGATATATGCGTGGGTAATTTTTCAGCATTGACCCTTGCAAATCCTTTTGTTCCAACTTTTCCCCTCCTTCCCCCCCCCATCCCCTTCCCCAGATGGCAGGATGACCAATTCATGTTAGATATGTTAAAGTATATATTAAATATAATATATGTATACATATCCATATGGTTATTTTCCTGTACAAGGAGAATCGGACTTAATAAGGTAAAATTAACCTGTGAAGGAAATAAAAAATGCAAGCGGACAAAAAAAAGAGGGATTGGAAATGCTATGTAGTGGTTCACACTCATTTCCCAGAGTTCTTTTGCTAGGTGTAGCTGGTTCTCTTCATTACTGAACGAATGGAACTGATTTGGTTCATCTCATTGCTGAGGATGGCCAGGTCCATCAGAATTGTTCATCACATAGTATTGTTGTTGAAGTATACAATGATCTCCTGGTCCTGCTCATTTCCCTCAGCATCAGTTCATGTAAGTCTCTCCAGGCCTTTCTGAAATCATCCTGCTGGTCATTTCTTATGGAACAATAATATTCCACAACATGGTATATGAATGTTATGGAATATCGTTGTTCTATAAGAAGAAAGTGGAATTTTATCTAGGACTTGAAGGAGACCAAGGAATATAGATCAGGAAATAGAGAATCTAGTAGCAGAGACAAGCAGGGAGAGAAATTCTAGGCACGGGGCAGAGTTGGTGAAAATGAACAGTTGGAAGCTTGTATGTCGTATTGGAAGAACATCAAAGAGACTGATATTACTGGATCATAGAGTATAAGGAGGGGGGTAAAGTATATTAAATCTGGAAGGTAGAAAAGGGTCAAGGGATTTAAAAGTAAGAATATTTTACATTTGATCCTGATGGTAAGAGAGAGCCACAGGAGTGTCTGGAATATACCTGTGCTTTAAGGAAGATCACTTTGATAGCTGAGAAGAGGATAGATTGGAGTACAGAGGGAGTTAAGACAGAGACCCAAGAGCTGCTACAGCAATCCAAACAAGGGATAATGAGATATTGGACCAGGGTGGTGGGTAATGTTAGACGAGAGAAAGGGATTGGTTAGAGGTCTGATAGGTTGAGGAAGAATGTAGGGATATAATTAGGGGACCCAACTCTCATCCTGACACATTAGATTAACTCCAACTCCCTAACACCAGCAGAACCAAGTTCTATTTGTTCTTGTAGGAAACACAGCATGATGTCCCCCACATAATGGGATCTCAACTTATGTTTATTAAATTAGTGATCATCACTGAATGAATATTTGAATTAAACCTCTCCCCCCCCATCCAATGATGACAGCAGGAATACATTTCCCTAGGAAAAGGGGACACGAGACTCTGTACATCCCAGGAACAAGTAGCCATGGTTGGGACCCAAAATTTTTAAGGTTGTGCTTCTGTGTGTGTGTGTGTGTGTGTGTGTGTGTGTGTAAATCTAAAGGATCCTTTAGATTTACACACACACACACACATGAATTCATCTTATCAGTCTTTAGAGAGGCAGGGAACTATAGGCTAGTTAACATTTCCCGGGAATCCTAATAAAGAAATGAACGATGCATGAAAGAACAAAAAGAATGAGTAGACCTCCAAGTGAGCTCAAAGTCCTTCAGAGAACTCCCATCTCTCATTTTCATCATTTCCTAGAAGTGGAAGAGAAGATGTGGATAAAGACATTATATTCAATTTGCTGAGTATGTTTGGGCTCCCAAAAATTAAACACGTTTATCTGGAACCCAGCAACTTTTCTCCTAGGATCATAGATTTGGAGCTGGAAGAAATTTTAGAGACGATTGTCTCATACCCTCGAAGCTCAATGACTCTCCTAAGTTTGAACAGGCGACATAGCCAGGCTCTCCAAATCCAAATCCGTTGCTCTTTCCACTGCCTGTTAATTCGGGGAACATTTTTCTTCATCTATTTTCCTTCAGATAGTATTTATTAAGTGCCCATATGTGCCAGACCCTATGCTAGGGATACGGAGACAAAATGAAACATAAAGTCCCTTACACATTAAGTAAATAGATAATAAATACGTACAGAACAGCTAGCCACAAGGTAGTAAGAGGAGAAGGGGTGAGACACTAATCTTTGGAGGAATCAGAAAAGGTCTTCTGTAGGAGGTGACATTGGAATTGAGCCTTAAAAGGAAATTAAGGGTCTCAAAATGTGGAGATGAGGAGAGAGCATTGAACAGTCCAGACAAAGGCCCGGAGGCTGGAGTTAGAAAGTCAAATTCTGGATTCAGATGGTTGAAATATAGAGTTCTTGAAGGAGAATAACATAAAATCATTCTGGAAAGATGAGTTAGTGTCAAATGGTTAAAGGGCTTAGAATGTTAAACAGAAGGATTTGTACTTTATCCTAGCAGCACCTGGGAGGCTCTGCAATTTTTTAAGTGTGAAAGGGTAGGTTCAGAGGGGCTATAGGAAGATCCCCTTCCCATCCTTGCATAGAAAATGATTAGAGATGCTAAAAAGAATCTGATCCAGGACTGTTGTGACAGGGTCTGGGAGTAGAAACAACAAGACTCGGCAACTGATTGACTAGGATTTGTGTGTGAAGAGTAAAAGAATCCTAGCTTGTGAAGCTGTGCCAGGGGAAGAATGGGGATACCCTCCGCAGAAATTGGGGAGTTAGCAGGGAAGGGGATGTTAGGGCAAGGCTTTTTGGCAGCTTGTGGTAGCACGGACCCCTTGGGCAGCAGGCTGGCAAGGCCTCAGCAGCCCTTCTCAGAATCAGGTTTTTAAATGCATTACATTAAATACATAGAATTGTTTACAAAGGAAACGTTTCTGGACCCCAAATTAAAAACCCCATGTTAATTATATATATATATTAATACTGTACTCTGCAGTTTTTAAGTTCATCTGCCAAAAATAATTCTATTTAATTTAACATTAAATCTAACAGCCAAATGTTCCTATCTTGGAGAAAGAAAAAGGAAGAGAGGGAAATGGAGAAGAGGAAGAGTTCAAGAGGAAGGGGAAAGGGAGGAGAGGATAATGAGCAAGGGGAGAGAGAAGGGATGATTAGGAAAAGCGAGGACAGAAGGGATGGCCAAGCTGGCAAAGTTCATGGCCTCTGATATGACTCTGTACCTCAAGACAATTGTAGACAACATTTACGGGAATATTAAACAAGAAAAAGATATGGTGAAATATAATCAGGATTAATATTCATGAATATTTGAGTAACTAAGTCACTATCCATTCTTCCTGGACTTAGTAGTTAAACAAAGGGACTCTCCTTTCTCTATGGGATGAGGGAGAAGGCGATCAACGAAACACTTCAAGTGAGTGTGGAGGTGAGAGTGTATAACTATCTTCAGTATAATCCTTAATTCCTTACCTTAAGAAAAATCTTTCTGGACTTACTAGAACTGATGCAAAGCTAAGTGAGCAGGGTCAGGAGAACACTATGCACAGTACAATGCTTCACTGTAAGTGGCCCAACTACTCTCAGCAATATAGTGATCGGACACATTCGCAAAGGGCTCAGGATGAAAAATCCTATCCACCTCCAGAACGGATGGAATCTGAATACAGATTGAAACATATTTTTTTCCTCCTCTTTCTTTCGTCTTCTCTTCCTTCCCTCCTTCCTTTCTTTCTTTTTCTTTCTTCCTTCCCTCCTTTCTTTTTCTTTCTTCCTTCCCTCCTTCCCTCCTTCCTTCCTTCCTTTCTTTCTTTCTTTTTTCTTTCTTTCTTTCTTTCTTTCTTTCTTTCTTCCTTTCTTTCTTTTTCTTTCTTCCTTCCCTCCTTCCTTCCTTTCTTTCTTTTTTCTTCCTTCCTTCCTTCCTTTCTTTCTTTCTTTCTTTCTTTTATTCTTCTTTATCCCTCCTCCCTTCCTTTCTTTTTTTTTGTTTGGATCTTCTTGTACAAAATGACTAATATGCAAATGTTTTACATGATTGGACATATATAATCTAAATCAGATTACTTACCATCTCAGAGAGATGAGAAGAGAGGAAGGGATAGAATTGGCAACTCAAAACTTTTTTTTAAATGAAATTTAAAAATTGTTTTTGCAAGTAAATGGAGGGGGGAATAAAATATGCATATATGTATATATATACATACATACACATATATATTATACATACATACATATATAATATATATATGTATATATATAAAGAGTCTTTTGTCCTATACCTATCCTCAACTTTCTGAATACTTTGGAAGAGAAATAGTATTTCTTTATATTAGAATTGGCCACTAGGTGGAGCAGTGGATACAATTACTGGCCCTGGAGTCAGGAAGACTTTTCTGAGTTCAAATGTGGTCTGAGACACTCGCTCTGTGATCCCGGGTGCATCTCATTCAACCCTGTGTGCCTCAGTTTCCTCACCTGTCAAATGTCAAATGAGAAGGAAATGGCTAACTGCTCCAGTATCTCTGCCAAGAAAACAACAATATTAGAACTCCTTACTATTTCTAAAGGACCTAACAACATTTCAATGTTTCCACCCTGGTTTTAGTGGGGAAGATAATAAGTATTGTTTGAACTTATTAAGCTTGAGACAACAATGTCATCTTTAGGGGGAACCCTCCAGTGGCCGGCTGGAGATGACCCTGGGACTGGAGCTCAGAAGGAAAACATCAGGGCAAAGGATGGAGCTCCTGTCTCCTTTTTGGATGTTTGCATAACTAGCTGCTTACAATCTTAAGAAATTTCTTTTGCCCAAAGAGATACTAAAGAAGGGAAAGGGACCTGTATGTGCCAAAATGTTTGTGGCAGCCCTGTTTGTAGCGGCCAGAAGCTGGAAAATGAATGGATGCCCATCAATTGGAGAATGGTTGGGTAAATTGTGGTACATGAATGTTATGGAATATTATTGTTCTGTAAGAAATGATCAGCAGGATGAATACAGAGAGGATTGGTGAGACTTACATGAACTGATGCTGAGCGAAATGAGCAGAACCTCCTGGTTCATTATATATTTCAGCAACAATACTGTATGAGGATGGATTCTGATGGAAGTGGATTTCTTTGACAAAGAGAAGATCTAACTCAGTTTCAATTGATCAATAATGGACAGAAGCAGCTACACCCAAAGAAAGAACACTGGGAAATGAATGTAAACTGTTTGTATTTTTGTTATTCTTCCTGGGTTATTTCTATCTTCTGAATCCAATTCTCCCTGTGCAACAAGAGAACTGTTCGGTTCTGCACACATAGATTGTATCTAGGATATACTGTGACATATTTAACGTATATAGGACTGCTTTCCATCTGGGGGAGGGGGTGGAGGGAGGGAGGGGAAAAGTCAGAACAGAAGTGAGTGCAAGGGATAATGTTGTAAAAATTACCCTGGCATGGGTTCTGGCAATAAAAAAAATAAATTAAAAATAATAATTTTATTTTGAAAGTCTTTGCATGATGCACTAAGTTACTCTTGCCAAGTATGTAATGCTTATAGAAAATACTCACTTTCCATTGTTCTCAACATCCTTCTCTTCCCTTCCCACCATTATCATATTAGGTATTCATAATAAATGATGAAAATGACTATTTTTTTTTCATTTTTGGAGACTGGATCCCCCTCTCTTGCCTTAATTGGAAGTTCAGCTGCCCAGTCCTAAGGCCAAATGCCATGAAAGTTTTAACCTGGTGAAATTTGTCCTTCTTTAGGCAGCCTAGTGACCCTCACTCTCCAAGGAAGCGCCATATTGGTACCAGACTGAGCATAGACACCCAGTTGGTTTTCACCCTCCTGTAGCTCAGTGCTCTCTAGCTCAAACGATCTGCCACCCTCAGATTCCCCAGTAATAGATGATAGCAGGTGCTTGCCACTCTCTCAGGTAGAAGGGATGCCTTTAACACTTCCAAAATCAGGTCGCTTCCTCTCTGAACTTCAGTCTCTTCCTCATAAAATGAGGTTGGACTAGCTAGCCTATATATTCCAGCTCTATAATCCTAGAAATCTCCCAGCCCCAATTTTTTTTAATTTGTAAAATGATGGGATTGGACTGAATGGCCTCAGTTTTAGGTCTGTCACTCTAAGATTCTGCTCTCCTAATCTCACTGGGAACAAGGACAGATACCAAACAAACCCATCACTTGTAGTTTTTATCAGAGCTATACAATAAGCAAGACTGAGCTAAATGGTACCTACCTCTGAGTCCGTGATCGGCCTCCCGGGCACGTGGCCCACAGAGCTCAAAGACAGAAGCAAAGGTCCAATGAACACCCAAACCATAATAGCAACTCTCTTTGTAGGGCCAAAGAACTGGAAATAAAGTGGGTGCTCCCATCAGTTGGGGAATATCAGAAAAAGCTATGGACTATGAACATCCTGCAATATTTCTGTGCAGAAATAAGTGGCAACCATGAAACACTGAGAGAAACACGGGAAGTTTTGTAGGAACCAATCCAGAGGAAATGAGCTGACCCAAAGAACAATGTATTCCATCACTACCGTGGTAACAGCAAGATCATGAAAAGGGATATGGGCTTGGAGTCCTGGAAAAACTGATGAGAGGAACTAGGAATGCAAAGTCAAATCTACCTCTTTCCTCATGTCAGAGAGGTAGGGGGGATTCCTAGGGCAGAGTATAGTGTACATTGCTGGATGGAGTCACAGTGACAGATATTTTTGCTTAATTGTTTTTCTTTGTTGCAGGAAACTGTTCAATTTGAAGTGACTGAGATGGAAAGATAAAAAGGAAATTAATATGGTGTGTTTTGAAAATTGGACAATTATTAAAAATCCCCCCCAAAAAAAATCCTTTTAGAGTAAATTGCACTAAATTTATTTTATTTTTTATATTTTATTATTTATTTATTTTATATTTATTTTAATTTATTTTAAATTTTATAAAGAAGTTTTTCCCCTTGGAAGAGAGCTAAGGCAGGAGACCTAAAGTTAATGTCCAAGCAGAAGCCTACTTTTCCCCATACTTTTAATTTCCCGGGGATACGGTTTCTAATACAATACTTTCTTTCAGTTTACTTTTTCAGTTCCTCAAAAGATCCAAAATTTCACGAGGTTTTAAGTTTTATAAAGAAGTTTTTTCCTTCTTGGATGAGAGCTAAGGCAGAAGACCAAAAGTTAGTGGTCAAGTAGAAGCCCACTTTTCCCCATACTTCTAATTTCCCAGGAATATGGTTTCTAATACAATACTTTCAGTTTACTTCTTAAGTTCTTCAATGGATCCAAAAATTACACAAAGTTTTAAGTTTTATAAAGAAGCTTTTTCCCCCTGGGAAGAGAACTAAGGCAGGAGACCAAAAAGTTAATGGCCAAGCCCACTTTTTCCCATGCCTCTAATTTCCCGGGAATATAGTTTCTAGTACAATACTTCTTCAATTCCTCAGTGAATCTATAATCTCAACAATGAGGGCACTCCCTTCAGAAGGACAGTTTGCAACCCTTCCATACCTTTTCATTCAGTATTGTCATTATCTACAGAGGACCCTGCCCCAATATATTGATTTCATTCCTCCAGGGCATTTATCATTCTGAAGACCAGGCTTTCCTTGGTCGCACCCTATGGTCACTCCATGACTGGCCTGCCTCGCTTTCTGATCCTGTGTTTCCTAGATGAGTTCTTTTACACCATCCCTTGTCCACAAGCCAGTAGTTAACATTATACCACAGTCTTATGCCCACTGAAAGCTTCTACTATCAACCTTTTCATTGCCTTTGAGATCATCTGCTATGTCATTTTCTTGGAGGCTCATACTCATTTAGTAACTCCTGAAGGTAGGTGGTAAGAGGCCATTTTCATGAATGAAAGCTAACATCATCCCATTCCCTGCTGAGGGATGTTCAACCTAGAATCTGTGAATATGATTTTAAAATATTTTTATAAGTGTCTTTCAATAGACTTGCTTTCTTTTATAGTTCTTTGTATTTTGTTCTATTTACTTAAAACCATGGTCATTTTTTAAAATTTATTTTTATTGAAGTTTTTTTTTTATTTTCAAAACATGCAAGGATAATTTTTTCAACGCTGACTCTTGCAAAACCTTGTGTTCCAAATTTTCCCCTCTTCCCTCACCCTCTCCCCTAGAGGGCAAGTAATCCATTATGTGTTAAAAAAAATATATGTTAAATCCAAAATAGGCATAAGAAAATAAAACTCAAGCAAACAACAACAAAAAGAGTAAGAATGCTATGTTGTGATCCACATTCAGTGCCCACAGTCCTCTCTTTGGATGTAGATAGCTCTGTTCATCACAAGATCATTGGAACTGGTCTGAACCATCTCATTGTTGAAAAGAGCTACATGTATCAGAATTGACTGTTATATAATCTTGCTGTTGCTGTGTACAATGATCTCCTGGTTCTGCTCACTTCACTCAGCATCAGTAAGTCTCTCCAGGCCTCTCTGAAATCATCCTGCTGATCATTTCTTATACAACAATAACATTTCATAACATTCATAGACCATAACTTACTCGGCCATTCTCCAACTGATGGGCATCCACTGTTTCCAGTTTCTGGCCCCTACAAAAATGGTTGCCACAAACATTTTTGTACATGTGGGTCCATTTCTCTCCTTTAAAATCATGGTTCTAAGAAAGGGTCCATAGGTTTTGTCAGACTGTTGCCAAGGGGTCCAGGATCCAGCCCTGTTCTATTCAATTCTAGACTCAGTTCATGGACTATATTAGGGCTGGTTCGTCTTTGTTCTCCAAGAGCTCCAAAGTGACATTATTTTGTTGGGACCAAGGTGCCATATATCCAATTAACTGATCAGACCAATATAAGCTCAAAAAAGAGTCAAGCACAGGTTGATCACAGATGAACATTTAGAGGAAAGATGGCTCCAAATTTGCACCTCTCATGTTTCCTTTAAGCTACCAGAAATCTGTTTTGCCCATAGAGCGCAGCGCCTTCTCTGAGGTGGGCACGCCATGCTGTGTGGTCCTGTGCCAGTATCTCCCACGTCTCGCATTTGAAGGCAGTTTTTCAGAGAGACCTTGAAAGTGTCCTTGTCTCATTTTTTCAGACTTCCATATGAATGCTTACCTTCTGTGTGTTCACCATAAAATAGTCTTTTAGGCTAATGCATTTTTGGTGTACGAAAACTGTGTCCAATCCAGAGGAGTTGCACTCTCTACAGTAGAGTCTGAATTCTTGGGGATTTCATATGACCAAGGGTTCGTGGTAGACCTTCAGCTTGGTGGGCAGCCTGTTACCTCTTCTCTTCCAAATTGAATCAGAAAGAGCCTCAGATTTCAGGTCAGAAAAGAACTCCCATCTCAAACACTTGCTAGTTATGGGAGCATGAGCAAATCACTTCTGAGGCTCAGGAAAATGTGATCCTTCTGGGACCCATCTCATGAGAGCCATTGGAAGACTCTGGAAACTATGGTTTCACTATATCTGAATGGTTTCTTTCTGGCTAAAAGTCTTTTCTCTTTGATCTGAGAGCTGTGTAAATTGGCTATAATATTCTTAGAATTTAAATTTTGGGATCTCTTTCAAGAAGTGATCAATGGAGTCTTTCAATTTCTATTTTACCTTTTAGATCTAAGATAGTAGAACAGTTTTCCTTGATAATTTCTTGAAATAGGATGTTTGGTGTATACTTATATTGTATTTAATTTATACTTTAACATATTTAACATGTATTGGTCAACCTGTCATCTGGGGGAAGAGGTGGGGGAAGGAGGGGAAAAGTTAGAACAAAAGGTCTGGCGATTGTCAATGATGTAAAATTACCCGTGCATATAACTTGTAAATAAAAAGCTATAATTAAACAAAAAAAAGAAATATGATGTTTAGCTCTTTTTTTTTTTTTTTTTTGATCAGGGCTCAAGACAGACCTCTACCCCAGTTTTACAGACTTCTCCTACTGACCTCCTAATTTTCTTAAGTTAGAAAACTCTTACCCTCCCTTTAAAAAAATTTACCATCCCAAAATTTGATTCGAGGTGTTATTTTAGTTATTTGGAGGAAAATATTATTAAGAGAATTCAACTGACTACTCCTAATCCACCATCTATAGCCATTCTTCTATAACCATTGATTCTGTTTTTTTCCAAAATATTTGTGCCAAAAAATTCAGGATTAAGGGTTTTGAGTCCCTACAATACAACATATTCCTATACCATAGAAATTTCAAGCACTTGCTATATGTGGAAAAACTAGTTTATTTTACTTTGAACTCTATGCTTTATTCCTTAAGAATTTTGCTGCAAAAGCAACATAACTCTGACCAATTCCTTTCTTCTTTTGTTTTTGTTTTGGTTTTTTCCCATAGAAGGGAAAAGTAACTCATATGGTCTAATAGTTGATTGTCAATAATGGGAGAGCAACCCAAAGGCCTTTGGAAGACTTAGTCAGACTATTTTTGTCAGTAGACTCATTGAAAACTAATAGAAGGGAAAAAATGGGGAAATTTTCACCCTCTAAGAAGCTGAGATGAAAATCTCAAAGCTAAAAAAAAAAAAAAAAAAAAAGAGCTTCTAGCTTTCAGTGATGAGGATCTAAAATTAGTCAGATTCTCAAGTTTCGAGAAAATGAGTGGGCTCAACCATCTTTAGTAACAGTTTAGGATGAAAAGTACCTATTGTACCTAAGTGTTTATTTTTCTTTAAATCTTGCTCTAAAATTACATGAACTGATGCAAAATGAAATGAGCAGAGGGGAGAGCATAGCATTATATGATGATCAATTTTGATGGACGTGGCTCTCTCCAACAATGAGATGATTGATGCTAGTTCCAATAATGGTCTTGTGATGAAGAGAGCCATCTGCACCCAGAGAAAAGACTGTGGGAACTGAATGTGGATCACGACATAACATTCTCACTCTTTTTGTTGTTGTTCGCTTGTGTTTTGTTTTCTTTCTCTCTTTTTTTCATTTTTGATCTGATTTTTCTTGTGCAGCAAGAGAATTGTATAAATATGTTTATGCATATTGGATTTAACATATATTTTAATATGTATAACATATATTGGATTGCTTGTCATCTGGGAAGGGAGTGGGAGGAAGGAGAGGAAGATCTGAAACACAAAGCTATGCAAGGGTCAGTGTTGAAAAATTATCTGAGCATATGTTTTGAAAATAAAAAACTTAAAAAAAAATAAATCTATGATCACAAAAAAATAAATAAATCTTGCTCTAGAAGACAAGCGCATAACAAATTATCTCCTCTCCCTACCATCCTGCTCTAAGTTGCATATTGCCATTTATAATGATGATTAGCAAATTTTATTCCAAATTGATTTAATAAAGAATGATATTTTTATAGAAATTATGATTTAGCAGAAACATGTGCTATGTTCCCTTAGCTTCAGATAGTAATATTTATAAGAAGTTTAATCATTCAGCTCATGGAACCAGAGCATGGGCTTCTTTGGACATCTCTTAACACCTCATCTTTATTGTGGACACAATGCTAAGAGGAAAATGAACAGCATATGTGTTCCTAGACCTAAAAATGGAAAGCAAATCTCTAAATAAACCATGAGGTTGAGAATCATGGAACACTACTATCTCCAAAGAATCAAAACAGTAAGTAACACAAAGGGCAAAGGAGAATTGCTTGATGGGTGTGAGGGGGTGATAGCATAATACCAAAAATGATATCTTCAAAGAGTAGTTCAATAGATGTAAACGAAGGTATGAATGGAAAAGACAGTGGGTGAATCCTATAAGAAGAGGCAAGGATAACAAATGGACAACCCAAGGGTTTCACTGGTACTTAGTCACAGGGGGTCAGAGAAAGTCTCCAGTTTCTTGGATCTCTCTGGAGGATTGATGGGAGGACACATATATAGAGGTAGTGCCCCTCACTGGTAAGATCATGAATATACACAGCAGAAATGAGTATAATGCAATGTTAGCTCATTTTGATATCAAGGAAATCATAGCTTTTGATGTATCAAAGGAAACTCAAATGACTTTTAGATGGACCCACAATGATGGTATGTGATTCCTATAACTAGTAGTCCTTCTTGCAAGTTATTTAGTGGCTTGTAAAAAAAAATCTATTTGGGGGCATAAAAATCCCATAATGACAGGATGATTAGTAAATTGATCTGATGAGCAGAAAATTTTCAGATCAAGAAATCGAAACCATTTCTAGTCATACGAAAAAGTGCCCCAAATCACTATTGATCAGAAATATGCAAATAAAGACAACTCTGAGGTACCACTACACACCTCCCAGATTGGCTAAGATGATAAGAAAAGATAATGATGAATGTGGAAAAACTGGGACACTAATACATCGTTGGTGGAGTCGTGAACTGATTTGACCATTCTGCAGAGAAATTTGGAGCTGTGTACTCACAGGGCTATCAAACTGTGCATACATACCCTTTGATCCATCAGTATCTCTACTGGGTTTATATCCCAAAGAGATCATTAAGGAAGGAAAGGGATCCCCACGTGCAAAATGTTTGTAGCAGCTCTTTTTATAGTGGCTAGAAACTGGAAACTGAGTGGATGCCCATCAATTGGAGAAGGATTGGGTAAACTGTGGTATATGAATGATATGGAATATTATTGTTCCGTAAGAAACAATCAGCAGGATGATTTCAGGGAGGCCTGGAGAGACTTACATGAACTGATGCTGAGGGAAATGAGCAGACCAAGAGAACATTGTACACAGCAACAAGACTACATGATGATCAATTCTGATGAACGATGAGGGCCAGTTCTAATGGTCTTATGATGAAGAGAACCATCTGCATCCAGAGAGAGGATTGTGGAGCTGAGTGTGGATCACAACAGAGTATTTTCTTTTTTGTTGTTGTTGTTGTCTGCTGGCATTCTGTTTTCTCTCTCACTTTTTCCTTTTTCATCTGATTTTTCTTCTGCAGCATGATAATGGTGGAAATATGTATGGAAGAATTGCACAAGTTTAACATATATTGGATTACTTGTCAACTAGGGGAGGGGATGGGGAAGGGAGGGAAAAAATTGGAACACAAGATTTGCAAGGGTGAATGTTGAAAATTATATATATAAAATGGGCTGAAGCTGAGCAGATGCACTGAGGTCAAATCTAAGCACTTATGGCTAATTACCAATTGGACAATACTCTATTAATATATGCCTGGAGAAAGAATGACCCCGCCCACTCTCTGTGCAAGTTTGATGTGTTGTATACGAGATTGGATGGAGGATTTGGTGGGTAGAGTATGAAAATAAAAAGCTTTAACAAAAAATAAATTAAATCTAGTAAATAAATAAATTGATCTGTATTTGCTAAACATCCATCATGTGTCAAGTACCATGTACAGAGATGAAAACAAAACAATCCCAAGCTTCGAGGAGAATACATTCCATAGGGAATATGGATACATATATAAATATGATACACATATAAATAAATGCAAAATATATTCAAAATAAATCCTAGATAATTGGTGATTGAAGGAGAAATAGTTATCACACAAGTGATTAGCAAAGACCTCATATAGAAAATAAATTTGAAGAAAGTTTTGAAAGAAACAAGCCACATTAAGAAGTGGAGGTGAAGAAAGGGGGCATTTTAGATATGGAGGATAACCAGTGAAAATACAGAGTTGGGAAAGGCAATGTTGTATAATAGGAACAGCAAACAGACCACTCTGGGAGATTAGAGAGCTGTATAATAATTCCAGAAATATAGGGAGGAGCTGCATTGTAAAGAGTTTTAAATGCCATGAGGGAAAACTGCTATTTTGTCCAAGAGGTAATACAGAACCATTCGACAGTGACATGCTTAAAGCTTGATGCTTTAAGTGCCAAGTTTTGTTTTGGATGCAGGTTTGGTTTTGTTTTTTTCAGGGTGTTGGAGCAATAAGGATCGAGTGACTTGTCGAGAATCACACATCTAGTAAGTGAGTGAGGTTGGATTTGAGTGTTTCTCTGAGTGGAAACACTTTATTGCTAACTTGGAGGGAATTGAGCCATCACACAGAAGGAAACAGTGGAAAGGAAAAGGAGCGGGCAGCTTTCAGAGATTCGATGTACAGTATTACAGTATGGTTCATCTGAATTAGAATACTTGCAAACATCAAATGATGGAGAAATTCAGAAGCTACTAAACAAAAAACAAGAACTCCATAGGGTATACTAGAAGAAAAGTTTATCCATCTCTTAAGAAGCCAGTATTTAGTTATATGAAAAGTAATATGTAGACGGCCAGGAGGTATGAATCCATTCTATGTTTTGAATCTTACAGTAACTTGGCTTCCCAAAACTCCCTTATTGAAATAGAGACTGCTTGTCAATATAATAAATTAACAATCTAGAGCCTGAAGCAAAATGCAAACACTACTCTTTGGATTAAAGGCAAACCTTTGAATTTAGGACAGGAAAAAGAGCCCACAATAGAGATTAAGGCATTTGGGAGAAAGATACTTGAGACTACGGTATGATAAACTTTATCATGATGTGTATCTCAACTATTTGCATCTCTGTTTAATTAATCAAGATCCGAGGCTTAATCGTTTAGATCTTGTTTGTTAGAGAAAAACTATAGGAACTTTAAAGAGTGTGTTTTGTATCAAACCTATGAGCATTTGAGGTATATATATATATATATATATATATATATATATTTGTCTTTCTGATCAATAAAGTTTGAAGAGTCCATAATCCGGATTTCTCCGCCTGGCCAGGTATGTTGTCACATCCTTCATCTCACTACAGGAGCTGGACTCCAACAGTAACATAGAAGTGAAGTTTAGAGAGATGCAGGATTCTTGATTTAATAAAAAGGCAAATGAAATTCAGTTTTACAACAATCCAAAGCACTTTTATGATTCCCCAAAGGCTATTTATGGGCCAGAGATCTATGGTGCAGCTCAATTATTCAGTGCTGATGGAGGCACAGTGATTAGTGATAAAGATGTGACCCTGGAAAGATGGGCTGAACACTTGGGTAGAATTCTCAACAGTCATCAGCCAATGCTGAAGCTACTGACTATATACCTCAGGGTATAGTCAGTCCCTCTCTAACTGAACTTACAATTGAAGAAGAGATTTTGAATGACATTCGGCTCCTCACATGTGGCAAAGCCCCAGGTGTTGATTCTATTCCAGCTGAAATTACAAGGTGGGGTCCATTGCTCCCACAAAAGCTGACTGAAATGTTCCAGCTGAAAGGATTTTTGTTAGAGCTCTCCTTCATGGGCTGCTCCTTCACCTGGAAGACAGTCATCTACCTGAGAGCCAATGTGGCGAGAGGGTGAGGGTGAGAAACCATCAATATGGTGTTTGCTGCCTGACAACTCCAGGAAAAATGCCAGGGATAGAACAGAGACCTGTATACAACATTGTAGATCTGGCCAAAGCCTTTGATATTATCAGTCATGAGGACTTGTTATGGGCCAGAACTCTGAACTTGAAACAAAGGATTCTTACAAGGCACTAAGTCAGTGAATTGACAGATTCGATAGTCATCTAATTTAGCCTGCTTCAGTATGATTGATTTAATCCTACAGGCAGATGTTATGGGCCAGAACTTGAAACAAGGTACTAAGTGGAACAGAGGAGACAGTGGTTAAATCTAGTTTATCAGTGATTTAATCCTATAACAAATAATGATTTCCTAGTGATATAATGATTGGTGTATACGCAGCGTGGGGCATATAAGCTAGGAGCCAGGATTCAGTCGGGGAGATTCAGAAGCCAGAGAAGGCAGGTGGGAGCTCAAGCTCTGGGAACCAAGGAGAGAGAAGGCCTCCAGAAAAACTAGCCGAGCCCCAAGGAGACAAGACTTTGAAGGAGACAATAAAGGATTTGGATTTTTCACCCCTGGCTACTCTTGTGGTGATTATTGAACTGAATCGAAGGCTGCTCCCAGAGACCCCAAGAAAACCTCAACAGAGAACATTACATTTTAGGGAGAACATTACAAGGACTTATGGGAAATTACATCAAAATTTGATTGCCCAGAAAAATTCATCAGTGTTGTATGAGAATTTCATGATGGCGTGCTTGCCTGGCTTCTGGATAATGAACTTTCCAGTCATCAGTGGAGTGAAACAAGGCCGTGTGCTCGCTCACATACTTTTTATGATGTTTTCAGCCATATTGTTAAACATCTTCAATGAGGATTAACATAGCATCAGTCAGCTCCCCTGCTAATGGGGAATTCTTCAACTTGAAAAGACTACAAAAGGGCAGCTAAGTGGTGCAGTGGATAGAGAATCAGCCCTGAAGTCAGGAGGACCTGAGTTCAAATCTGCCAGACACCTAACACTTCCTAGCGGTGTGACCCTGGGCAAGTCACTTAACCCCAATTGCCTCAGGAAAAAAAGAAAAGAAAAAAGAAGGAAAAGACTACAAGCCAAAACTAAAGTGGAAGGAGTACTGATACATGATTTTTTGTTTGCAGATAATTGGACACTAAATGCAGCCTCCAAAGCTGAGATGCAACAAAGTATGGATTTATTCTCTGCTGCTTGTGCCAATTTTAGCCCAACAATTAACAACAAGAAAACACAGATGCTACATCAGCCAGTTATCACATCATCCATATGTGGAATCACTGGTTATAGCAAATAGAGTTTTGAATGATGGATAAGCTCACTTACCTTAGTAGTGTCATTTCCAGAAATGTACACATTGATAATGGAGTGGACACACACGTGGCCAGAGTTAATTCAATCTTTGAGAGGCTCCAAAGGAAAGTATGAGAGAGAATAGATATTAGACTGACTTCAAACTGAAGTTCTTCAGAGCCTTGTGCTGACCTCTTTGTTGTATGTTTATGAAAATAGACAATACCAGGGCCATGCCAGGAAACTGACTCGTTTCTGTCTGAATTGTCTTAGTAGGATTCTGAAGATCACCTGGCAGGACGAGGTACCGGCCTCCAAGGTCCCTTCTTGAGCTGAACCACCAAGCATCCCAACTCTGTGGTTGGAGGAGCACAACTCCGCTGGGCTGACCACATTGTTTGAACGTCAAATGTACACTTGTCAAAGAGATTGTTTTATGCACAACCCACATAAAGAAAGCACTCCCATACATGATAGTCAGAAAAAGCTCCAAGGACACTCTCAAGGTCTCTCTTAACTCTGGAATTTATGGCGTGACACAAGGAACACTGGCACAGGACTGCCCAGCATGGCGTGCCCTTATCAGAGAAGGTGCTGTGCCCTATGAGCAAAACAGAATTGAATTAGCTCAGAAGAAATGCAAGATGCACAAGGTTAAAGAAGCCCCTCCCCTGCAACGTTCATATGGACTATTGTGTCCGACTGTAGCAGAGCATCCTGAGCTCATATTGGTCTGATTGGCCTTGGTCAGACACACCGGACCTTGATTCTAACATAGTGATGACATTTTGGTTCTCTTCGAGAACAAAGGGCAACAGTCAATGAACGGACCATCCGATCAATTCCAGAGAGTGATATGACAACCAGAAAAGTTCATGTAACTTGGGCTGTGTTAAATGGCACCTTTAAAAAACAGACAAACAAAGAAAGGATGGTACCTATTCGAAGAATAAGAAGGAATTGTGCTTTACCCTGCTGAGACCACATGGAGTGCATGTTTAGGCGTCATATCTTAGGAAGCGCATTTATTAAGGCAATCAAGATGGTGAAGGGCTTTCCAGTCAAATGTGAAGGTGCAGAGAAGGTTTAGGTTTATTCTAATGAAAAAGTTTATTATTCATAGGATTCATAGGAAAAAGTTTCTAAAAGGAACGAGGTGCTTTCAGGAGGGAAATGTTCTTTATGAAGGGTCTACAAACAGAGGGTGGAGGATCATTAAGAGGCAGTGTGTCAATAAGTTCTGGATTTGGCGTCAGGAAGCTGGGTTCAAATTCTCTCTCAGAAATTTTCTAGCTATATAACAAGTCATTTCAGCTGTCTCACAATCAGTTTTTTGCATATAAACTGAGGGAGTTGGACTTGACCTCAAAGATTTCTTTCAGTTCTAAATCTGTTTCCTTACCTGTAACATTAGGGTGATGGAGTGTAGCTTCTAGGAGAAATATAGCAGCGATCCTGAGGCCCCTAAACCTTAGGAGTGTGATTGTTCTAATAATCTGTTTGTCGACAATCCTAAAATCTCCTGGCCTTAGGAATCCTACAGTATAGTCCTAAAAACACTGCTGGCCTCCAGATAACAATCTGTTGGTCAGTGATTGTCTTAGCAGGATTCTGAAGATCACCTGACAGGACAAAGTACCGGACTCTAGGTCCTTTCTCGAGCTGAACTGCCAAGCATTCCACCCCTCCTGTTTCTGAGACAAATGGTGAGATGCCTACCAAACTACTCCTCAGTTCTACCTCTAAGCCATAAAACTAGCTTATCAGTGACATGAAGAAGTGGATCTCTCTGTTTTTTCCTGTAAAGTTATCTTCTTGCTCCTGGTTCTTTGTTTCATCCTTTTGGAACTTGGCCCACTTCAATTGGCGTTACAATTATAATAAACTTTGCCCCTTGACTTGGAGATGGGTGCAAGCCTTCAAATTCTTTTGAGACACCTCATGATACCAGTCTGCAACCCTAAGCTTTTGGGGTCTCCTTTGAACCTCATTTCTAAGATTCCAGCTCTTCTAAGATTCAGGTACATTTGGACTCAATGGCCTCAGAGAAGCAGCTTCTGGGAAATTTTCTGTTCCTACCTCTCATGCCTTCTCGTAGTTGAGTCCCTGGGATACCTCACTGGGACTAAGAACTCATCCTTCCCTAAAAACATTACTGGTCACTGTATTGATCTTGTCTTTGGTGGCAAATTCACGGGATCTACTTCTAGTGCTTTGTTGCATCCGGAGACTTTAGGACAGGTTTAAGAACTGACCATTTTTTCTGACATTTTTCCTTAATTTCAAACAGCCAACCCTCAAACCAACGATTGGAACCCAAGCCTCGGGATGCTTTTAGGAAGCAGGGCAGTTATTGTCTTCTGAGCGTGAGGTCACATATGTATACCATAAATCACCCCGTGGTCCCACTCGTTTCCCACACTCGGGTCTCTCCCAAGGAGCCCATCCACAATGCAGAAAAACCCCATAAAACACTCACCAGGGCTCGTAAACGATTTTCTTCCCCATTTGGTGATTTTCACTTTCCGAAAAATGTCCAAGTCTTCCAGTCTCATGGCGCCACCTTGCGGTTTGGACTCCCCTCAGGACACCCCCTTTCCCACACTGATGAGTCCTCGTTTCTTCAGGGGTGTGGCCAGTCCCAAGACTCCCAGAACTGCTCTATCACTAGAGCATCTCCTTGATGTTCCAGAATTCTAATTTCAGGCCAGAGCGACCAGGTCTTTAGCCAAAGGGCCAGGCCCCTCCATCCCCAGGGTCCGAAGGGCAGACACGGCTTCTCCTACCATCTGGAGGCCCGAGTCATCCCCGATAATGGAAGGTCTTGCCACCTGCTCTGCTGCTCTGCCCTATGGACCACTGGGCTCTCTAAGCTTTCAAAGCCTTTCCATCTCCCTACAGGTGAATTCTCCATGTGTTGTCTGTTCCAAATAGAATGTGTGCTGCTGCTTGAGAACAGGGCTAATCTTAATCTACTTAAATCCCCCGTGGTTTAGCACAGTGCTGGCTCAGAACATAGTAACCATGTGAGCATTATTTTTCATTTACCTGACTAATAAGCAATATTTTTTTTGGTGTGTGTGTGTGTGGGAAGAGATGAGACAGATGAGACTTAAACCAGGTGTGATTTCTGGCCTTTGTCCCAGAATTCCAGAATCCCTAGTGATGGCCCAGATCACAAATGACCTCCGAGAAAGCTGTTATTTGTCTCTCTGGCTTCCCAAGGTAGATGTGAGCAGGTTGAAAACTCCAACCAATGGAGAACTTGGAAGAAGAAAAAAATCAAAAGATCTCCGGGGAAAAGTGCAAATAGAGAAAGAGGATGATGAGGGTGAGAGATAATAGATAGACGGCTTCAGGTTTCCACTGATATCCTGGAGATGGCAAGAAAAAGCAAGGAAAGCTTCCAGCATGTTGGGTAGACCTCCTATAGCGAACTTATGGGGGAGACCATAGCCAAGAGTCTCAGTTTGGCCCCCATGGATAAAAGAACACAAATCCTTTGGGTACCTTTTATGAAGGGGCGAATAAAATAATATTAATAAAACACCACATCAGGGATCTTCACCTTTACTATCATCATTCCTGGCACCCGTTACAGAAAATGGGGAAAGGAGAGAGGAAAGGGGATGAGCTCCAAAGGAGCTGATGAGTTCATCAATAAAGAGGATTATCAAGAAGAGAAGAGATCCCAGGGGAGAGTCGAGGGGAACAAGACATGAATGAGATTCTGCAAAAGAGAATGAGAAGAATAGTCAGAAAGAAAGAGAAGCAGGAGAAAACCACGTTGTGAAAACCCAGGAAAAAGTGAATATCTAAGAAGTGAGAGGGAGTAATGGTGTTCAGTGATGCAGAAAGCTCCACAAGAATCCCGACTCAGCAAAGTTCAAGGGATATGGCAATTAAAAGAGTGCTGGTGGCTACCACCGGGGCACATCCACACTCAGGGGTTGGAATGGGGATGATGACCTGAGAAAGGAGCCCAAGAAGGCTCCACCAAACAAGCAGAGAACAAGGAGAGAGCTGGAAGCCCCGGAAAGAGAGATTGTCTCAGGGAGAGAGGGGCTCAAGTTCCACAAAGAGGCTGGGGCCATTGGCTGTGACAATTAAGGTAGCACTGGTAACAGCAGAAAGACAAAGTTGGAAGGGAGGTTGTTGAGGATCTGAAAATGGAGACAAGTGGAGGCCATGACTATAGCTAACTCCTTCTAGGAGTCTGGCTATAAAAAGGGAGGAAATTATAGGGTACTAATTGAAGGGAATGGTAGCTAGCATCTATGGCAATTTGTTAATGATGGAGACATTTGACTAGGGGAGGAATCAGTGGTTGGACAGATTAGAAACAAAGGGGAGAATCTCTTCTCTACAGGAGTGAAGGACTATGGGTATGGAATATGGCTTATATATCAGACCTTGTCAAATAATTTTGCTGGACATTCTTCTTCTCCCATTAAGTGGAATGGCTCTCTGGGAAGAATCAGGGAGGAATTGTGCTGGTTTCTGTTTAGCTAATCCTTTATATTTTGTAATGCATTTTGTTGTTCTTAGTTCCTTGCTCTCCAAAGGACCCATGCCTTCAGGGAGATGATGGATGTCTTAACTTGAATCACATTTAAGTATGACAGAGCTATGCAGAGTCATCAGTCTCATTTTCTTCTCCAGAGCCATTCACACCCGAGGGTACAACATAAGTCAAGACAACTGACTTAGCAATGGCCTAGATGTAGTGGATGACCTTGATTTCTCTAAATTAAAATCTTTCCCAGGTCTCAGTTTGTCCAGGCAATATCCATTCAGTGACTAAGGATAGGTAAGAATCAAGACAAAAGATGTCCTAGTTTACCATCCCGAAAGTATTATTCTGAAAGGGGAAGACCCTTGAGAACAGAAAGCAGTTGCTTTCTCTCTTTCATTCTAAGTCATCAGAAACTAAACAACAAGCCATTTGATAATTTACTGAAATGTAGGTGGTAGTAAAACAAACTGTCAATGACATTTATTTTATTTTTAAACAATATTTTATTTTTCCTAATTACATATAAAGATAATTTTTCTTTGTTTTTCTTTCTTTTTTAATTTTTAAAAATAAATTTATTTATTTTAACTTGTTTTACTTTTATATTTTTTCATTTACAATTTTTTTGCTTTTCAAACATTTTTGTTTTTTTAATTTTTCTTTAGTTTTTAAAATAGTTTTATTTACTTTTAATCGTGGGATTTTTATTACTTTTTTCCTTTCTTTTTTTGATTTTTCCCCCTTTCATCCCTACATCACATCCAGGCAGACTATAGTTAAGAAATGATATATTTATGTACATACACACACACACACACAAAATGTAATGTCAGAGAAACTGAGGCAAGACAGAGAGTAGGTTGTAGTTTTTTTTTTTTGTTTTGTTTTGTTTTTTGTTTTTTTGGGGTTTTTTTTGCTGAGGCAATTGGGGTTTTGACTTGCCCTGGGTCAAACATCCAGGAAGTGTTAAGTGTCTGAGAGCAGATTTGAACTCAGGTTCTCCTGACTTCAAAGGCTGGTGTTCTATCCACTGCACCACCCAGCTGCCCCATTTTTAATTGTTTTAATGTGGAGAGTTAGGCTAGCCAACTGAATCGAACTCATTCAAAAATCATTTGGCCTTGAGGAACTGAGGCAGGCAACTTTTATAGAGTTTTTAGCTAAACAGGATAATCCAATGACATTTACTTTAAATAAATTAGAGATGGAAAGTTTGCATGGGAAACAGAAGACAGGATCCAAGACACAAGTTGAGAAAGGTGATATTATGAACATCTTTGTTTATATTAAATATTATTAATCTTTAATAATTAAATATTTTATGTTAATTAACAAGATGTCAATCATTACATATCATATAAATACATTATTAATTATGTATAATTAATGACAAATTTAAATGTTAAAAATAATTTTTAATCCTTTAAAATAATCCTTTAATTGTTCTGCCTCAGTTTCCCTAAATTGTTCTGCCTCAGTTCCTTGAATTGTTCTACCTCAGTTCCCCGGCTGCAACCCCCCCTTCCTAATCATTAGGACTGATATAAATTAGAGCTGGGAGGCCTGACCACTACCATTCCATAGAGCCATAAAACTGCAGAAGGCTAATCTCTGATGGGGGCGATATCTCCTATCTGAGACTGAGTGGCTCCTAGCCCTCCCAATGTATCAGGATTTACATACCTTCCATATCCCCAACCTGTTAGAACCGGATTATGGTCTGTTGCTGGAAGTTCCCACTCACCAGTGCTCACCCACACCCTGCTTTGTTCCCCTGATCGCTGGAGCCCTGTAAGAATCCCCAGAATCCATCACTTGCTGCTGGATGCTTTGAGACACGAGTCCAACTCAGCCGCTGGGGGTAACATGGATCCTGTTTTGCCCCCAGCACAATCTCTCCTTCTAAATAAAATATTAAAAACTCTCTAATCTCTATCTTGCCTCAGTTTCTCCGGCATTACAATATTAATATAATAATATTAATAATAAAGTGATTTAATTAATTTAATAATTAACTGATTAAAAAACATTAAATAGTAATAACATTGAAGGTAAACTAACGGGGTTTTCACAGGAGCGGAGATTTGGGGATGGGTCATGAGCTAGGGTTTCATCAATGTGTGTCTGCTGTGGAAACTCCCTCCATGGATACAGATCTCTCTCTCCTCAATAGCCTGGAATCTTGACGATTTCTTAGGTGACTTTCCCAGAGTTGTACAAGCAAACTGTGTCAGGGACAGGGCTGAAATCAAGCCTACCTGCTTCCATCTGCTCCCCCCCCAGCCCTCCCCCAGCCAGGGCTCTGCACAGCTGAGAATGGCCTGTCTGTGCTGCCCGGAGGCATTTGGGGGAATGTCGATGCTTTTGCTCTCAGAGAGTAACCAACGTATCTTCATTCTGCAAACATTGTGTGAGGAGCCAAGCTTGGCGCCAAGCCAAGGCATTCTCATGCAATGCATATTACAATGCATACAGATATTCATACATACACCAATATATACATGCATGCACTCACATGTGCACACTCACACATACAGGCATGCTCATACATGCACACACATGCAAACTCACACACTCACATGTTTGCTCATGCATGCACACACATGCAAACACACTTACATGCACACTCACACACATTCACATGCACATTCATACATGCACACACTAATACACAAATGCAGACACTCACACATGCATTAGATTAATCACAGTCTAAGAAAACTAAAATTTGTGTTACAGCCAACTTGTCTAGGAGTTTTCAAAGATCCGAGAGATTGGCCACTAGAAAGGAAGGGATGGGGGAACAGCCGTGGAATTTGTCTTTCAGACACATTTCAGGTAATGAAGTTGGAGATGGAAATATTCTGAGAAAAGTCATTTTCTGGCAATGAATTTTACATAAGACCATTAATATTCTTTTTTTTTTTTTTTTTTTTTTACTACTTTACATCTGAGGTTAACTTTTTTTTTTTAATTAAACCTTTTTAATTTTCAAAACATGCATGGATAATTCTTCGACATTAACCCTTACAAAAAAAAAAAAAATCCTTCCCCCACTCCCTCACCTAGATGGCAAGTAATCCAACATATGTTAAACATGGTAAAAAATATGTTAAATCCAATATATGCATATGTGTTTATACAATTCTTTTGCTGCATAAGAAAAATCAGATTAAACCAGAAAAGAAAATGATGAGGAAATTAATATGCAAGCAAACAACAAAAAGGGTGAGAATGCTATGTTGTGATCCACATTCAGTTCTCACAGTTCTCTCACAGGGTGTGGATGGCTCTCCATCACAAGATCACTGGTACCTAGACTATAAATATTCTTTAAAATACAAAGACACAGGAGAAGAACTTTGGAGAAGATCCAGGCATGAGTTCCCTGGTGGGATTCCTCTGCTGAGTTATTCTCCACTCTGATACACTGTCCCATTTTACCCCCTTTCTCCTGAAGCCCACAACAGGAAAGAAACAGGAGAAACAGAGTAATGGCAATAAAAGGGAAGCTAATGATTAGATCAATTAGTCATTCAACAAACATTTTCTTTTCAATAAACATTTATTAAGTGCATTGGGCCGGACACTCTACTGGACACATTATACACAAAGATAAAAATGAAATGAAAAAAATTGGAATTTGTTTAATGTTTTGGGCAACTAGATGGCAGTACAGTGGTTACAGCTCCAGGCCTGGAGTCAGGAAGATTCACTGTCCTGATGATGTGATCTACGGGGTGGGATTTGTCACCAAATTGTGTGGAATAGAGAGAGAAGGTGAAGAACTTACAGGAATATGTGAATTCTTTTTCTGTATTTTATTTTCATTATTTCTGTGTTTCCCCTCTGACCTGTATAATATGTGCAGGCCCATATTTACTTGAGTCTTGGCCAGCTATATTACTGTCTACTTAATTATCTGGAGCCTGAAGGCCTGAGTTTCTGTTTCCCAGAAATCAGAGGATTTCGGGGAAACAGAAACCTTCCATTCCAATCTCTCAGGATAGCAACAACCAATTAGATGCCTCCCTCTCCTTTCTCAAGGCTCTCTTACTTATGATGTAATCTCTTGTATAAAAGCTGTGTATCTTTCCTACTTCTTTAGCCCTCGAGCTTTCTCTTTCTTATCTCATGATGGGATGGCTCATCCTCTGGAGGTATAATAAATGACCTTCCTGCTTTCTATTTTGAGTGATCTCTGAGTAGTCATTTTGGGTAAGGGTCTTCTAAATCCCACACAAAATGATGGCAGGTACCAAAAGCTGGGGTTCAGTCATGTGGAGAATTCCCAATGGCCATTTGTAGAGGGCCGGAACTCTGGACAAGTATACTTGAAAGAAGGATACTTACAACAAGGTGCTAACTCAATGGAATTAAGAGATCATGGTTCTCTAGTTCCCATATATACTTAGTACTTAGTATGGTGATATAATGGTTCTCTAGTCACACATACATAGTCGTAATGATGTAATTGTAATAGGCTATATAAGGGCTGAAAGAACTGGGGACAGAGTCAGATGTATAGGGCCAGAACTCTAGAGAAGTATACTTGAAACAAATATACTTCTTCAAGTTCCAGCCTTCTACAGCCATTCTCTTTGGCAAAAAGTAGATTTATTTTAGGGGAAGGGGTTGCAGAACAGACACCAGGAATGGTAAATGTGTAGGGCAGTGAGACCACAAAAACAATAGGAGATTCTCAGAATAAGAAAAAGCAAAAAAGGAGTTATTATAATCTCAGCAGAAAGGGCATCTCCAACTAAAGAAATGCAAAGCACAAACTACAAAACGCAAGATTAAATAGAACAGAAGCCCCCCCCCACCCCTTGACCTTCTCTCCCATTGTCTGGGGAAGTCCAGGCTTATATTCTAAACAGGGAAATCTATCCCAGAAACAAAAGAATAAATTGCCTTTAAAAGAAGTACTTAAATGCTAATTAAGAGTTGGGGGAAACAGAAGGGGAAGGTTCATTCAAGACAAAGGAACACCTGCAGCTTTTTAGCTCTGGCTCCACTTGTTGCAAAGCTTCAAGGCCTCATTAGGACACAATTTAAGGCCGTTTCCCATGAGAGGGGCTTCACTCAGTTTATTTCATAGGGTAAATGGGAAATAGAGTGGGGGAGAAATGAAAGACAAGTTCCTCAGTGGAACTCCCAATTACGAGTAGAGAGGGAGGTTGGGGCATGGCCTCAGCTGGCAAGCTCAATCCTGAAAGGGACTTAGTGCCTTAAAAGGGTTAGTTAGCTGTAAGGGGGAGAAGTGGAGCTGGGAAGCAGAGTAGAGTTAGGGGATTTGCCACATGGCATGGGGGAAGGGGAAGGGGAAAGACACCAAGAGGCAGAGTGCTGAGATGGACTGACCCTAAGCAGGGTAGAAGCAAAGCCATGGGCCATAAATTGTTTTATAGGGAAAATTTAGCCTCCGACTCTTGACATAACTTGGATTTCTAACTAAATCACCATTATCGGAGCTGATGTGGAAAAACTTCCTATCTTTGATTCCCAAACCCCCTCCTAGTTAATAATGTAAATTACCCTTTAATTCACAAATCCTGGTCCCTTAGAATTCCAATAGAAGATCCGGACCTGTCCAGCCCCATCCGAATCTGAGCCAACTTTGGGGCTACAACCAAAAGCCCTTTGAGCTAAGTCTCCTATTATAAAAGGGCCACGCTGGGAACCCCTCTTTGCAGAGATTCCAAACATGGTCGCCATGTGAGGACCTTCTGTCCACTGGACCCTCTGTCTCGTGCCTTCCTTATGTCTAGCTTCACCTATCTCCTACTTCCAAACCCAATAATAAATTTCTTTTACCAATCTAGCTCCCTAGGCCAATAAATTCCTTTATTGGGAACTCGCGCCGCTCCTAGACCTCATTTACCACAGTATCCTTGCGCTGAATCCAAGGGGGTTGCAGGGGAGCTGTTTGACTCCCTATACCCCAAACCTGCCACTAGACCTCAACTAAGCCCTAATTTCATTTAAGTACCCCAAATCTAAACCTCAACAGAGCCTTCTTCCTACTTGCCTAAATTAATTCTTCTGCTAACTATACCTAACACTGAAGATCTCACCACTGATTCAAATTTGATTTCAGACACTTACTCAGACACAATACTAATTGATTCCAACTTTTTTCATTTCACTTTTATCTTTGTGTATAATGTGTCCAGTAGAGTGCCTGGCACAAATATGCACTTAATAAATATTTATTGAAAAGAAAATGTTTGTGGAATGACTAATTGATCTAATCATTAGATTAGTGAGATCTTGAGCAAGTCACTTTACTCTGTTTGCCACAGTTTCCTCATCTGTAAAATGAGCTGGAGAAGGAAATGGCCAACCACTACATTATCTGCTGAGAAAACCCCAAATAGGGTCCCAGAGAATCAGACAGGACTGAAATGATTCAACAACATATAATACTCTACACAGAAGATCTCAGTCGCTTCCTACTACAGCCCTCAGAGGTAGATGTTATTATTTTGTCCCTTTTACAAATAGGGAAATAGAGGCTGAAAGGTAAAGTGACTTACCCAAGCTAAGTATCTAAAGCTAGGTCCAGTGCCTATAAACACTTCACTGCCTGACATGGTAGATGGCTCATGGAGCCCTCAAAGGTCCTACTTAAGGATGATGATGATGATGATGATGATGAAGAACAGCAAAGCAATTTTATACTTAGTGATTAAATCTCATTCAAATTAACAAAACACAAAACAACAAGAAAGTAACATAAAAACAAACAGAACATTTTGTGCTACTGTCTTGTTAATAAACTTAACCCCACACCACCCTTCAAACTATTGTATAAATAATACAGCAAAATCTTAAATACAATATATATTGGATTTAATATATATTTTAACATATTTAACATGTATTAGATTACCTGCCATCTAGGAAATGGGGTGGAGGGAAGGAGGGGAAAAGTTGGAACAAAAGGTTTTGCAAGGGTCAGCGTTGAAAAACTCCCCATGCATATGTTTTGTTAAAAAAAAAAAAAACTAAATTTAGATTCCTCGCAAAAAACAAAAACAAAAACAAACAAAAAAACTTCATTCTCATTGGTCTATAGTTTGGGTCCCCATGGGACTACTACTCTCAGGTTCTGTAATGTCAGAGTAACTGAGGCAAGACAGAGATTAGGATTTAATATTTTAATAGTGGAGAATGTAGGCTAGTCAGTTGGACAGGATTCCTGCCCCAAAGAGAGCCAACCTCTAACAATTAAAACACAGACCTTTATAGGGCTCCAGCTATAAGGAAACAAAGGCAAAGGGGGACAACACTGGAGAAGTCATAATTTCAGGAAGGATCATAACTTTAGTTCTGACAGGTTGGGGGTCAAGAAGGTGGGAGCAGGGGACAGAGAGTCTGGGACAGGAGATAGTGAGCAATACCCAGGCATTTGAGATAAGCCATCTGGGGTTTTAAAACTCACTGTAATGTGAGAGTGACCTGAGCTTAATGGGGTAAGGAAAAAAAAAAGGGATGGCCATAATAATTTTATTCAGGATATAGCATAATAATTCAGGGAACCTGAGGCATTATAGTTCAAAGGTGTGTCCTGCAGATATCTGACTTTGGGAATGACATAATGGCAACTTCAATAGTAGTAGAGACCCTAATACTTTTCCCAAAAAACCCAGATCACTTGGCTTTGGGAATGAGATACTCATCTTGGGAATGTAACTATTTGGAAGTGACACGGCACAAGTTTAGAGAATGTGTGTGAAAAAAATAGGAGCCAAGCTTGATAGCTTTATTCCACTAAGCTATCCTTGAAGGAAATCTACTCTGTCATCCAAAATTCTGGGCTGCTGTCTCACACCTGGACTCTGACTTTTTTAGTTTCATGAAGTTGTTAGCACTCATTACCAAATTTCCCAGAAGTCACATCGATCTGAATCCCATGATGTCATTTATCTGTTCTATTCCCAAATTCTTATAAATTTATCTGCAGTATTACTCCTTGTGCTTTGCTGTCTTCCTTTCTTGAAATTTAGCTTGCTTTAATTGGTGCAATTATAATAAAAATCTGCTTTTTTTTTTTTTTTGGCTTGCTGAGGCAATTGGGGTTAAATGACTTGCCCAGGATCACACTGCCAGGAAGTGTTAAATGTCTGAAGCCAAATTTGAACTCAGGTCCTCCTGACTTCAGGGCTGGTGACAATTAACTCTTAATGAAAGGTATTTAATAGAATAGGATTTTTTTTTTTTTTTAAGTAACAACTGTTCTGAGAAAAACAGCCAGTGAGACTTGGTAAAATTTCAAGTGGAGTTTATGAATTATCCTTGCATATGTTTTGAAAATAAAAAACTTCAATTAAAAAAATAAAACCATAAGCTAGAGGGTGTTAATTGTATAATCAGGAAGAGACAGAAGCAGACATCATTAATTATCAAGAACAGGAGGTACTGAGAACAGGGGAGTACCGAAAACAGGATACAGGATGGGGTGCTCTGACCACAGAGCACAAGGACTTTCTGCTTATACAAAATGCTTGGGTAAGCAGGGGTGGGGATAGGGTAAGCAGGAACTAGTTCAACACTCTAATACATCCCCCCCCCCCCAATACAACTGGAGGGAGGATACTCTCCCACAAAAATCCATAGCATCCATGATAAGAATAGGTTGAGCTTTGGAGTACAGTGATACACGTGTGTCAAAGGCCACCCACAATCCTGGCTACTTCGGGGCCTGGATGCTGTGTGTGTTCACACTGCCTTTTCCATTGCTGGCTCTCTTCTCTGCTTCCAGTGGTCCCGTTCTTCAAAGCTGCTTTCTTCCTCCATGACTATCTCTGTTTCCCTCTATCTGGAGTTTATGTTTTGGCTTCTTCAATTTTGCCAAGATCTCTAATCAATGAACCCCTCAAACTGCTGGCTGCACGAACCAGTGGGAATTGGAGAAAAAGAAAGAACAATACTTTCTTCTCCCCTGGCATTGTGTCCTCCACAAAGCGTTCCCGAATTTGCCGTGACTTCAGTTTTGACCTGATCAAACTCATTCAGGGCTTAGCTGTTTAGAGTTTCTGGAGCACGGCTAATTTGTTTGTTCAGTCAATCATGAGTCTTTTTAATTTAATCAGACAGATGTTCATACCTCATTAAGGAATCCCATTGTGTCACACCTTGTTAACACATTAAAATTTCTTCCCATATGATTTTTTTCAACTGAATTGAGGGTGTGTGTGAGAGAACCATATTCTTTCCCCCTTCCTTAGGTAGGTATTGGGCTGACTACTAGGTCCCTTCTAAATCTAAAATTCCAGGATTTTGTGTGGCTCAGAAATGGTGAGGGGTCACCATTTAATAAAAAAAGCTGGAGAGATCTCTAGGAGCAAAGCAAAGTTTATTGTACCTTCTTGAAAAAAGGTGTCCCACCCATCCAGCAGGCAATCTAAAGGAGGAAGCATCTTCTGGGGCAGGATTAACGTTTTAATGCAGGGGTCCTCAAACTTTTTAACTAGGGGGCCAGTTCACTGTCCCTCAGACCGTTGGAGGGCCAGACTATAGTAAAAACAAAAACTTTGTTTTGTGGACCTTTAAATAAAGACACTTCATAGTCCTGGGTGAGGTGGATAATTGTCCTCAGCTGCTGCATCTAGCCCACGGGCTGGAGTTTGAGGACCCCTGTACTCAAATACCCCTCCCACCACTGGCCCTTATCCTCATGGACTGAGGGTCTTACATTCTAAACTTGGGAACTACCCAAGAAATTGAACTTGACCAATAAGTACATAATAGTCCATATTTGATTGAAATAGGGAGAAAATGATGTCATGGGAGTCTAGCAGGAAGGGGACTTAAGTGTGCCCTTGAATCAATGCTCAGAGTCCTTCTGGCCTACTCCAACTCTGAAGTAAATGGAGCATTACTCGATTTTCACAGTTGTCTTGAAAGATCTCACCTCATCTCATTCAATTTGATAATAAATATATTACTGGGACTCCTCAAAAACCTACTTAGGGAATATAAAAGGCCATTTTGGAGGGGATAAATTCTCAGACCAAAACATGATTCAAAATAAATTAGGTTATTCAGTGGCTAGAACATTGGCTCTGGAGTCAGGAGGGCCTGATCTCAGACTAATTCAGTCTAACCTCACATACTGAGCAAGTCATCTATCCCCAACTGCCTCCAAAAGAAAAGAAACAAAGTAAATTAGAAAGCATAATTAAATGGGCCTACTTTTATGAAAATTTTTATTTTTTCCTTCCCTAAATATATTCCTTTCTAAAATAATAACTCGGTAAAGGAGGAAAGCCAATAAAAGTGTGTTTTAAATTAATTTAGTATTTTAAGGCTAAGAATTAGATGTGCTTATTTGAATTTGAATTCACATCCCAGCAAGACCTTGGCAGCTTGCTTTTTTTAACTATTTATACTATATGGACTTTTTTTTTTTTTAACTGAGGCAATTGGGATTAAGTGACTTGCCCAAGGTCACACAGCTAGGAAGTATTAAGTGTCTGAGGCCACATTTGAACTCAGGTCCTCCTGACTTCAGGGCTGGTGCTCTGTCCACTGTGCCATCTAGGCTGCCCCTATTTGGTCCAAATGTAGAATATCCTAAGATTCTCATCTAATAAGACTTTGGGGCTTAGATGAATAAAATAACTACCTTGTAAATAGGACAATCTGGGTTCAAATTCCTGCAATGCCTTTTGCTTCCTTCTACTTAAAAAGAAATGTTTTATATCAAATCTGTGGGATGGTAATATTTTGCATTTATCTGTCCATGGTCCTTCACAGTATCTCAGGTGAACCTTACAATGACTCTGTGAAGTAAACAGTCCTCGTATTATTGGCCCATTTTACAGATGAATAAGCTAAGCCCAAAGATACAAAATATATGCCTAAAGGTTACCTACCCTACTAATTAGTGGGAGGGTCCACACTTGAACTAGTGGTCTTCCTACTCTTTGTACAATAATTCTGTTTATGGCACAAAGGAGAGAGTGTTGGGCACAAAGTCAGAAAGATGCGATTTCACTCAATCTCAGACACTTACTAGTTGTGTGATCCTGGGCAAGTCATTTGACTTCTGTCTGTTTCAGTTTTTTCATCTGTAAAACGGAGATAATAATAGCACTTCTCACTCAGAGTTGATGTGAGGATCAAATGGGATAATAAGGATAAATACAGTACCTGACACAAAGCAGGTGCTGTATAAATACTTATTCCTTCTTTCCCTCCCTCTTGCAGAAAAGGGGCTGGGAAGAAATTTTTATTCCAAATATGAAAAAGCAAAACCAAGCGAAAGGCTCTAACTGACTTTCTCAAGATATGTAGAATCAGGCCACTACTAACGTACTGTGTGACCTTAGGGGAAGGAAGGAAGGAAATGAGCATTTATTAAGGGTCAACTATGTACCTGACATTGTGCTAAGTGCTTTGCAATTATTATCCCATTCGATCCTCCTATTATAATAAGAAGCAGATGCTATTGTTATCCCTGTTTTATGGTGTTGTCAATGATTTGCCCAGGATCACGGAGCTCTAGTGTCTGAGGCTGGATTTGAATTCAGCTCTTCCCAACTCCCAAACCTAGCAGTCTATTCACTGTAGTGCCATCTAGCTGTCTCTAGGGCCTAGAGAAGTTACTTCCCCAAGTTGGATTTCAGTTTTCCATCTCCAAAAGGAGGAGGATGGACTATAGAACCTCTGAAATCCCTTTCTCTTATTGGACCGGCCACCACTTGCAAGTAGAAATTGTTTTTATTGTTCATTTATATCTTTAGTTCATGGATGAGTTGATCTTTTTTTCGATGATGGAAAGGGGAAAACTATGAGAAGAAAATTTTTAAATGGAGAAAGGTAATGTCCGAGAATTGATAGGAAAAAGTAGTCACTGGTTCTTTAACAAGTTTGTACAGGAGTCCTAGACCAGTGGGGGGAGTTATAAAAAGCTCCATTTTGCCTTGATTTCATTAAGAGCTTTGGTGCAATCAGAATGGTCCCTAAATAGTAGCCTCCACATTGGTTGTTCCTCAGAAGATAAGCCCATCCCATCCCATTCCATCCCTTTCCTCCCCTTCCTCTCTTCCCTTTCCTTCCCCTTCCTTTCCCTTCCTCTCTCATCTCCTTTCCTTCCCTTTCTCCCTTTCCTTCCTTTTCCCCCTCTTCCCTCTTTCTTTCCCTTCTCCTCCCTTCCCTTCTCCTTCCCACTTTTTTCCCCTTCTTTTCCCCCTCCCTTCCCCTTTCTTTCCCTTCCCTTTCTTTTGATCTTCCCCCCTCCCTCTTCCTTCCTTGCCTCCTTCCTTTCCCTACTTTCTGTTCACACAGAGCATCATATACTCACCTGTGGCTGCTCTGCCCAAAGGAATGTAATTTTATTTATTTATTTCTTTATTTTGATCATTGAACCCTCACAAGACATCGTGGGGTTGCTCTGCTAGATTTCTTTCCAAAGGACCTAGTCTTAAATCCAGTCACTGTGGCTCTCATCGATTGGCCCACACTAAGTCCGGGCCAGAAAGGGGCAGAGTATTTCATCAGGAGTCCTCAGGAATTGTGGTTGGTTTTTGAGTAGAGTTCTTAAGTCATTTGAAGTTCTTTGCCTTTACAACGTTACTGTTTTGTACAAATTGTTCTCCGATTTCTACTCACTTCACTCTGCAAATAAACTTTCCCAGGTTTCTCTAGTACCAAGGAAAGAACAGGATAATATTTTGCCAAACTCTTTTTTTGGTTTTTGCCCTGAGGCAATTGGGATTACACAGATAGAAAGTGTTAAGTGTCTGAAGTCACATTTGAACTCAGGTCCTCCGGACTTCAGGGCTGGTGCTCTATCCACTGCAGCATTTAGCTGTCCCTTGCCCAACTCTTTTTAAGAGAAAAATTTTTTAAATTAAAACTTTAATTAAAAATTAAAACTAAAGATAGTTTTCAACATTCCCTTTTGCAAAACCATGTGTTCCAAATTTTTCTTCCTCTCCTCCCCCTTCCCCCTCCCCAAGACAGCAAACAATTTGATATAGTTTCAATGTGCAATTCTTTCAAATATATTTCCATACAGTGCAAGAAAAAAACAGATCAAAAGGGAAAAAAACAAAAACAAGCAAACAAAGATCAACAAAAAGGTGAAAATATTCTGCTTTGATCCATAGGATCTCTATAGTTTTCTGTCTGGATATCGATGGTGTTAGCCATGCCAATGCTACTGAAATTGCCTTGAATCATCAAATTGCTGAAAAGAGCTGCGTCCATCCCAATTCATCATCATACAATCTTGTTGCTGTGTAGAGTGTTCTCTTGGTTCTGCTCACTTCATTTCCCATTAGTTCATGTTACATTTTCCAGGTTTTTCTGAAATTGGCCAGATCATCATTTCTTTTTTTTTTTTTAATTATAACTTTTTATTGAAAGAACATATGCATGGGTAATTTTTTTACAACATTCTCGCACTCACTTCTATTTCAATTTTTCCCTTCCCTCCCTCTACCCCCTCCCCTAGATGGCAGGCAGCAGATAATTATTTTTTTTACAGAACACTTAATATTCCATAACATCTATAACTTATGAACTTATGCAGCCATTCTCCAATTGATGGGCATCCCCTCAGTTTCCAGTTTCTTGCCACCACAAAAAGGATTGCCGCAAACATTTTTGCACATGTGGGTTTTCTTCCCTTTTATATGATGTCTTTGGGATACAGACCCAACAGAAACACTGCTGACTCAAAGGGTGTGCACAACTTTATAGCCCTTTGGGCATAGCTCCAAATTATTCTAGGAGACAAATTCTGCAAGAACAATTACAAAATAGCAAATAAATAAAGGTCATTCTAGTCTATAATGACAGAAAAATTATGATTTCATTAGGTAGGGAAGCTTTCTCTTCAATCATTCATAAATGCTGAGGGATTTCTTGAGGTAACATGGTGAAATGATCTATCTAAGGTCATACAACTAGTTAAAGGAGCTAGTCAGGGTTCAAAACCAGGGCTTCAACACTCCAAGATTAGTGCTGCAGCAGAATGTCTCTTACAAACAAGATGTGATTTTATCAGTATCAGGAGCTTTCACTAAGGGAAGTTCTACCTCTGAAGCACATTATGATCCTTCTGTGATTTAGAAACTATATCCTAAAGAGATATTTGAGGTCCATAGGGTCCATATCCAGTAGGTATCAGAGGCAGAATTTGAATCCAGGGCTTTCTAACTTTATGATTTAAGAAATCTATTCACTGGCTGAAATAGTTGTGCACTTGACATTTCATGAGTTTGGGTATCCTGTCTCTTGATATTAATTTGGGTGGTATAATATATTGATTTTTTTTTATTAAAAATTTTGATGGCATCATTGGGACCAATATTTCTCCTCACCCTATTTTTGGTAGTTCTTGAAAGATACTTCAATTTGCTTTTGAAACCTGAATTATGTTAGAACTATATTTGATTTATTAATATAAGTATTTTATATTTTGGTGGTATTCCTTTTGTAATTCAATTTTATTAACATATACATGTCTAGTAAATTATGCTATTCTTAAAAAAAAATCTATTCACTATGTCGGTCTGTTACTTTAACTTGTGAGGACTGATGCAAAAATTCTCAACCTAATCTTTGCAAACAATATGACAATAATTTGAAGATGGTTCCCAATCATCAAGGAAATTTGTCTCTGGAATTTAAGAATGGTATAATACATAGAAAATTACGAATATAATTTATCACATTAGAAGAAAAATGTTTTAATTTCTATTGATATCTTTTGTTTTTATATCACCTACATTTCCCAAACCATTCCTTTCCCCATCCTTGCCCAGGGGGCCAGTCCTTAAAAATAAAAGAAAGGGTGGGAGGAAGCAATTGAGTAGACTAATCAGACCATAGTCTGATGGTGTGTACCTTGTTCCATCTCCATAGTTTCCTATCTCTGCCAAGAAAAATTTGAGATGAATTCTTTTATCTCTAGAGGGAAAATACCTGGGAAGCCATATAGGGTAATGGGAATAGCATGGAGCTTGTATCCTCAAGGGCAGTCCTGAAATAATCTCCCAGGGCTGTGATCTTATCACAAGTGGGAATTCTCGGTAATGTTGTACTATTAATCATTGGCCACTGTGCAAGCTACACCTTGGAGCCACAGATAGAATTGGGTGAATAGATACCAAAAGTGGATGAGCAGTCCTGAAAAGGGCTCAGCAAGCCCTCACTCTAGAGGAGCTAATTCTCCCTGAACACCTTCAGCAGACTGGCTAAACCAGGTCTCAAACCTGTTGATGAGTTAGCAGGGTATTTAACTGGATAAAAAATGTCTCTGGCAGAATGGTCAGAGGGGAACCTTTTGTTCCAAAGGTCAGGAAGCAGATGCTGTGGGATGCATAGAACTTGGTCAGATATTAAAGATTCCCCAAATCATCCACAGCATCCTGGACCATTGCCATTCATCCTGAGTTTTATCTTGCCATTGGATTTCAATGCTTTGAAGACTCTGCTCCACTTAAATCCAATTCATGGGCAAGTCAAGTCATCACCCTGTGATGTCACTGAATCTCTTTAAAAATGAGGGATGAACAATAACAACCATCAATGGTTTCCCACTCTCTGGCCCTCTGCATGATGTCTACCCCTGTAGAGGGCCAAGAGGTAAAAATCCATTCCAGGTCTTGAATCTTACAGTAACTTGGCTCACCAAAACTTCTTATTGAAATAGCAGAGACATATTTGTTAATATGTGATTATAAATCTAGAGACCGAAGCAAAATATAAAACTATTATACACTGTTTCAAAGGTTTACCTTTGATCTTAGGACAGGAAACGGAGGCTAAAGGTACTTGAGGACATTGGAATGATAAGTTTACTCTGATGTGTGTCTCAACTATTTGTCTAAGTAACCAAGATTAATTAATTAATCATTTAGATTTCAGGAGATTGTGCTTGTTAGATTTTGTGTGGCTACCAAGAAAATTCTGGCTTTGTGCTTTGCCCCTGCTGTTTACGGAGAATTTCCTACTAAAGCATAAAGGATCACAATCTTCAGAGGAAGGAGTTCCCATAGTTAAGAAGCTCCCTATGCTGGTGAAGTCACATCTTATGTGCAAGAGGAAATCTGATGTAGTACTCTCCTTGGAATCAAAACCTAAGAATTCCGACCTACTCCTTTAACTGCTGATGTGATCTTAAAAAAATTTTTTTTTTCCTTTTCAAGATCTTAATTGAATAAAAAGTTACCTACATTTGAATTTTCTCTGGGCAATTAGATAAGGTACATTACAATAAATCACGTTATAGACCAGTTATATCATTTCTGAAGCTTAGATTCCTTATGAGCAAAAGCAGGATGTGTGACAAAAATGTAGTGTGCTCTTTCAGTGCCTCATGTTGGGCGCCAAAATGTACTGTCCGGACTAGCTCTCTGAGGGATCTTGGGACCACCCTTGGTCTTAGTGGAGGAGTGAAGTAGGCAGGAGAGCCACCAGAATGGTCAAAGATGGAGTGTTATGCAAATGCTAACTATTATTATTATCATTATTATTCGCAGTAATCTTTGGGAATTTAGATTAATGCAAATGTAATAATAATAGCACTATTATCTCAAGGCTGCCTTGAGGTCTGAATAATATATGTGAACAACTTTGTAAGCCTTAAAACATTGTATACATGCAAGCTGTGTGAATTTGGGCAACTCACAAGATTTTTTTGCCTCAGTTTCCTTAACTACAAAACGGTGATAATGATAGCACCTACTTCATAGTTGTTGTGAGGATCAAATGAACCAATATTTGTAAAACGCTCAGTACAATGTCTACTAGTGCACAATAAGTCCTTAATAAATGCTTCTTCTCTTTCCAACTAATATGGTTGGGGATAGTTTACTCAATAGTAGCAGAAGAAACAGGAAGCAATGGTTGATTTTAAAAATAATTTCTTCAAATATCTTCCTTTACTAATTGCCTTTGGTATTTGCATTTGATATCAAATAATTAGTGAATTAGGTCCTAATCACTGTTCACTTATACCAAGGCAAATTAGTGGAAGCAATGGAAATTAGATGAGTGAACTTAAAAAGCATCCTAGGGATTTGTGACTAACTCCAAAAGGATAATTTGCCATAGGTGGAGTCATAGGAAATTTTCAAGATGATTTGGGACCATCTTGACCTCTGAGGGAACTGTTTTTGTGATCTTTGTGCTATCTGCTATAATTACAAACTGTGACATTTAAAAGGTTCAAGATATGTAATTGGGTAATTTAATAATTTTATTAATAAGGGTAGCATGTTAATAAAAAAAAGCCACTGGAACTCTCAAAGACCCTCATGGCAATGCACTCACAGTTTATATGTCCTTGGAAGAATGGATGTTCCTAAAGGTGACAATCAACTCTGATAGGTTTACAATTATGGAGAGAACGATTATTACAATGAGAAATGGGTTGTATTCCAATGAGAGTACATGACTTGAATCAGCCAAGTCTTGATCAAAGAGACTTAGCAATTTCCCTATCATCTGTTTGACAAGAGACAGGATCCATGTTTTCCCAGACTTGAGTAAATACAACAAGCAGGAACCCTCCCATTAGCCCAAATTTAGATTTTTGACTGTCTTTTAAAATATTAGTCTGGGTAAATCTTTGCCTAAGATTTTCCACATTGGTTGATTTCTGGATCAGTAAGTAGAAAACCATCCATTCATCCATCTTTCTGTTCCTGCCAATGGTGATTCCCAAAGCTACATTTGTGTTGTAGGTATGCTAAGTGAAAACTCTTAAAAATTATTTTTTAATAGTATTTTATTTTTTTCAATTACATGAAGATAGTTTTCAACATTCATTTTTGTAAGATTTTGAGTTCCACTTTTTTTCTCCCTCCCTTCCTTACCTCCCTCCTCCCCAAGACAGTGAGTAATCTCATGTTATATATTACAATCATTTTAAACATATTTCTATATTAGTCATGTTGTGAAAGAAAAATCAGATCAAAAGGGAAAAACCTTAAGAAAAAAACAAACAAAAAAAGTGAAAATAGTATTCTTTGATCTGCTTCGAGTCTCCATAGTTCTCTCTCTAGATGCAGACAGCATTTTCCAACTCAAGTCTATTGGAATTGATTTGGATCACTGTATTGCTGAGAGTTGTCGTCTTATCATAATAGTTATTACCATATAATCTTGTTGCTGTGTAAAATGATACCCTGGTTCTGCCCACTTCACCCAGCATCAGTTCATGTTAAGTCTTTCCAGGCTTTTCTGGAATCATCCTGCTGATAGTTTCTTATGGAAAAATAATATTCCATAGCATTCATATAATCTTGGTTGCATTAGTTTTGTTTGTGCAAAACCTTTTTAATGTAATCAAAATTATCCATTTTTGCACTTCGTAACGTTTTCTATTTCTTGTTTGGCCATGAATCTCTCCCTTCTCCAAAGACCTGACAGGCAAACTCCCTTGCTCTCCTAATTTGTTTGCAGTACCGCTCTTTATGTCTAAATCATGAATCCATTTCAACCTTATCTTGGTGTGAGATATTGGTCTATCCCTACACTCTGCCATACTATTTTGCAGTTTTCCCAGCAATTTTTTCAAGTAGTGGGTTCTTATCCCAGAAGCTGGAGTCTTTGGGTTTATTAAATAATAGATTATTATAGTTACTGACAACATACTGTGTCTTGTGTGTATAACCTATTCCACTGATCCACCACTTTCTTAGCCAGTACCAAATGGTTTTGATGACTGTCATTTTATAATAATTTAAAATCTGGTACAGTTAGGTCACCTTCCTTTGCACTTTTTCCCCATTAATTATCTTGATATTCTTGATCTTTTGTTCTTCCAGATGAACCTTGTTATTTTTTTCTAGCAATATAAAATAATTTTTTGGCAGTCTGGTTGACATTATACTGACAAAATTTAGGTAGAATTGTGTTTTATTACATTAACTCAACCTATCAGCGATTTATATTTTAAAAAATTGTTTAGATCTGACTTTATTTGTATGAAGTGTTTGCCAATTGTGTTCTTGGGTTTGTCTTGGTATACAGACTTGAAAATTTTTTGTCTAGTTATTTTAAATGGGATTTCTCTCTTGCTGCTGGGCTTTGTTGGTAACATAAAAAATGCCAACAAATTATGTGTTTATTTTATATCCTGCAACTTTGCTGGTTATTTTGTAGTTGATTCTCTAAATATACCACCATATCATCTACAAAGAGTGATAGTTGTTTCCTCATTTCTTACTCTTAATTCCTTCAATTTCTTTTTCTTCTCTTGCTGCTAAAGGTAACATTTGAATAGTGGTGATAATGGCTTCACCCCTGATCATAGTGGAAATGCTTCTATCTTATCCCCATTACATATGCTTGATCATTTTAGATAGATGCTTAAGTGTAACTCTGGGAAGGGAAGAATGAGTTACAGAGAAAGAAAAGGAAGTTCTGGCCCACCCAATCGAGGCAAAAGGGATATAGATTGTTTGGGATTTCTGAGGTCCTATTAAAAAAAAAAAAAAATAGAAGCAATATACTAGTATCCCTAGAAGAGGTAATGGATGTTTCCTTAATAAGGAAGTGGGAAGAGGGTCATCTTCCCAATATATACCTGTTATGACTCAATGGAAAGTCTGTCAAGATTTATTAAATCTGATGACAATCACCCAGTTCTGGTGGTTCTTAAAAAAGCTTGGGATGTAACTCTAGGGATGATGACATCCTAAGCAGGAAACCAAAAGTCACTCGAGAGCATTTCACCTCGTATTGGAACTTATGAAGCTATGGGAGCAAATGGCTAACTATGGAGCTGTTGAAGAGAATTTTGACTTTATGATTTGAGTTCTACACCGTTGTATAAAATAGCAAAATAAAATAGCTCTTGACTAGAGACAGAAAGTTTCATCAAGACTGGAAAGAACATTTGCCTAGAAGTTTGCTGGTTTGAGAAAAGGATTACGATTGAAAATGAAGGGGGAGGAGGTGTCACATGTTGTGTTATTATATAGCAAAGAAAATGCCCAATACTTCACTGGAGAAGGCTTTGGAGACAAGGAAAATGGGCAGTAGATGAGGTGAACTTAAGATTTGATATGAAAAGGTTAATATAATTTCAGAGATATTGCTGAATGTTGATCAGAAGGGATGGACAACTGTAATCCAAGAGGATTCTGGTGTCTGAGGTCATCTCCCATTTAAGCCTGGTTTGCATATGGTCATTTGCAGTGTGAGCCCCTTGAGGGCCGCCTTCTTCTGTGTTTCCCAGGTTCAGCAGTGGTTGCTGTTGTTCGTCCCTCATTCCTGGAAGAGGACCATGACATCGGGAAGGTGAGGCCATAAAGTCACCAGCCTCACTTTTTCCTCCAGAACCATCTGGATCCAGTGGCCAGTGATAAAGCAAGATGACTGGAGATGGTCCTGCACATAGTAGGTACTTAATGTTTATTGGCTTCAGGCCTTGATGTTCTTGCTCTATTTAGGCAACAGTTTAGACCATGTTTTGATTACTGGCCAAATCGATTTCTCTGCCATATGTGCTCCTCTCTTTCTCTCAGGTCATATAGGTAGAGTGCTTTGTAAAATCTTAAAAGTGCTATGGAAATGATCTTATTCTGGTCTACAAGCTTATTTGTAAATCTGGCCATTTTCAGAATTAAGAGATAAATTATAAATCAAAAATCTGAAGATTGTACGGACTGTTGGGGAGGTCATATTTGACAGAAAAGTGGAGTTTCACATCAAAAGATGCAAAATAAAGTGGAATTGCCACAAATCAAGAAGCCCTGGTTTATGTCAATGAGGTAGACAGCAAGTGAAAGTGGAAGATAGGAGAAGAGAAAAAACCAGGAATGGAACAAAGAATAAGACAGAAGCCAGCAAGGGCCTGAGGCAAAGCAGTCCAAGTAGAGAAGTGGAGGAGGATCCTGTAAGTGGTGAGATCTTATTGTAGGAAAGCAGAATCATGGAGTTTGAGAAGTGGAGGGAAAAGAGCCTCCAGAGTGCCCTGGACCTCCCTTCTGTAGCTTTTTTCAAGCTGCAAAGCCAGATTTGGAATCATGACTTTTCCAGCCAGGGCCAAGGATGGCCCTGTGCTCCAAGAACCGCAAGCTGTCTCAGGCCTGAAGCTGGAGAACCACTAACAGAAGTGGTTTGGCCCAGCAGGCAAAATATGGTGCAAAATGTTCCCTGAAGAGATCAAGGCCTGAAGTCTGGAGCCCCAAATTCCCTGGGCCCTAGGTTGGAGGTGCTTGACTAGTATGCCCATGGACACCATGGGAGTAACCCAGGTTTCTAGCTGGACGGTGATGTCCCCATTCCTTCTGGTTTTTCTTTCTATTGAACAAACATTTCTACTTTGGTCATTGTTTTTCAGTGACCCCACTTGGGGTCATCTTGGACGCCATTTTCTTCTCTAGCCCATCTTACAAATGGAGGCAAACAGGGCAAAGGGAGCATCTCAAAGGACTCACACAGCTAGTATATAAGAGTAGATCTGAACCCGGTGTGCAGATATGGCACTTGAAGCGCACCACCTAGCTGCCTTATTTAGCAAAGCTTTAAAGTGTGACTCATTTTGTATGAATAGGAAGTGTAATAGTGGGGGCTCAGGGCTATTTGTCCTGCACTTGGATTGCCCTCAAAAGAGTGTTCCTCTGGGTGGTTACCACCCCGATGTTCAGGCCTTCTAATCTTAGTCTCAGACCAAGGAGAAAGAAGGGGGAGTTGGGGAGCTGATGCCCCCAACTTCTACCCTATTACCCCGTCCCATGCCCTATGAGACATCAGCACCTGCGATTAAATAGTCCTCCCCAGCTAAGCACTGCAAGGAAGGGCCAATCCACCAGTCCTTAGGATGCTAGTTGTTTGGCATGGGAAAAAAGTAAATGACATCTTTTATCTTCACTAACCTCCAAATATTTACCATTTCCTTCAGTTATGAATGAGTAAAATATTCTGAGGAAGAAGGGGTGTCTTTGGGTTTGAGAAAAGAATGCTGGTGACTGAAAAGCTCAGGTTAGGACAGTACACGTGAGGATGGACCCCGTCACTGGGACACATAAATGCCCCTTTTTATACCCATCTGAACCAACCTCAGCAGATTCCACTCTCTAAAAACATTCTTATGCAGCTTCTGTACCACCAGGCCCTGCCCTTCCTCCAGGTTGTGGTCTTCCATTAAAACCACATGGTGGCAGGGACTTTGTCCACCCACTACCACCTGGCATTTAATGTTTAACCATAACCCCCAGGATGTTGTTAGCTAAGGGCCAACCTTTGTGAAACTAAATTTTCATCGCTGGCTTAGAAAGGTGTAAAGTTCCCTACTAGGCCATTGCAAAAAGATTAATAATGGGTCCATCTGGCAAGAAATCCTGACTGTACATAAACTTTGTGGCCAGGCTGTCCTGTCTCTCCAAGCATGGATAATAATTCGCCACACGATTCGCTTAGAATTGTAGAAATTGACCAACTCTTCATTTTAAGAACACAAGAGCACTGACTGACATTGTTTCTTCACATCCTTATACTCAATCCTTTCTTCAGTTAAATCTTACTCAAGTTCTCCCAAATTCAACTTTAGTTTTCCCAGTGTCAAAAAACTCCCCTCCCTCCTCCCCAACAATTTCCTTTTCCCTACTAGGTGGGCTTGGGACCTTCCTCAGAAGAATTTAACTACCATATCAGTCAAAATGCACATCAGTTCAAAGGTAGATTTGAGGATAAGGGGACAAAATGTTTTCTCTGCCTAAGATAAACAAATATTTGGTCTCCACTCTGCTTTGAACACTTCAATGATATGAAAGACACATTACTGCTACAAGATGAAATAATCCCTATTTAAAAAAACTTGGAAATCCATTTTAGTTTTAAAGGCTCCATGACACAATGCAAATTTGTCATATTATAGAAAGGATTCCTTTTAAAGAACGAACTGGGCATTCTTATAAGGAATCTTTTCTATAATATTCTGACAAATTTGCACTGTCAATCTTATGCCCAGCTATATTTTTTCCCAAGTACACTCAACCCCTTTTCTTGTAAACACCCCCCCAAGCCAGGTCTGAGAACTTTAAAGGAAAAAAAAAAATTTGGTATTGGGAGCTATCGTGTAACAGAAGATTGTTCCAATGAACAACGACCCCAAAATGACCGGATGTAAAAAATAAGAGCAAATAAATGATGCTAGAATTCAATGAGTAAGCATTTCATTTCTTTGAATCAGTGATAGATGTAGTATTCTTTTAGGCAAACTGAAAGTGTCACCAACTTATCTTTTTAATTAACAGTTTATTTAAACACAGCTTTCAAAACAGTCGAGTGAATCAGGCCTCCTTTGGTAAGCAAAAAGATCTCAAAAGTTTTTGAAATTTAACAGGCAAAGTCTTCAGTTCACTCATCAAACTGCTGGCGTGTTCCTTTCTCCCATCTCTTATGAAGCACCCATTTTTATTTGTAATCAAAAGCCAGAAAATTAAGATTACATATGTGGTGGAATGTCCCATTAACTCATCGACAGCCAAAAGCTCCACATCACTTCCTCGTGAGGAAGACAGGCCTTCTTAGAGGCCCCCTTAGACCGTAACTATTGTCCTCACTTGCTATTTGCACAGATTACATAAAGGCTTGACAAACAACACTCAGACAAGCAATAAGCAATTGCTGGATAGAAATACCTTTAGTTCTAATACTAGTAATACAGAGTTACACAGTATTATAATCATAACACTCAGTTGTAGATATATTAAGTTCGGTGCTCTCTAAATGGCAAGGGTGAAAGGGCATCTGACTATTTTCCACAGACTAATTTGAAAATTCAGTTTTCCTAATAAGCATTGATGTGGTGAAAAGAAAAGTAGAAATCAAACTGTTTATTGTTGGTTTACCATTTGGAGGCATTTTACATAAATGTCAAATCTTCAGGTTACCCTGGATTCAGTAGAAAAACCTTTTAAATGAAGTTTTTGTACAATAGAAACTTCTCAGCAGTCAAAATTTAGACTGTAAAAAAATACATGCAAAACATACTTCTCTGAAAACACTTAACTTTGAACAAAGCACCAAACTACACAAATGCAGAATGAAAACAGCATTTCAACTCCACCAAAAGTAGTCTTCATAAAAGGTGTAAAAGTCACCTATTCACTAGGCACTGTTCACTTTTAAACAGGAGACAATAAAAAAATATTGTCCACAAAACAAAAATCCCATTTCAGAAATCCACCATCTTCATGCTTTAATAGCGACCTGCCCCAAACACACACACAAAGAGGAAGAGAGAGAAAAATATTAATAATGCTTTCTCGTTCAATAAAGCCAAATCTAGAACCCAGGCCCCTCTCCCGACAGTTCTCCCTGTTACCATATACCTAAGTAAATTAATTAGTCTCTCAAATTTCTGCCAAAATACACCAAATCTAAAATATTAGCTTTCCAGAGTTGATTTAGGATTGGGAAGACATGTCCTATGCCTTTAACAGTCAACAGCTGTTATATTTTTAAGGCAAAAACTGCACGTAGTGTACAACTCTGGTGCTGAGGAACAAATACTAACCAATTACACCCTGAAGGTACAGGGAGGGTTTGGGTGTAAGTTTTTAAGTTAACTACTGGATAAATGGATAAGTATTAACTATGGATACTGAAATAAAGGACATAATTGATAAAGAGCACCGAGACTTGTGTTGGCTTGAACTGGGAGATCGTAATACTACAACTGGCAAGTAACTTTGTTTTGGAAAGGACAAGTTGTCACATTGTATCTGAGGGGGAACAACGCTAAGCTCAAACATCCCAAGATACTGAGGAAACCCACCAGCCTTTGTTACTCAAGAGCAAAGAGCAAATTCAAACATTCTTTACTTACGAGGTGAATAAGATCGAGACCGAGACCGTGACCTGTAACCCCCACGACTGTAATATGGGGAGGGTGATCGCCTCCTGTAAACAAATAAAGAGTGATCAATCTTCAACATAAACAATGTGACCTAAATTAGCCTATGGGTGTACTTGGGAAACAAGAGCTCTGAAGACAATCCAACTATGGAGTGCTTCCAGTAACCTGCACTGGCTTTCATTAATCCTGAGGCTCAGTAAGTATCATCCAGAGAGTGTGACACACACCCCCCCTTCCCCCTTTGGGGACAGACAATTCCCTACTTCAAAAACGTGATTTAAGAGACTCACCAGAAGAGCTTGCTATTGATATTAGCCCTTGTCAAAGCATGGTCCCAATTGTAGTGAAAAGTTTGGTCTCGATCCCAAACAAGCAACCTGCAAGCTGGACCCTGACAAGCAGACAATTCTCCAAACCAAAGTAAGGACCGAGGGCCAGTATGGAGAGCCGCTATCTTTTAAAACTACCACATCCCTTTCCTCCTTTCCCAAAGCAAGCCTTTGACCTAAAAAGAGGTCTATATGTATGTGTAGGAGGTGGGGTACGAAGGTATTTCATTTAAAATAAAGAAATCACACCCAGTTTGAATTTCAAAATGGTGTTTGCAGGTCTATGGGGACCCAGGTGCCAATGATCAGAAACTATGCAAAATGCACACAGGGGTCTGAGGTGAATGCAGATCAAGGCTCTGAGTCATTAGGTTCTAAAGAAAACAAATTAGCCAGACATTTTGAAAAGGTTAACTTTAAGTTGCTCTAGAGCGCCACTTTAGTCTGTCCAATCAGAACCTAGTGATCCACACTAAATTTGAAACCCTTAGAGAATGGTAACATTCTCAAAACTAAACTTTTGAGTATAAACTAGATGTCTTATGTGTACATACCCCCTTCACCCCCACCATGCACAAATGCACCCACAACTACCTAACCATGACTACTTGACATAGAGGGTCTCCTGGATTCTTCAGGGTTGAAGTCAGGACCAGTTCACTCCTATTCCCCTTTTCTCTCCCTCAATCTTTGCCTTGGAAGAATTCCTTAACATTGGCTGAAAATGTCCAATAACCATGTTCTAGCTTACAATTGGGCGAGATCAAGAGTGCATGGAGAACCCCTTGGTCTGACCAAGTTTGGCATGAGCCCTGCTGCAATCCGAGACCTTTCCCCGACACCCAAGACCTCACCTAGCATACCTGTAAATCTGATCCCTGTCTTGGGCAGCTCTCCACCCTCCTCCTCCTCCACCTCCTCCTCTGTGAAGACACAAGCAAAATACTTTTTTGCAGTTTGGTTTATGGAATGATAAAGTATATTAGATGACATTAAACAACAAACACAAAAAACACAGAATCACATCACTGGACCTCCGTGGCCACCTAGTTCAACCAGGAGAAGAATAAACATCTCCTACTGCCATCAGCCGTATCAGCCTGGGCTTGACCTCCGCAGCACCCCGCTCCCTCCAATTTGGGAGAGCCCTCATTGTTTGCAACGGATTCCTCAATCAAACCTCAATGGGCCAGCCACCCGCTGCTCTTAGACCAGGGCCAACAGAACACATCTATTAACTTTCCCACATGACAAGCCTTTTAAAAATACTTGAAAGGCACCAATCATATCACCCCTAAGTCATCTTTTCCAAGCTAGTTATGGCAAAGCATAAGTGAATCCATCCTTCAAAACAAGTTACAAATGCTGGAAAGCAAAGAAGGCTACAAAACTTGGTATAATCCCGTACATTTCAAAGGAAAACATATTAAGCTAACAATGCTCCTCAGATATTCAACAATGCCTCGAGGTGCTATAAAATACAAATTAACTAACAATATAACCCAGACCTCACCCTCCCAAACCAAGCTTAAGATTTGTAAATATTAATAGACAAACCCTTAGAGAATGGTAACATTCTCAAAACAAAACTTTTTTGAGTATAAACTAGGTGTCTTATGTGTGCATACCCCCTCACCCCCACCATGCACAAATGCACCCACAACTACCTAACCTTGATTACTTGACAGTAGGGGGTCTCCTGGACTCTTCAGGGTTGAAGTCAGGACCAGTTCACTCCTGTTCCCTTTTTCTCTCCCCAACTCAATTCCTTTACCTCAATCTTTGCCTTGGAAGAATTTTCATTTGAATTTTTTCAAGATCCTTTATTAAAAAACGTCTCTTTCTCAAAGTAAATCTGACCATTCACCCAACGCTTATGGGTGCTATTTTCTGTCAAGGATTTCTGAGGACTGAATTTCAAACATGCTCAACAAAGGCATAATGAAAAAGCCTTTTCCTGATTATTTGTACAAGACAGGATGGCTCTTCAAAAGATTCACTTCATAAAAGGGAACACTAGAAAGAATTCTCAGAATGTGGTTTAATAGACTATTCTATGGCTCCTAACGACAAGCATTAAGACTCTACTTACCGAGTTTTGGCTTCCCTTTATCAACAAAATAAACGAGCTTTCTTCTCTCTGGTCCTTGGGGACAGCGTAAGGAGATGCATGGAGATATGCAAGAACGGGCCAGGCTAATATGTGGTTCATGATAAGTTTCAAGGGCTTCTGTCCTACTCTATTGGCTATTGCATCCCACAAACTCATTTGTATTCACTGGTTGAAAATATTGTATAATTATCTCATGTTCCTTGGCAGAGTTCACCTGGTGTTTAAACAGACTAAAGTGTGCCACAATATACCTACTTATGGGTGAGTACTCTGCACTTCTTATATGTTGTTCAACAGATCACATGAGAGGAACTCTGCATGCATGTGACAAGAAATTAATCAATAGATATGCTGCCAAGGCAGCACAATTTAACTTGATTGAGTGCAAGAAAATTACATCACGTTCTGAAAGTTCCTAGAAGATGGGAAAAGTGCAGTTAAGATTTCAAATATGATATCCTAAAGCTACCGACACCAAACTAATTTTGCAAGAATGATTTTTTAAATTGGTAAACCAAACACCAAAGGGTGTGACCTCCTAGGACACTACAGAAATTTGGAAAAGTCCCTGAACTTCTTACCTGTAAGATCTGCTGTAATAATCACGATCATCATAGCCTCGATCGTAGCCTCGATCATAGTAATCACGACGGCGGGAACTGCCACTACACAATATAAAACAAGTTTTAGATGTTAAAAAGAAAAAAACCTCTATACTTCATCCCTGGCTGAGTCCACACAAAGAGAAACATTTTAACAGAGCAAAACTTTATATACAATCTATATCAAAGTAATAGAAAATTTAAATTTCAGAAGGAAAGAGAAAAGGGCTCCTTTTAAATTGTGAATCCAATCACTTGTTCAGTTGTTTTTCAGTTGGTCCAACTCTTAGCAACTCCATTTGGTTTCTGAAGTGATTTGGCCATTTCTTTCTTTCTCAAGTTAAAGTGGGTTAAATGATTTGCCAAGCATTATATAACTAGTAAGTTTCTGGGGACAGAATGAATTCAGATCTGGCACTCTTAACCAACCAGCTGTCTCCAGCATAACATTCAATTCCTAGGAACACTTGAGAACTAAAGAAAGGACAGCCCACTGTATACTTAGAAAAGGGAATGTTAATCACTTGATTGATCATAGCTTCATTTGACTTTGATTTTTTGACAGAGCAAGAAAATAGGAAACATCCTGCAGTCTGGAGGAGACTGGCTGTAGTGATGCTTTGAGTGCAAGCTATCCAAGTCACACTGAAGTATCAACAAGTTAAGTGACTTGAGAGCTGTCATGGCTGACATGTGTCAGTACCAGGACTTAAACCCCAAATTATCCCAATTCTATAAAGCCAGTCCTCATTCATTATGATAGTCCATCTTGTGAAAATGGAACTGCTGTTCTCCCAACTTAAATTTCTCTCACTACATTCCAAGTGACTAGTATATTCATATATTGATTGTGCTCAAGTAGCTTTCACCTTGTTTTGAACATAGGCCATGAAAGGGAAAAACAAAACAAAAACACCCCACCCAAAATCTGTCTTGAATTCCACCTGAATATAGCTTATGATCTAATATTGTATAGATGTTCAAAACTGTAACCTAAACTATAGCTTACAATAATTATTCCTCAACTTATAATAGATCAATTTTTTTTTTGGCAGAGAAAATACATTACATTTGAGTGTTAACTTTACAATGGGGTACACGTGAGAGAACCTGACGAATGCCATTTCCCATGCATCCCAGTCTTCTAGCACCTGGCCTTCCCTGTCCCTTAATTGTCCTTTAAAAGGCACCAAAGGCATAGAGTCAAGCAGGTGTGATTAACAGAAGATTCCTAAATGCTCAGTTGACTCATTTTTAATTGGACACAGGGATCCTTGTAAAATATTTCGTAAGAATTGAAAATGACAGCATTCATTACAAGGTCTACTAAGGGCTCGAAAGCCCAAGCAACTCTTATTACTTCTCATTAATGCCAATTTTCTGGAGGACATCCTTTAGCCACCTAAACACAGACCATCAAGGATGGCCTCCAGGGTCATCTCTAACTACCTCAGTAATCAAGGTCAGAAGTGGGATCAGAAGAGCTGCCAGCCCTGGGGAGTATGGGTAGCAGGTACTCTGCTCAGCTTGCCATCTGGGAGCAAACCAGAATTTCTTTTTCCTGGCACAAATTTCTGGACACCAAGAACCACTTACTAAGTAGGTCTTCCCATGTAGATTCCAGGGGTTGGGGTGTGGGGTCTTTTTGTTATAGAAAAGTCTACTCGGATCCTCCGGCCATCCAGTTCCATTCCATTGGCACGCTCTTTAGCCTTCAAAACAGAAACACAAGGGAAGTAACTTGTTCAAGAAGGGAGATCTGAATCCAAGTTCTTGCATGTACCAAGCTGCATCCTGGCCCAAGTTCTAAAGATCAAATGGAGCCATGGGTAGAGAATGGTTTTTAGTGGCAAAGCACTAGTGAGGTATGTGACTACTTGGGATTATCATTCTTTGTTTTTGAACTAGATCTAGATCTGTGATTTTATCACAAGGAGGGAATTCCCGGGGTGGAGAATTATTCCACAAATGTAGAGGTAATGAAGGCAGCTTCATGTGGTTAAAAGGCTAGTACAAAATCAGGAAAACTTCGTTTCTGACACATTCTGATGAACTGGGCTGTCACAGTAAGTAAAACAAACACAAAGTTCCTGATCACACATTACTTAACTTAGAAGAGGCAGCATGATATCTATCAAGTAAATAAGGAACAATGAATTACAAGAACCTGGCAAGTAATGCATCAAAGTATGGGGATTAAGTGCTATTCATTGCCTTGTACTCGGAATGAGAATGGATAGATACTGTTACATTTAGATGGCAAATGAGGACATATTGTAGACAAGAGTCCTTCCCAGGGCAAAAGAGTCAAGGAGGCTTCCTCCTACTGGTGTGTTAATAATGTTCCATAACAACTCAAAAGCCTTTGTGTACGTACATAAAAGTGTACAGAGAGCAGAGGTAGGAAATCGATTTACCCATTTCAAAACATTCATTTCAAACTATAGACAGAAGAATACTTTCCTTCCCATCTTCAAAATCTCATCTCTCTGAACTGTAAACAATAATCCTAATCTGCTCTCCAGGAAAGGACATGAAAAGAATCTTCTGCCCTGAAAGCCTTCTCAGTCAAACCTGACATACTTGGGAATGGAAGGAATTATTCCCATTGAATGAAAAATGAATTTGAGTCATTGTGAAGTTTTAAGTTGCCTATAGAAAATGCCACAACTGATGGTCAGATTTTCAGGTAGTCTCGTTTTTATGATACACATGCTCTAGAATTCCAACTATGCCATTAACTGGGACACATACTTTGGCACTCCCATTTCTAAAATTGTGGTGGTTTTCTTCTAAAAAGTTATCAACTATTCTTGATAACCGTTTTAATGGCTATCAAATGTTTGCTTTTCTTCTCATCCCCCCTGAGGAAATCTTGATCTTATTTTCAGATACATTAATTTCATTTTTGAAAATTAATGCTGCCTTCAACAATTCCCAAACCAGATCTCCCCCAATTCTAGAGGTGTATATCCACTTACTTCCTTGGCATCATCCACATTCTCAAAGTAGACAAAGGCAAATCCTCGGGAGCGCCGAGACTGTTGGTCATACACAATGGACACATCTGCAATTGGGCCATATTTGGAAAATACTTCTCTGAGATCCCTCTCAGTAGTATATAGACTCAATCCAAACACTCCGAGACAACAATTGGGGTCAGGATTGGCCTGTAATTAAAAATAAGAGGACTTAAAAACAGCCTTGAAAAAATTCAAGTTTTTAAAAGAAGAGCACAAATGAACAACACGAAGTTTCAGTTCTTCTAAGAGCCTTTAACAGGGAAGACTGGTGCTAAATCCCTTCCCCAGTTTCAGAATTTGGTCCCAAATATGCCAGTTTAAGGAGACAAAAAAAATAATTGCTATTACCATTAATATATTACATAATTACTAAATGATTAATCAGAATCATTATTAAAAAGATCAGAATAGGGTTTTTAAAATAAAAAATACACTTGGATGGTTTAAGATTATGGAATGAAGATGAAGAATTATGCACACATGTGAAATGTCATGAGTTACTTGTTTTCTCAAAACAAAGAAACACCAGCTTTGAGAGAATGTCTATTGTCAAGTGGCATTTTAATCTATTACATATACCAAACTAGCAGCACAAATGATGGATGTCAAAATTACAGACCTGAGCCTATCATTCTGCACAGTAATTATTATTAGCACGCACCAAGCCTTTACCAATGTGTACTGAAAAAAATCATTTCATGTTCTATTGCTCCATAGCTTTGTATTCCTAGAAAATGTTCAATATTTGCCGAGTAGCCCAAAACACTGCTACCTGATCATATCATAACCTAAAACAATCACTAGATTATACCAATGGCCATGAAGAAACCAAAGACAAATTCATAATTCTCCAAACATGAAATGTTCCCTAGTTTTGCTGCCAATCCAGTATTCTATGGACCAAGGTCAAATAACTACTCACGAACACAAATTAGTGGACAAAAGAATCCAACACCAAGAAACCAAGAGCAGTTGCCAGATACAATTTCAGGCAACCTAAATCTGAACAATGAAACTGTTTTTCTTACTCGATTCCCAACGTGACGCCTACGGGTAGACATTGGAGAGTGACTGTGGCTATGTCGCCTTCGGTAATCTCGACTGTACGACCTGCTCCGGGATCGTCTGTGGGAGCGGGAGCGAGAACGTGATCTAGTATAATGCCTTCGAGAACTTCTTCTGGATCTCGATCTACAGGACAAAGTATCCATGGTCATGATCATTCGGACTGATGTCCATACCTGCCTTCCCCTTCCCCCACAAAGGAGGCAGAGCTGTCTTTGTGGAGTCAGTCTTGGAAGGGGCTAGAACAAAGCCAAATAGTTCACAATGGGAGAAATACAAAGTACCAAGTTAAGTACGAGAGAAACAATGTCTTAGTTAGACAGAAAAGTGAGGGAGTAGGAGACAATCAATGAGACAAATTTTTAGCAGGCAATAAGACAACTGAAGGGGGTTTGGGGGCAAGAGACTTGATGATAGCCATGCAAGGGGGATTCTCTGATAATGATGTCCAAGGACTGCAGAGAGCAGTGCTACCCTAGGAAGGAGAGTTGGAGGCAATTTGAACATCTTGTAGAGATGTCGCACTGAGGGTCTGTACTGGTGAAGTCCTAACAGGAATACTAAGGAGGGAGGTGCAGAGATAAGTCCAAAAAGGAGGTAGAATTAGCAGTGTAGGGTCAGGGCATATTGAGACCATAAGGGGTCACCAGGGTCAAATGCCAATGAGGGAAAGTTGGTCACTAATAGCCAATGAATAGTTAAGGGGAGAGTAGGAGGGTCAGAAGAACAGATTGCAAAGGGGGTGAGAAAAACACCTAAAGGATGCATGATATATATATATATATATGTATAAACACATTTAATTTAAAGGTGAACAGGATGAGATGATACGGCTTATAAGGGTCAAATGCTTTTTAAAAATGCAGACAAAAGGAAGGGAAGCTCAGAGGCTACCGAGTCACAACCCCTGCATTTTAGAAGAGGACTGAGGCTCGGGACCTGCCCAGGGACCAAGGCAGAACAAGGATTTGAAACAGAGGGCATTCGGATGCCCAGTCCCCATTGCACCACCTACTACGACACTGTCTTGAAAGGCAAAGACTAAATCTCAGAGATTGAAGATACAGGAGAGATGACTGATTAGCCTTGGTAAGGAACACAAAACGCCTGTCTGGAGGGAAGGAGCACAAACTGATACAGAAAAGCTTTGCCACCATTGATACAGAAGCTTAGGCAAAAATTTGGGGTGTGAGGAGCAAGGAACATGCTTGGAAGCCACTTTTGGATGAAACCAGCTTTCAGAAGGGCAGTTAGTACCCAATGAAGTTATAAAAGCACAAAATCATTTTCTTTCTCTACTGAGACTCAGCAGCCTCTGCCCCAGCTCCCAGCTTCCCTTCTAGAAACCCCTCCAAACTCAGGGCTCACTTACCGAGACTCAGACCTGGACCTCGACTTGGATCTGGAGCGCCGGGAATCTTCCTTGGAACGTGACCTTGCAGGGGTGTGCCTTGCGGATTTCCCAGATCCATGGGCACTCCCACTTCTGGAAGCGGAACGGGATTCCTAAGTGCAGATTTGTCAAGTTTAATTTGGGCCCTTTCTCGGCCATCACAATCTAAACAACCTGCAGTGAAACAGTGTGGCAGACTGACCCCCTTGCCCTTCCAAAGAGGTTACAGAAACACCTGTTCAGTGGATAACTAGAGGTTGTTTGGAAGTCATCTAGTTAACGTTTTCCATCTAGGGGTGGAGTACATTATCCCATCAACCCCATTCTGTTTCACCTGGATGCAACTCTGACCAGAACTTATCTAAGCCTTCCATTGGAAGGGGCACTGAATGGGGGTGGAGGGAAGAGAATCAAAGCAAGAGAGTAATATGCAAAAACCAAAAGATTTTTTTTTTTTTTTTAAAAAAGGAAAAGGTTTTTGGAAAGAGTTCCCCAGATAGGGGCAGTCAAATCAAGGAAAAAGGAGGACTTATTTGTCCCAAAACTTCCTAAATCAAAACAATCTGTGGGTAGACTGGTTTGGGGCAGAAAAGCTGTGTAACTTTTTTTTTTGTTTTTTTTTTTTGGCTCTTTTATTTCTCAGAGGAAACTGTGACAAATTCTGTCCACATCTAAGAAACTAAAGGGGAAAGTACAATCCCCCTCTACCTCACTGTCCGGCAGAAAGAAAGACTGGCACATCCTTCAGTGGCAGATTATAATGGCTCCTAAGAGAGAAGCCCACGCTAGTGGAGCTGATCAGGGTTGACTACAGCCCTGACACTACATATGGTGGCAATGTTAAGGATCCAAATGAATGAGGTAAACAAAAGGCAGCAGAGCAGACAACCCAAAGGCACTGGGGATGGAGTTTTACTTCGAGAGGAAATGATTAACAGCCTAAGGATCAACGAGTCCTTCTGCCATCATGGAGATGACCAAGGGAAAACTGAAACAGGAGTGAAGTCATGGCCAGATGAAGGTGTGGCTGATGAACCGGAATAAGCCAGCCCATTCAATCAGAACCTGGAGTGGAGCAAAAAGACAAAGATGAGACGAGGGGGTTGACAGAATTGATTCTATAACCAGCCAGGAGCAGCAACCAATGTAATGAACCAGAGTGTCAGAGAGCAAAGACTAAAGACTCAGTGAAGGATATCTACTTGCTGAGACACAAGTTCATGGGGGTGATTCCTAGTAAGTGAGCTGAGGGACCAGAGGAGGGTTAGGGTTAGGAAGACTGAGCAGGGGGAAAAGCCTAGCCTACTAACATTCTCTATGATGGCAAGATAAGAGTTGGAAGGAATTTAGAAATCATCAGATCCTCACCATTGAAAAATCAAGAAAATCCAGCAATGAATCAAGATCACAAAAAGCAGGAAGTTATTGAGTGTTCCAATTCCCAATTCAGTTACTACTTTCAAAGAGGGAACAGTTATCAATGGACAAAACTTGGCTGGCACTTTGTATTAAAGAAATCCGATCCTCTTATTTTTAACTTGGGCAAGAGTTGGAAGTCCTTAGATGGCAGAGGCACAATAGAGTTGAATAGAACCATCCTCCCTAAAACTACTAGGAGAGGCACCCTAACTTAAAATAAACTAAAAGGCATGAGGACAATTCAAAAGAGAAAAAAGTGATCAACCATTATGGTCCAGAATACTTTAGACTAAAATTCTAGTCTATTGCCCACTTTAGGGGAGGCTGTATTTTAAAAGGTAGAAACTGAGAAATGCAAGATTTTTTTCCCCCTTAAAGCAATATAGGCTTTAGTTTGTTTTCAAAATGCTTACCTCACAATTATGAGGTGGCTCTAAGTAACATTATTTCCATTTTTCAGATAAATGCTTAAGGGATGAAGGTCAGAGCTTGAACCTGCATTTTCCACCATATGACAGAACCTCTAAAAAGTCTTTTTTGGAACAAGAAAAGCAAGAGAGATAAGAAATACCACTTTGGAAAGATAGTATAATATCTTAATTATTCGAAAAATACAGAACTACTCCATTCCCATTTTACTTTCAAATTCTTCAAAGAGAATGATCTTCAAATCAGCAATGTTGACTGGAGGGGAATTATCAAAGTCCAAGATTTTACTTCAGACAAATACACAAACACTGAGAATGTGGAAAAGTTCACCTAAAATGTGCCATGTCTGCCTAGGTTCCCAGACAAAAGATAACTTCAGAGCTAGAACATCATCTGAATTCAGAGCTTTATCTCCTTTTTGGTGAGCTGGACTCCTTTGGCAATCAGTCTGGTGAAGTCTAGGGATCCCTTTTCAAGAGTTTAGATTTATAAAATATATAGGATTACAAAGGAAGTAAATGACAAGGCAATAGTTTTTCTAAAAAATAACAAGTTCACAGAACCTCTTGTTTCATAAGGAAATCAAAGCCAAGAGAAATTAAGTGACTTTCATAGGATCCCACAGCTAGGCATGTAAATTAGCTCAGGTTATCTTTCTAGCAGACCCCACTGGCCATTTCCTAGGATAAGTGGGGAAAGAAAAGAAAACCAAAGGACTTCCAAAAATGATCATGTAAACCTTCTCAGATGAACATCCATTCTGATTTTGCTTTTAGTGGGAGAAACAGCAGTTTCTTAAACAGATCAGTAAACTTAATGCTGATTCTTATTAAGATACTAAAATGGAATTAGCATTCTATGAGATCTGGATGCAAGTCCCAGTTGAACTATACCCAACTCATCAGCCTCCCCCCCCCTTTTCCCTCCCCTTATTTCAGTTCATTTGAAAAATAGAGAAACTAAAGGTTCCTTTCTAAATAGCATTCGGTGGGTCTAGATGAAGCAACCTTATTTTCCCTTCTGGTTAGATATTGCTAGAGTATTTCTTGATTATACCAAAGCTTTTGAAAATCTCAATTATTCTGGTGTACTACAACAAATGTAGGCAGATAGGTGATATGTAGCTGAACTTACACCAAAAAAATAACAGCAAGGTACTCAGATCCTCAAGATGTCTGCGAACTTGGGGGGTGGGGGAAAGGAAGGGGAAAGAAGAGAAAGGGAATTTACACATTTTTCACTAGCCCTAACGTAATTTCCTTAAATTATTTAAAAATATAATTCTCAGAAGGGGTTAGTAGGCTTCACCAGACTGCCAAAATGAAGAAACTCTTGTCCTGTAGAGCTGTCACCTCAGTTAGCTTCCTGATCTCTATTTTTGGCCCTGTTAAACATTTCTATCAATACCTTAGGATAGACACAGAAAGCAAATTAGATAATTGGAAATGTTTAGAATTATATGGCAGGAAATGATGAAATTGAGTAGGGGATAAATAAAGAATTCCACATATTCCAAATGCCTTTGCTAGCAGTTCAGGTTAAAGACCAAGAGTTTTGAAAGACTAAAAGCTCAAGAGCAGAACAGACACTTGTTTGTTCCATATGAAAACAAAAACAAAACCCCAGGACATTTAGAAGCACACAGTCAAGCTCAAGGTAAGCATAGAAATCTCACTGTAAGCTATGCATTTGATTGATGTACCACAGTGCAGTGGAGTCCAGAAACTATTCCATGGGCAATGGCCGAGCATGCCTTTTGCATAATCAGGAGGAAGCATTTGATAATTATTTAACGACCTAGGAAATATAATCTGGAAAAAGAGGACCTAGGAGACCTTTTATAGTAGCTCCAGAAGGCCTAACTTGAACTAATGGAAGATGAAGCATCCAAAAAAGGGCAAGAGGATGAAGGAGGTTAAATTTCCTGTCATTAGGTATAGAGATAACTAAGCATTCTTTTATTGGGTGGGAAGATGAATCCACTTGTCTCATTGTTAAAAATGATCGATGTTCTGCCTAGAACCATTTCTGAAAGGACAGAAGCTTCATGAGAACCAAATGTCCTGCTAGACCAATTCAACTTCCAAAGGAGCTAAGATTTTTAAGGGGGAGCTGGTATGAGAAGCAAGAGAGTAAATAAAGATGTCTCAGCCAGAGAATGTCCAGGTGCAATTTCCCAGAATGACAACTGCTCCCTTCCTGCTGCTAAGAAAAAGTTAGGAATAATAGCAAGGACCTACTCATCAGATCAAAATTACCTACAGCCACTGCAGCTTTGAAGACTTGGATCTAAGCAGGTTTATGAAATGCAAAGTTTAGACTATCTGAAGGAAAGATTGACATTTAGAGAATCAATTATTTGAAGGAAATTTATTGTGCCAGAGGAAGTCATTAGAAAGCAAAGCTGAAGGATGGGCCTGCTAAGTTCTTGTTTGGTGTCCATCTGATACTGAATGAAGAAGATATAGAAACCTGGATATTGAAATAAGTAACTTGAGAAACTTGCCAGTGTATCTCCCTTAAGGATGTAAGCTTTGGGAGAGGAGAGAGGTAACTACCAGGGACCAAAAAGTTTAAACCACTAGCTGTGAAACAATAAATATAAACACTAGAAAACAAAGAAACTTTTCAGGATAATGTAAATACCTCTTCACTAACATTTCAGAAATAAAGATTCAACAGAGGAGATAAGAGGGGAAAAAGTTTTTCCAATATAGACAGAATGACATCAGTCACCTCAACAAATGAAACTGAAGAACTCAAATGATGATGAATTACTTTAGCATTTTCAGATATGCCAATATGAATGATTTATCTGACAAAAGTCAGGGAGAATAGATTAAATATTGGATAAGTTGAGGATAGGAAATTTAATGAAGTTATATATTTCCTTCAGTCTCGATACTAGAAAAACACCCTAATTAGTTGGGTAGTGAAGATAAAGATTTTGACCAAAGTCATTAGACTACCAGCAACCAAAACAATTGTAGAGATCATTATGAAGCTTCTTAAACGTGGTGTTTCCTCATGATAATGAGCATAATTTTGTATGGATAAAAAGTTTTTTCTCCTAAGGGAGCAATACCAAGGGCATCCTCAAAATCAAAGGGGAACAGATGTCCAAGAAAATGCCTTTCCTCAAAAGAAACAAAGGCATGACATGATAAAGTGATTCACTGATACCAAGAAGGTACAATTTTGTATCTCCCTCTACGTGCAAAAGTTCTTGGAATGGTTCCTAATTAATGGAAAAATGAGAACCAAGACATGTAATTATATTCTAGCTAAGGTCACATAGAAGTGTCCTGGGAAAAGTTGCACATGTTGCCATTTTAAATCCTAAAGGGAAAAATATTAGTACCATTTCATCCCCAAGGAGGGGGTAAAGTACAAGGAATCTGCAAATGATAAAAGATTTAAATTCTAAGTCTAGCAAGCTTGGTGAGAGAATCTGACTTCAACACTTAAAAAAGATAGGAATATACTTTTATTAATACAATTTGAAATAGTTTTTCTGGGGAAATTAGGAATAACTCTGGCCAAGTTCACAATAAAGATGCCAGTTAACACACTGTCTCCCCTCCCCCTCCCACAATCCATATAACTCCATTCTAAATAATTGGCAAAATTCAGAAACAAAACTAATCCCCAAAACAAGAGATGCTGTTTGGGATAACTATTCCCAGCTTCCAGCAACCCCTGGACTTTTTATCATTAGTTCCATCGATGATTAGATTGTATGGATTGTTGATTAATTCCCATTAATAAGAAATATAGCTAATGACCTAATAGAATGGATCTGCTAAAGTTGTTGTAAAGTCACCTAATGGGAACCAGCATGGACTAAGTCCCTATGGCCAGCACCCTAAAATTTTCATTGCCCACACAGGGACCTGTACAAACACTATTCTCTAACCTCTTTTAAGCACTAAGTAAATTTGCTGAATGGAATGAGAGGATTGGTGATGATGCATATAGGTAACAGTTATTTTTAAAAGTAGATATAGACATTTTGGGGACATGCCAATATAAAATCTAGCCTAAAAGGTACAGACCAGAGTAAGCTAAGGTCTTACAGCAAAGAAAATAGGACCAATCCAGGAGATAGGCCATACAGAGATAAGTCCCCTAAAGAGAAAATGTGTGTTCTTGGGACCAGCATTGTACCACTGTACATTTATACTCCTTGTCTCACTTTAAAGAGATCTAACTTAAAAAATAAACCTATTAAGATAGCCAAGGACTCCCAAATGCAAATTGTTGAACTGAAACCCAATCTTTCATGAAGTAGCCTTAATGGTCCCAGATTATGAGGCCTTATACAGCCACAGCTAATCATGAAATAGGTATTGGGGCATATATATATAGGGAGAAAGACACCCTATACTTTCCTGCTCAGGATTTGTATGTAAGTCCTAAGAAAATATCCTTCAAAAATGATCTATGGCAATAGACCATAGAGAATGCTTGGGGACAAGTATCTAATTGGGTTCTATTGTCCAGAGACTTTTTTTTTTTTTTTTAACTTTTGCAGAGAATACAGAAATGGCTCAACACTATAAAAAACTCCAAACCCTAGGCATGAGCCATGAATTTTTTAAATAGAAATTGCCATGCAATGAAGTGTATGTCCCTGGAAACAAAATAAGTTTTAGATCGCCTCATCTTATTTATAGGGGGATTGCTAAGGGCTGATACAGATCTTTTTTTTTGGAAGGTGGGGGACAAGGGAAGGGAAAGGCAGAGAAAGAAAAGTTAAAACGGAAAGCTACCTGAAATTTTCTTAGTGAAAATTATCCCTTTGCTCTTCCCAAAAAGGTAGGAAAACATGTGTTGGGCAGGCACATCCTGATAATGGATATGGTGGCTGCAATCTCTAATGAAGGAGTAACAACTGTTATTTATTCCACCTAACTGAACTTTTAATCTTTTCACTGCTGCAACCCACATTTGAAAATGAAAAATAGGATTTTAAAGCAAATTTCCCCAGATGGGTGGGGCAAAGTAGGGAGGGACAAGGAAGAGCTGGGGAAACCCTTAACTTGCACAAGCCAACCCAATCTGTGGCTGGATACTAGATCAGATCAGACATCTATATTCTATAAAAATTTATCATTTAAGTGATGGTGGGATGACTAAGATCATAGCAAAATGAGTTTGGAACTGAGCAGACATTAATGCCCCAGAACTAAGTCCCTGTCTATTTGTGTATTTCCTAGCCCCTTCCTCACTAAGGGTGGAGGATGACAGTGAGGATGAGGAATTTTCAAGGAGTTTGTACTTTGTGGCTCAGGTGTAGTGACTATATACAGGAGAGAAATTTAAGAAATTTCAAAGAGAACTGTGCATGATATTCAGAAATCAGGTCTGTAAAGGGTGATGCTAATACTGTTTAGTCGATAAGATAAAAGTAATTTGGAAAGATAAGAAAGTAATGAGACCACCAAAATACTGATGCAAAGAAATACAACAGATCATAAGGAGCAAAAGGGTACTTATTCAGTTTATGAAAATTTTGGTGGTTTTGCTACAATTCAACTTTGGCAAAAACTATAAAGAAAAATAATCTTTACACATAGTTTTGGCTTTAAAAGTGCCCAAGTGTGGTGGTAGCAGCAATTACCTTCCCCACTCCTGAAGTCCCAGAGCCCGGGTCCTCATGGGTCTGGGGGAGGGGCAAGTGTGGGATCAATGGCAGGAGGGGGAGGAAAAGAAAGCCCCTTCCTGGCCTGGGTATTCTACTAACAGTAGTTACCAGAACTTACACCTCCATCATTAGTCAGGGCAGTTGGCACTAAAGCTGCCCAATCAAAAATGCTCCCCCTGGTGGAGGCAGGCTAGGCCCTGCTCGGCCTCTCCCTGGGCCGCAGACCACGCATGCACGCTTAGCAAAATATACACAGGGACACAGAAACAGACTAGTGAGTACTTAGCGTAGTGCTTTCTCATTCCAGATTACTTCTTAGCTTAACTTCACTTTTATTTCTTTTCTTCATTCTTCCGTTTCAAATTCTGACTTCTTTCATCTTCCCCACTTCACACAAACTGCTCAATATTCTATAAGTGGGACTTCTGGTCTGATAATTAGCATGCATTCTTTTTTTTTCAAATTTCAGCTTCACTTATTCCTGAGCTTCAAATAATTCTCATTTATAAAACTTGTCAAATGACGACTTCCGCATTTTCCTTCTTCAACATTAACCTTAATAGAAAAAGAACAGGATGAAGAATATTTTAAAACTCCAGGATAAAATCTAGTGCCAAAACTGAAACTAGAAAAAAAAGCCTTGTTTTTTGGTTTGGACTTTTAAGAACTAGAATATGCAGTTCAAAAAACTGACACATCAGGTTTTCAGCTGGTTCTATTATTGTCAACTTTCAGTCTGTACTGCTAATAGAGTTACTTATCCCTGTATTGAACATGAAGTACACAACTGAACACTTGCTGTTCATTAACATTTAAAGGTCTATTAAGTTGACCAAGTGCGAAATTATTTAGATGAATAAAGAAAATGCTTAGATGTCAAAAGACCATCATGTTAAGCATAGTCTCTAGTCAAAGTGATATTCTGAATTTTAAAGATGCAGGAACAAAAAGTCTAATTCATTTATACATCTGATGATAATAACCATTCAGGGCTTAAGTAATTCACATTTATTGTAATCTGAACTATTTAATACTCATTTAAATTCATAACATTTTTGCACTGCATATTTAAGAACTGAGTTAAGAGGAATCAAACTATATCATTGCATCTGAAAAATTGGGATATTGCTGTTTAACCCACCCCTGAAAAGTTCTAATTTTAAGTTTATCTAACTTCATCATTAAAAAAAAAAAAAAAAAAAATCTTTCCCCAAAACAAAAACATTAGTCTACTCAATTACAATGCATGTTCTGTTAGAATTGGTAAGAGATTACAGAACTAAAAATAGCTAAAGGAAGTGGGGGTAATCTAAAGACTGTTTTATATTAACCATCTATGTGAACAGTCAAAGAGAGCAAACCTGAATCCAACAATAGTTATATCAAAAAATTAATTTTAAATATTAAAACAACAAAAAACCCCAACAAACGAAGTTTTCAAAGAAAACTAAATGGACAGTTCCTCATAAGCATCTAATATTAAGGTATTTTTTAAAGGCACTGAATATACAAAAGTGGAAAATTACTCAAATTGGTAACCATGAGGGATGAGGGAAATATTATTTCTCAAATTTAAGTGAATCAACTATGACTTAAAAATATTATTAATGCTCGCTGGAGCACTGAACTGTAATTTAGATAGCATCATAAAAACAGTGCAACCTTAGTATTAGCTGAGTTAAAAGACAAGCTAAAAAACTATTAATGTGCCATGTCATCTAAGTTTATCTGAAAAACATTACCTACGCTATTTTCAGAAAAACCTGTTGTTTATTTTTGTACCAAGGCAATGAAATAATGCCATCACAGTTATGTTTCATGCATTAGACATGCATGTTTCAAAATTTTTCTCAACTCAGTTTACAGCATTTTAATTTTAGTCTAGGATAACTTTAAATGGGTTTTATTTATGGGATAGTCTCACCTTTTACAAAACTTGATCTACAAATGGTTATTTTAGAAGAGCTGATGGAAAAATGGGGAAGGTGGCTCATCTGCAGAATCCCAACCGTAATCATGGAATCAGAAGGCCCAAGCGCGTTTCCTCTTTGGCGCCTGACTGATGGAGTGGGCAGTGGTGGATAAAGGATCGGGAATGCAATCTCCTGGATGACACTTCACTGTCAATAACTATAGTACTGATACCTGTTCAACTTATGACACCTCAAACCTTAGTATTTGTGGTCTAAACCCGCTGTTTATACCCAACTCCATACAACCAACTGTAGCAATTTATGCCAAGTTGATTGTAGGATCATCATCTATCCTACTTACTGTTCATTTGCTTAATGGCTACAAGAAACAAACCCTAGCAGGATCAATAGGGATGTCTATGCCACTAATATATTTTTAAAAGGAAAATTTTATTGCCAGAGATGGCTTTTTTCAATCCACTGGCATGCTCAAGTGCACAAAGCTAAATGTTCATAAAGCAATTTGAAATCAATTTTCACACGGTTAAAGAAGGGAAAAAAAAAAAAAAAAAGGATGTCTATAGTAATATTTTGGTTTCCTAAAACTGAAATCTTAAAACAAATGGTTTCTCCATCAACAACACTAATATTCTCTTGGAGGTTCCCACAAATAAAGATAAAAAAGCTAAGCTCTCTTACACTCAAGTCCTTCTGATGTCCTATTGTGGTATGGCAGCTCCAATGGCTATGCTAGTAGAGCAATAGTTCTGACAAGGTCCTACACCAAGCTGGAATGGATTCATGAAGGGGAAAGAGGCTAACTAGACTGACCATGATTTCATCAATTGTTGAGACATAGCAATTCTTTGAAGAGCATCTGCTCAGTAGTTGAATGGTTTCAGTCAGTTGAGGGAGCACCCACCCACTCCAATTAAAGTCCCAGATCCTTGGAAATATGTAAGTAAATAAATACTGAGCCAACAAAGTAACCCGATGGTCACAAGCAGAAATGCTTTTTGTGACCCTGCTTGCCCAAAACAAAACACAAAAAATTCCCCAAACCCACCCTGCAAACTGGCATAGTATCACAAACTTTAAATTTATATTCTTAATGCATTCAACATTTCCCAAAATAGCAACCACTCCTTACATAAACCTTCTACAGAAGAACCACATTTTGATGTAACAGCCCAAATTAAGGTAGAAGTTACTGTAACCTTATACTACAAATACACTGAAGCTAAAAAATGCTAAAGCTGCAATAAACAGAAAATGATACTCCACATGTATACAAAATTTAAAGCAACATATTTTGAGGAACCAAATTTGACACAGTAAAAAGAGAAAGTTAATTTATAAAGAACTTTAAATTTGAAAACTGCAGACACCAATCTATGACAAAGTGAATAAATGCCAAACCCACATCAAGATGATGTATAAACAGAGTAGATAAAAAGATTTATACCAAATTTCCTAAATACCACAGTTCTGTCACCAAAACTTAAAAGGGTGACAAAATTCCGTTCTGCTTCTTTCATTAAAAAGAATCAAGTTTTCATGGAAAATCTCTGCATCTGTTGTCTTTATTCAGCACTAAGGAACACCGAACACCCACCTGTCTCCCTCTCTGTTCAAATGAGTGAGATATTTGGAGGGTAGGCACCAAGGTCTATGCCATGAAACAAACTCTAAGGCATTCCCTTCCATCTTTGACAAAGACAGCAGGTAGTTACTTACCTTGTCATTTGTCATTTTCACTTATCTTAAGTTAAAACTATCAGACTTCATTTCCAGACTAAGCGATCAAAAGAATTATCACTGGTTGTCCAAGTTCTTTTTGGAGGGTTTGTCTTTTTAAATTTTCATTTCTTTTTCTTTTGCTGAGCCAACTGGGATTAAGTGACTTGCTCAGGGCCACACAGCTAGTAAGTATTAAGTGTCTGAGGCCAGATCTAAACTCAGGTCCTCCTGACTTCAGGGCTGGTATTTTACTGCACCATCCATCTACACCACCACTATCTAGCTGCTTTGGGTGGAGTTTTTTTCTTCTTTTAAAACAAACTTACTCCAACAAGGAAATTTCAGCACTATATTCATTGTAATTGTTTAATAATCTATCTTGAATTATGGCTTTAAGCACCAGAAAAAAGACTACAATACCATATTGGGCTAACGGTTTTTGAGGCTTAGGACAACATTCTTAAAAGTAGGGTTAAAGTGCTATGCTTTGAGAATAGGAACGGCTAGAACTAGATATTGTTAGCGTTGGAAAATATACAAGGGAAAAAGTTTAATATTAATAAGCCTGGAGAGAAGAGAGTGGTAAAATTTATGTGAAGGGTTATTAAATAGGAAAAAACATCTCTAGTGGGAATAAAGCAAGAATTATAAGGCTAGAAATCCCATTAGTTTGTGCAGGATCAATTTCCTTTGTACTATATGTTCAGCTTGTGGCAATTGGAAGCAAAGAACCAGAGCAGCTATGGACTTAGAGAGCTGCCTACCACCACTGGTGGCTTCATCCACACTGACCCTCTTCTGCCAAGTTTTCTTGGGTAAAGCATTTCCTGTAGTTTCTGGATAAGTTAGGTTTAGTATTCACCTGCAGCTGGCCTACAAGTACAAAACTCAAATAGTAATCAACCAACCAATCAGTGGTAAGAAGGGTAGACAATGATCATATCACTACTGTACTCATTTTAATGTTCCTCTTCCCTCAAATTCACTGCTGAATCAAGTTTGCCCAACTGTTTTGTCCCTGCCAATCCTTTCAACTTTCTATTTTAACTTTTAACATAGTTAACTACATGTTACCGCAGGCACTCATTTTAAAAGAAACTTTTTCTCCCCAGAAACCTTGCTAAACTTTTCAGTAAAAGTGTCAAACTCCAGTTTGACTGGCTAAGCACCTTTAAAGAAATGAATCAAAATTTACTTGTCAAGTTCAAGAAGAAAATAAAAGCAACACAAATATTGAGAATAGTGGGTCAATAATATGGGCTATTAAAAAAGGAGGGGAAAACTTTTGGAAAATATTGATAAGCAAACCATTTAGAACCACAAACCAATTAACATCACCTAAAAAAATAAAACACAACAAAATAGGCCCTCCCCCACAACTGACCAATTTGACTCAAAGAAAATTCAGAAAGGATTAAAAGAAAAAGTATTTAGTGAAGAAATAATTTCTGTGAGGAATTAAATTTTCCTCCGGCCCATCCAAGGGAGAAACATTTTCAAGTACATGCATAACCAGTCCATTGTTGTTAGCTGGTTCTATGAAGATTTAAAAGGCAGAAAGATCCATCCATGATACCTGACATTACACTGACGGAGACAGGGCTTTAACATAGGAGTGTTCTCCAAACCAGATTTGAAAATACTGCCTTGAAAGGTTCCACTGGGGTGAGGCCAGACCCTGCAGGTCCTTCTCTTCCCTTGGGGTAGTAATTTCAGAAGCCTGTTTTTAACTTTCAAGAGAAGTTTTGTGTAGTTTCTCAAGCTTTTGAGAAGATGCTAAATGAAATAACTTTTAGACTTGGAAGAAAGCCTTTTGTAGCTGAGTAGCTTCCTATCTTAAGCTTTTTTTGCATGTAACATCACATTCAATCAACTTTTTTGCTATCTGCATTAAGATCTCAGTATTTCAGAGAACTCAATAGTGGTCTTTAAATTCAGATGTGAAGTTCCCTGGGAACTTAAAAAGATTTATTTACTAAGCTTCCTCTGGGAATCCAATGCCCTAGACAATGTATTTGTGTTTAACACCATCCTCCTATTTCAGAGCTTGTCAAATTCCTCTGAGAAGACTAAACGAAGGGAATAAGGTAGAGCTAAAATCTCATTTATCTAGAGGAAAAAGAAAATGTTCACAATATCTTTGCAGGTCTTGGCTCTGATCATAGGCTCTTCAGATCAGAGCTACAAGGGACAGACCTTCCTTTGGGTGTCTTCTATTCTGAATCTCACATTTTACAGTTAAAAAGATTCAGAAAGACTAAGTGACTTCAATTCAGAGGCCCAAATAGAGAGGCATGGGACCTGCAGCCCTCCAGATACAGTACTTTTCTCAGTGTCTCAAAATGACTTCTGAAAAAGGAGCCTACAATTCCATTTACTCCAGTTTTGAATAAAGAACTTACTTTTGGTATCAAAATAAAACCACAATAAAATGCAATGCATCAATTTACAGGTCTGGTCTTCATAGTGTAAACATACACTACTATTAGGCCACCATACCAAGATTTGTATTTTCTACCCAGACATTTGAAAATTTTATGTGTGGGATGGCAACTTCACAAGAATTATAAAGGAATCAGAACTTTGCTCTGTTCACTCCACGAGCAAATTTTCTCCCAGTAGAATAGGTCAGTGGGCAGGTTTATACAACCCCTAATCTTTTTTTTTTTGGTTGTTATTGCTTGTGTGCTGAGGCAATTGAGATTAAGCGACTTGCCCAGGGTCATAGGAAGTGTTAAGTGTCTAGAGGCCAGAGTTGAACTCAGGTCCTACTGACTTCGGGGCTGGTGCTCAATCCAGCCATCTAGCTGTCCTATAACTCCTAATCTTAAAGAGAACAATGGAGCAAAGAGTAAGTTGACATCCCTTTGAATAAACTACATCTACACTGTAAATAGATATGTCAATCTGAGATAAACTGGACGGGTAAGTATGTAATTTATTTTCTATATTCAATAGTGACCCGTCTATTTACAGGAGCAGCTAGTTACTGGCAGCCAACTAGAAGCCAGTCATAGATATTCAAGAGTTCACAATGTAATTTAACAACAATTTGGTACAAAATTCCACTATTTCCTATGGCAAAAATTTTCAGTTTAAAAAAAAATCAGTTCTATGGATAAACTATTGGTTCATATCAGACTTATTCCATTTTGCCACGTGTTTCTAATATGCTCAGATAGTCAGTGATATAGTTGGGGACCCCCCCCAAAAGCCATTAAGTTTGGAGCTAGATAAACGGAATTAAGTTCCAGGCCAATGATCCACATTGTCTCAGTTTCCTTTATTTTATTTTGTATTCTCAGCATCTAGCACAGTGCTTGGCACATATTAAATGAATGTTGATTGAAATTAAGGTCCTAGGATAAAACACCTGTTCTTTCAATGGGGTATCCACCAGTTTAACTAAACTTACCATTTATCATTAGTATATTGCCAATTAGTGGATTTTACTTACAGCAAGCCATCCCTCAAAGTAGAAAGTCAATAAAAAATGTTTTTGAAAAGGACCTCTTTCAAACGTATTATTTGAATAACAACTCCTAAGTTATTATTTTAACTAACTCCTAAGACTATTATTTTAGCTAAAAATCTTAAATCATCCAAGTTCACTTTTTTCTTGGATTAGGTCCAGGTTATTGTCCAAAGTCTAAATTTGCATCATCTCTACTTAAGAAAACCCGAGGCTTACCTCCTGCACTCCGTGGAGGCGAGCTTTAGATTAAAGCTCAATTCCAAAACATGGCATATGTTTGTCATCTCATGATCTGATCTTAAAGACCAATTCCGAAGATAACTATACAGTGACATCTTGGGCCTCAGAAGGTCTACTTCAAGGAGGCAGTTTCTTTCTGATTATCTAATACAGTCACGTTCCTTGCACTGATTGGGCTTGATGTAAAAAAAAGCCCTGGCAACCTTCTAGGGTAGCGAGTCAAAGATCAGTCCGTTAAAGACGAGGGAACTAAGGTTCAACGTAAATGTCTTGATGATCACATGACTGCTACCAACAACTCACTTCCACCTAGAAGTTAGTGCAGGACCCTCTGCATTATAATCCCCAACCACAAACAGATGGGGTCATACTTAAGGTGTCAGACAGAGTCCAAACCCACACGAGTCACTTGGCGAGGTCCTCGTAAGAAACGTTTACTATTTGCCTTGAAGTTGTTTCTGCTATGAAACAAGTGGGCAATCAGCAGGAGAAATGCTTTCCCAGAGTCAGCTAAGGAGGAAAGGAGGCCCAGGAGCTGGACTAACGACCAGAGCAGGCTCCTTACCCTTCCACCCCCGCCAGGCGGGGGGAGGGGGTTTCCTGGCGGTCCCAGACCCGCACGGGACACGGTTCTTGAATCGGGGCCCTCCACGTGCTCGGTGAGGGGGGGGGGGGGTACTGATACCGGAAGAGGGGCCGGGGGGGTCGAGTCTGGAATCGGGTACAAGGAGGGGCCGGTGACCAAGCAGTCCAGGTGCCTCGTGGCATATAACTGGGTCACGGCAACTGCCCTTCCCGGTCTCCCCACAGACATTTTGGGACCGTTTCCCCTGGGCTCAGAATCTAAGGCCGGACTCGAACCCCCCCTACTCCGAGTCCAGCACTAACTCCCCTCAGTGCCGTCCCTGCCAGAATTGCGTTCAAACTCCTTCTTCCCCCCAGGGGAAGTCACTTGTTTGATTTCGCTTCCTCCACAGCCAAGCATTTATTCAACTCCTACAGTGTGACCAGCGTTGGGGGCAGAAAGCCAGGCAACCGCCTCCACGAGGCCCTGCCCTCGAAGGGCTCACAGTCTAGAGGGACCCAGCCCGCGGCCGCCCGCGGCCTTAACATCCGGGGCCTCGCGCGGCCCCTCTTCCGGTATCAGTACCTTCCCCCCGCCCCCAACCCGACCGCCATTTTGTGCCCTTGGCGGCGGCGGCGACGGCGGCGGCGCGGGGCCCAAGATGGCTGCGGGGAGAAACCAGACACCCCCTACCGGGCCGCCCCTCCCCCTCCCCCTCTCCCCGATCCGGTCCGGCCCCCGGCCCCGGCTCGCGCCCGCCGCCATCTTTAACGGCCTTCCCCAACGGCTGCGGCCCGCCCGCCCTCCCGCCCCGCAGCCTTCACGTACCCGCTCGCCGTAGTTCTGCTCGCCGCTGTCGCTCATGGTGCCGCCGGGCTGCCTCGCTGCCCTGTCTTGCCGCCGAATCCGCCTCTGCTGCCGCTGTCGCCGCCTCAGCTGCTCGCTGCTGCTGCTGCCGTCTCCTCTGCCGAAGACCGACCTCCCGCCACTGCCTCTGTGTCCCGCTCTGCCCGCGCCGGAAGTGACGGAGAGCCTTTTCTATGGCGGTCGGCGCCTGGCGTGCGCGTGCTCACAGACGCGGCTCCGCCCTACGAGCGGTGGGGCGCCTACCGGAAGTGACGTCCATTCTCCCCCCCGCTCCGCTCTCAGCGCGCGCTCTGGCGGGAAGGTAGCTGCGAGGAGCGCGCGCCTTTGTCGTTAGCGGAATAGGGGAGGGGGGAAAGGAGGGGAAGAGAGGCGGGGCCTGGGCCGCAGAACGCCATGTTGCGAGGGTCCCTACTCCCTCCTCCCCGCCCGGGGCGCCTTAGCCTTTGGAGAGAGGAGCCGTGGGGCCGGCGGGAGCCGCGGGACGCGCTTAGGGCCGCGAGGCCGCCGCCACGGCCCGCCTTGGGACACGGGCCTCGCCGTGCGGTTGTCCCCTCGGGCCCGGAACCGGCTCAGTGAGGAAGGGAACCTAGGGGAGCTGCACAAACGTAGTTTGTGTGGCCTAAAGGAAAACCCCAGACTGTGCCGGAACATTCTGCTCCTTTCGTAGCTTGACCTGTACAAAGCCCCCCTCGGACTCTGCTCTTTGTTCGGGTTATTTTTCTGCCTCCTAAACTCGGGCTTCGGCCTAAATCAATAAACCCGCGCGGGCGTTTAAGGAGCCCCGGTCTGGGGGGGGGAGGGGTCGGCTTCCTGAGGACGGGGCCTTCCCCATTGCCCCCGGGGTTGGGCGCTGTCCCTGGTCCTGGGCGACCTGGGGGCCTCCCCCTGCTCCCGGCCTTGCCTCCCGACCCGAAGCCCGCGTCTGTTGGGGCCCAGGCCCTCCGGGCACCGCGCTGGCAAAGGCCCATAAATGCCGGCCATCGGCGAAGCCAAGTTAGGCCCGGCGAGATGGGCGAGAGCCCGGGAAAAGGAACCGAACCCTGCGCGGGGGGAGGGGCTCCTAGGGGTGCCCTGGCCAGGGGTCCGTGAGGCTGTAGCCGTGGCCCAGGCCGCCGCCTAGGCCGCCCAGTGTTAGCTACAGGTGGCGCGTCGCGGCCTAAGCGGGCTGCCCCGCGCAAGCCTGTCCTGCTCCCTACCCCAGGCAGCCCGAGCCCCCAACTCTCTGTCAGCCGGGGGCAGGGCCTGCACCCAGGGCGTGAAGCCTCGGTTCCGGGTTTGGGCTCCCTCAAAGGGAGACACTTGAATGGCCCTTTATGGGGCCCGCCCTGTCCGGCCAAGACAAAGCAAAACCGGATTATCGGTGGGGCCTTCGGTGACCTCGGGAATAGCCTTAGTCGGCATTGATTCCCTGAATGCAAGCACGGGGAGGGTCTGGAGCAGGGAGAGGAAGACTTTTTGGAGAAAACGTTTCAGAATGCATAAAATATAAAACTGAAGCACATTCAATATTTATATAGATTCAAGCTTTAAAGAAAGGAAAAGCTTAGAGAAATAATACTGATGGGGGGGCTGGGCCAAACAGGAAGTGACCACACTTTGCAGATCTGTTGCTGTGCTGATCAAACTATTAAAAAGATAGTTTTGCAGAGCCAGATAAAATAGCAAAGCTCGTTTTAAGGATCACCGATGTTCTGGACTCTAAGGGTACAAGTACAAAAATGAAACTATCCTCAAGGACCTTCATGGGGGGAAAATAAGGACATAGGAGGAAATATACAGGGAAAAGATAAATATGTGCAACAGTTCTGAGAGGGAGGGTATCGGCACTCTGGAGAAAAGAGAGACTTCAGGCAGAAGATGAAGTTTGAGCTGAGTTTTAGCTCCCCCTCCTCACTCCAAAGAACCAGCCCTTAATAATTTTCTCAGAGGAAAAAGAAAATGAGCTGCAGCAAACAAATCAATAGGCTAAAAAAAATCCAAAGTAGCATTTACTACAGGCCAGCAAAGGAGCCATCAGACAAAGGAGAAGCAAGACAGAATTGTGTCAATGAAACCCAGAGAAAATCCAGAAAAGGGAACTCTCCTCTTCCCCCATCAATGCAATCCCTATCCTCAAGGAGATTCTGCTTTTCTAGTTAAGTCTAGTAACAAGATCTTAGAGAAAGCTTGAGAAGGGGCCTCAGATGCATCTTCATTTTACAGAAAGGGAAACTGAAACTCTAGTTACTCAGGCAATAATCATCAGAGGGCAGTTTTGGAATCTGGTTCTGACCCTAAATAAGCAGTGTTTTTCCTAAGGCAGATTGGGAGTTCAGGTTTCTCCTGTAGTCAAATATTTTACCAGAGACTTGGAGGACCCCCCTGGAAGCCTCTGGTTTCTCCTGTGTCTGCAGATTTTCTAGGAAAAAAACAAAAAGGCTCCTCTCCTTTCAAGGAATCCTGGTCTGAGACTGTAGATATTTGTGATCCAAGATTCAGATATTAGACTGATAGGTTCCAGGTGGTACTTCTCCAAGAGTTGGTGGATTTAGTCAGTTTTAAACATTTTATAGATATTTCCATGCATTTATAATCTGCTCCTCCCACTGGTCCTATTTCCCTTGATTTACCAGCAACAACAAAGACGAAAAATGAAACCATCATAAATAAGAGATACTAGAACAAATCCCTACGTAAGCCATGCCTGAAAATGTTATGTGTCCCTCTGCATTTTAAGCCCATAACATTTCTGACTCTGTGGTTTATCTGTGGTACTAAGCAGTGTTCCAAAGTTTTTCATAGTTGTTTTTCTCTTCTAATGTTGTTGTTCTTGGGTAAATGGTTCTACTTCTGTTCACTTCATTTTATCTAAGTTCACAGAGATTTCCCAGCTTCTGCCACCATTTCTTATGGTGCAGTAATATTCACAATAGTATATTTATAATATGATCATTTGTTTAGCTATTCTCTAATAGTAGGATGGCCCTTAGTTTCCAATTTTTGTCTACAACGAAAAAGAGCTGAGCCTCATTATGTGTGTATATGTGTGCCCTACATAGGGATCCCTTCTTTTTTCTTTCATTTCTTTGAGGTATGGGCCTAGTAGTGGTCAAAAGGATAAAAAACAATTTAGTAACTTTGAAGTATACTTCCAAATGGTTTTCCAAAAGGGCTTCACCAGTTCACAGAACCACCAGAGATGAATGAAATGTTCCTATATTCCCAGAACTTTGCTAACATTTGTCATTTTTCAGTTATTTTGAAAGGAACTTACAGATAAGAGAAAGCAACATTCTGTCTTTCAGAATGTGGGTCAGTTAGCACAAGGCTCTGGCTTGATTTATTATATCAAAGAGAATTAATTTACCTTAACAAAGTGTCCCAGTTTGGGAACTCCTGTAGGAACATGGTGTTATTGTTCAATTGTTTCAGTCAGCATTTGGCTCTCTGTGACTCTGAAGAGGGCCGGAACTTTGGAGAAGTATACTTGAAACAAGGTGTTAACTTAGTGGAATTGAAGAGATCATGGTTCTCCAGTTCACATATACTTAGTACTTAGTATAGTGATGTAATGTTTCTTTAGTTCACACATATTCAGTGTGCTGTGATGATATAATTGTACTAAAATAATAAGGGCTAAGAAGGACTGGAAATGAGACATTCTATTTTTGACCATCCTCATGGTGACTCTCCTGCCTTCATCACTTCTCCACCTAAAGGCCAAGACCTGTCCAAAGGACCTCCAAGAAAGCTAGCCTAGACATTACATGATTCTATTAGGAGTTTTCATTGCAAAGAACCTAGAGTGCTTTACCATTTCCTTCTCCACTTCATTTTATAGATGAGGAACTGAGGGAAACAGTTAAGCATCTTGCTTAGACTGATATAGTTAGGAAGGGTCTGAAGTTTCATTTGAATGATGATGAGTCTTCCTGACACCAGGTCTGGTGCTTTAGGCACTATGGTGCCACTTAGTTTGCCCAATGTGTTGAACTATCAAAACTGACCCCCAACAGGTCTTTACCCATCTCTTCTCTTGTTTGTTGGTCTGGAGACAGCCTCCAAGTGGTAAGGGGGAATTCAGTAACCTTGGTGGTAAACTGGCCTTAGGTGTTCCTTCTATATACAGTCATTGGAGCCTTGCTGTGGGCTTCAGACCCAATGCACCAAAATGAGAACAAATGACTTTCCTTGGTGGAGGAAGTACTATTTTTACAAATACAAATTGAGGGACTTCTCCGTGGTTGTCTTCACCCATTGGTGGTGAAAGTAGGAATGCTTATGGATCCTTTTAATACAAGGGATCAGACTGACAAATGGCAGACAAAGCTTAAGGAATGTTTGAGTAGGAACCAGGAGAGCTCTGGGTTCCAATCTTCTCTCTACCATTCATTATTGATCCTGGTATAGAAATACTTGTAGTTCCCAAGTTTTAAAACGGGGTTTTAAGAATCAGAGGAGATTCCATATCCCCTTCTGAGCTCACTGCCCCAATTATATTAGTGGGCTGGGTCTCCAAAGAGCAGCTTATTGTTACTTCTCTCTGTATTCTAGTAACATATCACTCAACATTGGACACCATTGATCATTCAGAAGCTTCAATTAGCTCTTAGTAAAAAAAAATCATTTACTGAAAAGTTATAGTGAGAACTATAGTTAAACAATGATTCTCCAAATCAGGGGCACATCCAAGACCCTTGGGAAGAGCGGGGTCAAAATTCAAGTATGGGAATGAGGTCCACATGAGGAGCATTCATGTAGTTGACGGGTCTGATTCTCCTCCTGCCCTTTTTTGTTTTCATGGAGTTCTTCCAAGCTCTAAAAAGGGGTCACTTTTCTGAGTCCATATCTGCTCCTTCTCTCTATGATCCCTGAAGCTGCCACCACCCTTTGGTGACTGCATTCCCACATCCACCTCTTTGTCATTGGCCACTGTTACTGCAACTGCCTCCTGAAGACTCTGTTGTGGCTTCTGGGTGACAGGCAGGGAGAGCTCCAGATGTCTGCAACTCCTAAGCTTGATTGCTGGATCTATGCAGCTCAGAAAGCTCAGTTGCCTGATAGCAAAGAAAGAAATGGAGACCCCCCCCCCCCGAATATATTAGGTGTAGGTGGGTTGTTGGCTCCCACTGCCCTCCTTGGAAGTTTGTGGCCCACTTGGTACCAGGAAGTAAGTTCCTGAGTTCTAGCTCTGCAGTCAGGTAGAACATTTCCCCAGTTCTCAGCCTTGCATGATCAGGGGAAGACTCCACCAAGGTTTCCATGTGATTAAATTGGATCCGAGAGAAACTATCTGTACTGCCTTCAAGGACTGGGCCTTTATTGGTCAGTCTCCCCATTAGAATCTTAGCATACAATGTGAATGTCAGCTAGCATAATTCTGCCTCTCTTTGGGGTTACCACTTATTATCCGAGGAAGATTCCCACGTGATTTGGGTCATTTTTGGGTGTTTTAGGCCAATAGCCTGGACAAAGGATGAGATACTGTGCAACCCTTTCTTGAGAAATTGCTTGAGTGATAGCAGAGAGAATTCAGACCACTTGTGGAATTGTTATTTTCCACTTTGGGGCAAATTTTTCCAACTAGGCAGAGGAATACCCTATACAGAAGAAGGGCTCCTTCTGACACTCTGCCAGGAGCTGAAGGTAGCTGGGTGCCATAGTACATAAAGCACCAGATTTGGAGTCGGGAAGGCCTGGATTCAAATCCTATCTCATACTTACTGTGTGATCCTAGGCAAGTTACTTAACCTCTGTCTGCTTCAGTTTCCTCATCTGCATAAGAGGGATAATTGCTTCTACCAGTGTTATTGAAAGATTAAATGAGAGTTCTGTAAAACTCTTTGAAAATCTTAAAAAGCAAAAATAATTTTTCCCAGGTAATGTTGGTGAGCCACAATCCTTTCCTAGACTTAAGCAAGGCTGTATCTTGATGCAGGATAGGACAGACATAGTCCAAGTCAGATGGCCTCCATGCTTGTCTCATAGAAAACTGGAATTGTCACCGTGAGCTCTGCAATTAACTTGCCTGGTCCTCCTGTCAGAGGACCCTGGGGGACTCTTGAGTTGTTTGATATAAAAGCAAGAGATTGGCATTATCCAATGGATGTTTGTGGGACATAAAAACTTTTTTCATTAAACATTTTTTTATCTTTAGCTATGATTTTTGTTTTTATATCAACCTTGTTTGTGTTTTTATCAGTATTAGAAGAGAGCCCTATCTTATAGCAAAGATTTTTTTTTTAAGGAAAAAATAATTCAGCAAAAAACAAACCCCAAACAACCTAATGCATTGACATTGTCTGATAGTGAGCAATATTTCTCAGAAATAGATCTCTGCCTCTGCAGTGAAGGGAGAGTACTGCATTTTTTCAGACCTCCAGGGCCAAGCTTGTTCATTCTAATCACAGGGCTCAGCCTCTCTTCATCAGTTAATACACTTTATCCCATATTTCTCTGAATTTTTTCTTTTGCATGTCTCTTACAAGGCTGTAAGTCTATTTCATTCATGTACCAGATCGGTCATTCCTTCTGCTTTGCTTCTAGTTCTTTTCTAACACACATACACAGACACAATACTGCTAGAAAACTTGTTTTGATTTATATTACTTTTTATTCTTTAGAGATTTGGAATAATTATTCACAAGATTCTTAAAAAGTTTGTAGTTCTTCTTAGGACTAGTCATATCCCTTTTGACTAGTCATCCATTTTTCTTATAAATTTGTATATTTTTATATAGCTTTAGAATTAGACCTTTATCATAGATATTTAATGCAAAAATATTTCCCAATACCTTTTTTTTTTTTACCTTTTTATCCTAGCTACATTGATTTTTGTGGCAGGATGATTGCACACTCAGTGCAGCCTCTGCAGCTGAGATGCAACAAAGTATGGATTGATTCTCTGCTGCTTGTGCTAATTTTGGTATAAAGAGGAAACATAGGTACTCCATCAGCCAGCACCACACCATCCATAAGTAGAACCATCAGTTACAGCAAATGGCAAAAGTTTTGAATGCAGTAAATTGCCATTTACCTTGGCAAGCTCCTTTCCAGAATTGTACACATGGTAATGAGATTGATACATGCATTGCCAGAGTTATCTCAGCTCTGGGAGGCTCGGAAGGAAAGTGTATGGGAGAGTAGAGGTATCAGACTGACCACTCCACTGAGGGTCTCCAGAGCCATTGTACTGATCTAATTGTATGCCTGTGAAACCTGGACAGTATACCAGCATCATGTCAGGAAAACAGAATCACTTCCAATTGAATTGTCTTAGGAAGATTCTGAAGATCACCTGATAGGATAAAATATTAGACACCGAGGTCCTTTTTCAAACTAAATTACTGAACATTCCAAGTCTACTGCAGAGAAAACAACTCCTTTGGGCTGGTCACATGGTACAAATGCCAAATGTACTCTTGCCAAAAAGGTTATTTTATGGAGAATTCACAAAGCACAGGCACGCAGGATACAAAATAAATCCCCATAAATCCTCAGCATTTTTATACATCACCAACAAAATCCAACAGCAAGAGATACAAAGAGAAATTCCATTCAAAATAACTGTCGATAGCATAAGATATTTGGGAATCTATCTACCAAAGGAAAGTCAGGAATTATATGAGCAAAATTACAAAACACTTTCCACACAAAGTCAGATTTAAATAATTGGGAAAATATTAGGTGCTCTTGGATAGGCCGAGTGAATATAATAAAGATGACAATACTCCCTAAACTAATCTATTTATTTAGTGCTATACCAATTATACTCCCAAAAAACTAATGACCTAGAAAAAAATAACAAAATTCATATGGAAGAACAAAAGGTCGAAAATTTCAAGGGAATTAATGAAAAAAAAAATCAAATGAAGATGGCCTAGCTGTACCTGGTCTAAAACTGTATTATAAAGTAGCAGTCACCAAAACATTTGGTATTGGCTAAGAAATAGATTAGTTGATCAGTGGAATAGATTAGGTTCACAAGACAAAATAGTCAATAACTATAGCAATCTAGTGTTTGACAAACCCAAAGATCCTAACTTTTGGGATAAGAATTCATTATTTGACAAAAACTGCTTGGGATAACTGGAAATTAGTATGGCAGAAATTAGGCATGGGCCCACACTTAACACCATATGATTCAGGCATAAAGAACAAGATTATAAATAAATTAGAGGAACATACGATAGATTATCTCTCAGACTTGTGGAGGAGGAAGAAATTTGTGACTAAAGATGAACTAGAGACCATTATTGTTCACAAAATAGAAAATTTTGGTTATGTGAAATTAAAAAGCCTTTGTACAAACAAAACTAATGCAAACAAGATTAGAAGGGAAGCAACAAACTGGGAAAACATTTTCACAGTTAAAGGTCCTGATAAAGGGCTCATTTCCAAAATGTATAGAGAATTGACTATAAGAAATCAAGCCATTCTCCAATTGATAAGTGGTCAAAGGATATGAATAATTTTCAGATGATGAAATTGAAACTATTACCACTCATATAAAAGAGTGCTCCAAATCACTATTGATCAGAGAAATGCAAATTAAGATAATTCTGAGATACCACTACACACCTGTCAGATTGGCCAAGATGACAGGAAAAAATAATGATGAATGTTGGAGGGGATGCAGGAAAACTGGGACTCTGATGCCTTGTTGGTGGAATTGTGAACGGATCCAAACATTCTGGAGAGCAATCTGGAATTATGCCCAAAAAGTTATCCAACTGTGCATACCCTTTGATCCAGCAGTGCTACTTCTGGGCTACTACTAAAGAAGGGAAAGGGACCTGTATGTGCCAAAATGTTTGTGGCAGCCCTGTTTGTAGTGGCCAGAAACTGGAAAATGAATGGATGCCCATCAGTTGGAGAATGGTTGGGTAAATTGTGATATATGAATGTTATGGAATATTATTGTTCTGTAAGAAATGACCAGCAGAAGGATTTCAGAGAGACCTGGAGAGACTGACATGAACTGATGCTGAGTGAAATGAGCAGAACCAGGAGATCACTATATACTTCAACAACGATACCGTATGAGGATGTGTTCTGATGGAAGTGGATTTCTTTGACAAAGAGAAGATCCAACTCAGTTTCAGTTGATCAATGATGGACAGAAGTAGCTACACCCAAAGAAAGAACACTGGGAAATGAATGTAAACTGTTTGCATTTTTGGTTTTCTTCCCAGGTTATTTTTACCTTTTGAATCCAATTCTCCCTGTGCAAAAAGAGAACTGTTTGGTTTTGCACACATATATTGTTTCTAGGATATACTGTGACATATTTAACATGTATAGGACTGCTTGCCATTTGGGGGAGGGGATGGAGGGTGGGAGGGAAAAATCGGAACAGAAGTGAGTGCAAAAGATAATGTTGTAAAAAATTACCCAGGCATGGGTTCTGTCAATAAAAAGTTATAATTATTTTTTTAAAAAAAGTCTGAAACAGTGAAAAAACAAAACAAAATAAAGCACAAGCACTCACAAGGTGGTCAGGAAAAGTGATACAAGGACACTCTTAAGCTCTCAAGAACTTTAGAATTGAGGAGGATTCTGGGAAGATGGTGGAGTAGGTTGGTAAATTTCAAACTCTCAAGATTTCCCCCACAAATAGAAAAAATTTGCTCCTCAGAGTGAACATAGACTGCTAAAAAATGAAGACTTTGGGCAGAACAGGGGTTCTCCAAATACATCCTGAGAAGATCTAAAGAAAGGGGGGAGGGGAACCATTAACCTTAGTGAAGTGCAAACATCTCAGGGCTAGCTCCCTAGAAACACCTAGTGGGAAGCCCTGGGACTAGCTGGGTGTGGCTGGAGTCTCTGCAGAGACCACAGAGATCTTCACCTTCCAAAATGTTTGTCAAGTTGGGGTCTGAGTACGGAGGACTGAGTGAACTTCTGCTGATTAGGAACTCAAGGGCCAGCTGTGCTGCAGAGGCTCGGCCTTGGGTGAGAAAGAACCAGCACACCCATGAGTGCAGAGGCTGCTGTTGCAGGAACTTGCAGGAAGTTGGAGCTCTTGGTTTAGGGTTCCTGATTGGGAGAGAGAGCTGAAGTGAAGTCAGAGACACTACCCGCCCCCCCCCCCCAATCCCACTAATAACTCTTATTTTAAAAAATTGAGCTGGCAAAGAAGAAAGAACCCCACCATAGAAACATAAGGGAACAGGGAAGACCAGGGTTCATCTTCAGAGGAGGATACTTTAGTAAAAATAGCTTTTACCTCAAAGAGTAATGTGAAATGACTCCCTGTCCAGAGAGAATTTATAGAACTCAAAAAAAAAAAATCAAAAATCAAATGAAAGACATTGAGGAAAAACTAAAAAAAAAAAATTAAAACCAAGAAAAACAAGATTATGAAAAAAAAAGTTAATCAACTAGAAAAGGAAATACAGTCTCAAAGATGAAAATAACTCTTTGAATATTAGAATTGGACAAAGAGAAGTCAGTGAAGCTATGAGACCAAGAAATAAGAAAACACATTATAAAAAATGAAAAATAGAAAATGTGAAACATAAGAAAAATGATAGATCTAGAGAACAGATCAACAAGAGAAAATATAATAATTGAATTTCCTGAAAGTTGTGACCAAAAAAAAAAGGACCTTGACACAATAATGCAAGAAATAATCCAAGAAAATTGTCCTGGAGTGATAGAACATAAGGGGAAAGTAAAAGTAGAAAAAATCCACCAATCACCACCTCAAAGAGATCCTTTGTAGAAAACACATAGAACATTATTGTCAACTTTTGAAATCTCCAGATCAAAGAAAAAGTTTTGCAAGAAACAAGAAAAAAACCAATTCAAATATGTTGGAGCTACAATTATGATTGTACAGGATTTGTCAGCAACCACAATAAAAGACCACAGATCCTGTAATCATATCTATCAACAATCAAAAGAATTAGGCCTGCAGCCAAAAATATCGGATCTAGAAAAATTATCCATAATATTGAATAAGAAGAAAATGAACATTCAATGAACTTGCAGATTTTCAGGACTTTCTAGTAACCAAACCTGAACTTAATATAAGAGCCAACATTAGAGCTCAATTTCAAGAAACTCAACATAGACAAATTATGTGGTATTTTTTTTTAATGGGAAATGTATAGCATATATTTAATATTGACATCTGTAGAGGGCCAAAACTCTGGAGAAGTATACTTGAAACAAGGTGTTAACTCAGTGGAATTAATGAGATGATGGTTCTCTAGTTTACATATACTTAGTACTTAGTATGGTGATGCAATGGTTCTGTAGTTCACACAAACATAGCATGCTGTAATGATAATAATTGTAATAGGCTATATACGGGGTTAAGAAGGACTGAAAGAGAAACATTCTATCTTTGACCATTCTCCTGGTGGCTGTCCGGCCTTCATCACTTCTCCACCTAAAGACCAAGGACTAGGGGACCTCCAGAAAACTAGCCCATAGGGTAGCTCAAAAGAAAGATTGGGGCAGAGTTAAGGTAAAAATAGTAATTATGTCATACAAATGAGGTGCAGAGGAAGTATCGATACAGAGGCATTAGAAGGGGAGGGGCTTGTAGTTCTAAAAACTTACATTGGGAATGGGTTTAATAGGCAACATTACATATATACTACCATATAATACCCTCCAATATCTCTAAAGATACAAGTGGGGAGAGATGGGTAGACAGGGAAGCAAAAGGTTGAGGGAAGAAAATAAGGGGGGGGGATTCATGAGTGGGGGGAGAGGTTAAGTAATCACAAGGCAAATTGGGAGCAGAATTAAAGCAGATTCAGAAGGGATAGGAAAGCATATATATTTGTAGGTATATGTATATATATGTATATATAAATATATCCTTTCTTCACGATATCTTGCTTAGGGATGGTGGGGAGAGGAATGAAAGTCGGGGGGGGAAGTATAAAGTAAAAAGGATACGCAGCAGAGAACAAAAAACTATAAGGAAGTAAAGAAAAGAGATATTCATGAATATAATTTCTTCTACATATATATATACATACACATATACATACACAAGCATATATATACTTTCTTGAACTGGTTTTTGTTGTTATATATTTTGAATCCTCCCTAATGTACTATTGGGCACATGAAGATGTTTTGTTTTGTGTTGTGTTGCATTCCTTTTCTGTTTTTCTTATTCTGTTTCCTTAAATAAAATAAACTTGAAAAAAAAAACTTTAGAATTGATTATATGACATGGGAGATACTGGCACATGACCACCCAGCCATGGCATGCCCTCATAGAGAATAAGCTTAGCTCTATGAGCAAAATAAAATTGAATTAGATGAAAAATGCAAGATGTGCAAAGTTAAAACAGCCCTCCCAAAGTTCAATAGGGACTATTTGTGTCTGATCTGTGGCAGAGAATTCTAAGCTCAATTTGATTTGATCAGCCCCAGTTGGACTTGTTTCTAACATAGTAATGTGATTTTGGTCGTTTTCAAGAATGAAGAACAATTACTAGCCAACATTGATTTTTACTTGATCTATAATCTTTTCAATTTCATGTATTCAAAATTATCTATTTTATTTTTTGTGCTTTCCTTTATCTCTTGTTTAGCTAGAAATTCTCCCTCAAATCATAGCTTTGGAAGGTATCTGTGATCACTGTCTTCTAATATTTTTAGAGTATAACCTTTGTTTTTACATTTCACAATCATTTTTTTATTATTATAACTTTTTATTGACAGAATCCATGCCAGGGTAATTTTTTACAACATTTTCCCTTGCACTCACTTCTGTTCCGATTTTTCCCCTCCCTCCCTCCACCCCCTCCCCTAGATGGCAAGCAGTCCTATATATGTTAAATATGTCGCAGTATATCCTAGATACAATATATGTGTGCAGGATTCTTTTGTTGCACAGGGAGACTTGAATTCAGAAGGTAAAAATAACCCGGGAAGAAAACCAAAAATGCAAACAGTTTACATTCATTTCCCAGTGTTCTTTCTTTGGGTGTAGCTGCTTCTGTCCATCATTGATCAATTGAAACTGAATTAGGTCTCTTTGTCAAGGAAATCCACGTCCATCAGAATACATCTTTATACAGGATCGTTGCTGAAGTATATAATAATCTCCTGGTTTTGCTCATTTCACTCAGCATCAGTTCATGTAAGTCTCGCCAATCCTCTCTGTATTCATCCTGCTGGTCATTTCTTACAGAACAATAATATTCCATAACATTCATCTACCACAATTTACCCAACCATTCTCCAATTGATGGGCATCCACATTGTCCTAAACCCGATTTTTGCCAGACTACTTTCCAGTTTTCCCAATAATTACTGTTAAAAGGAGGGTCATGCCTTAAGAAATGTATGTTTTTCAGGGTCACTCAACACTTGTTTTTTTGCTTTGATAATTTTTAATTTTTGGTTAAATCTTTTCATAAATAACATTTAAAAAAATAACCAATACTGATTTTGATAATTATAACACATTATATAATTTGAAACTTGGATATACTATTCTCTAGTTCTAGTTTTTTCCTTTTTTTTTTTTTTGAGAAAGAGAAATTTGTTTTTATATCATCTCTTTTTTGGTATCTTTTTAGTATGAGCAAACATGGAGTAGTACTTTGTGGTTTCTAGTTTGTATTATTTCCTTTGAAATTTAGGTCTTTTTTTCCTTCAAATTAATTACACTATTATTATTATTACTAGAACTGGTTTCATAAAGTGGGATGCCCAGTTTTGCTAAATGTATAGCCTATATAAAGAGGATTACAACTCAAGCCATTCTCCAATTGATAAATGGTCAAAGGATATGAACAGACAATTTTCAGATGATGAAATTGAAACTATTTCCACTCATATGAAAGAGTGTTCCAAATCACTATTGATCAGAGAAATGCAAATTAAAACAACTCTGAGATACCACTACACACCTGTCAGATTGGCTAAAATGATAGGAAAAGATAATGATGAATGTTGGAGGGGATGTGGGAAAACTGGGACACCGATGCATTGTTGGTGGAGTTGTAAACAAATCCAACCATTCTGAATAGCAAACTGGAATTATGCCCAAAAAGTTATTAAACTGTGCATACCCTTTGACCCAGTAGTGCTACTACTGGGCTTATGCCCCAAAGAGATATTAAAGAAGGGAAAGGGACCTGTATGTGCCAAAATGTTTGTGGCATCCCTGTTTGTAGTGGCCAGAAACTGGAAAATGAATGGATGCCCATCAATTGGAGAATGGCTGAATAAATTGTGGTATATGAATGTTATGGAATATCATTGTTCTGTAAGAAATGACCAACAGGATGATTTCAGAAAGGCCTGGAGAGACTTACACAAACTGATGCTGAGTGAAATGAGCAGGACCAGGAGATACTGTATGAGGATGGATTCTGATGGAAGTGGATTTCTTTGACAAAGAGAAGATCTAACTCAGTTTCAATTGATCAATGATGGACAGAAGCAGCTATACCCAGAAAAGGAACACTGGGAAATTGAATGTAAACTGTTTGCATTTTTGCTTTTCTTCCCGGGTTATTTTTTACCTTCTGAATCCAATTCTCCCTGTGCAAAAAGAGAACTGTTCGGTTCTGCACACATATATTGGATCTAGGATATACTGTGACCTGTTTAACATGTACAGGACTGCTTGCCATCTGGAGGGAGGGAGGGGAAAAATCGGAACAGAAGTGAGTGCAAGGGATAATGTTGTAAAAAAATTACCCAGGCATATGTTCTGTCAATTATAACAAAAAGTTATAATTATTTAAAAAAAAAAAAGAGGATTACAACTGAGTGTTTTGCTGTTTTAGGTCAGGCCCATAGTTGCTATTCTTCCTCAGTTTGGGGTCATTTGACCTCACTTTTTAGTATTCTGATGTTTTGAGACTTCTTAAGAAGTAATCCTAGAGTCAGGGCTGAGTTAATAGAGAATGAATACCCAAGGATTTTTCATTGACTATGGATTCTTGATCATAGAATTACAGATTTAGTCTCATTTGACTGTTGAGGGAAAAGAGGGAGCTGAACTTGCTAAACGTGATCAATAGCAGACCTGGAATTCGAATCCAGATTTTCTGATGCTAAAATCCTTTCCACCATGCTGGCCCCAGCCATATTCTTGAACCTTTTGTGTGTCTCAAACGAAGTAGGTGAATTGAAGCAGATGACTCGAGGCTATGTGGACATTAATTAATTTAAATCTATTTAGATAATCTGTAGTTGCTCAGAGGCGAAGATCACCACCATGTGGGAACTATGTGCACTACAACTCCACAGAAACCATCTGGAAATTGATGGGAAAATGGATCTTCTCCCCAGATGTTCATGGGTACTTGGACCTGCTGCATGGAGGATAGGGCAACAACGGAGAGAAATGTCCTGACCGCAGCAAAAGCCTTGCACAAGACATTCTGCCTGAGGGCGTGGGAATGTGTCTTTCATGACCAAATCTGATTAAAGGCAGATTTTTGTAGGCTCATAAGCAGCAGACCAAGAACAGGAAGAGATCTTAGACGTTGTCTTCATCTCTCATTTTATAGTTGAGTAATCTTAGGCCCAGAGACTTCCTTAGGATCACACAGGAAGTTTGCATGGTGGCCATGCAACAATTGGTCATTGAGCAGTGACCTGTGGTCACTGGTACTATCAAGGAAATGAACAAGGTCATATCAGGGCCTCAGTCCTTCACCAACCCTTGGAGGTTGGACCTGCTGACTTTCCAGGTCTCATCTCAAAATCTATGGTCCTTTGAGGATGGCTGCGTGGGGACACATGGGTAATATATCTTAGGAATTATTTTAATTTCTCACGGTAGGCTCTTTCTGAAAGGATAAGCTCATGGAGGTAGAGCTGGAAGGGACTTTAGAAGTTATCAAGTCCAAACTCCATATCTTCCAGGTGGGTTAGCTGAAGTTGCCCATTCTGAATCAGGATCTGTTGGCTCAGAGTGTAATAGTGGATATATCCACGGACACACTGAAGGTTTAACACTGTTTCCCTGAGTTCTTTACCTGAAGTCTGAGAATTTGCCTGTTTGTTTTAATGCTGTGATAACTGCATTTTTGTAGAATCGACTTCTTTTGTAATCCCATATATTTTATCGATGCATTTAAAAGTGTTATTCTGGAAAGATCTGTAGGCTTTTCCAAGACTGCCAAAAAGGTTCATGACATAAAAAAGATTAACTGTCAGGATGGCTAATCTCAGAGAGTATCAATGAGCCTGCTTCAGTGAGTATCCCTCTCATTTTTACCACTATGGGGAAAGTTCTGATCACCTCCATGCAAATAGGTCCACCAAGGACCCAAAGAGATGTCCCCATTGGGGTTGGTCCTTTAGAAATATGCAAAAACCCTTTCTGGTCTAGGCCAATGCTAACTGTCTCTAGAAAGGGGTATACTTTGTATCTGCCTTATTTGCACATTGAGTGATGCTCCTTGGAGCACCTCAGGAACCATCTCTTGGCAGTATAGGAGATGAGAGTGTGCCTCTTACAAAGTATTCATCACAGTTACTGGCTGGGACAAAATCTGGGTTCCTTTTTCAAAATGAGGAGGAAAACAAATGAACTGGGGACAAGGGAACAGAAGTTCATATCAAAGAAAAAGACACATCAGTATATAGCCAACATACAAACAACCTGCAACTAGTGACCCAGGACATCAGTTTCTTCCTCTTTAAAATGAGGAGGTTGACAAGATAACCTCTGGAGTTATCTGATAGCACCAGATTTAGGATCCTATAATGCCATTCTGTGGGAAGAACCCTGAATCACCTGGGTGTGGTCAGAAGGGTAAAAGGGTCATTAGTCAGTCAATGAATATTTATTAAGCACCTACTATGTGCCAGACACTGCTAAGAGCTGAGGATACAAAATGAAGGGAAAGACATTTCCTGCCCTCAAGGAGTTCACAATTTAATTGGGGGAAGGAAGGGGGAAAACCACAGCATCACACAAACTCAGCTAGATACAAATGAACTACATATGAGATAAATAAGATAAATAGTAAAGGTAAATAAAAAGTAAAAGAGAAGCAAGGCACTGGAATATTATGATTATAGTGACTAGAATAAATTATTTGGTCTATCAGTGTGTCTATCCATAGGCTCAGTATAAATGAGAGCAATTGAAGCAGATTGACAAAGTATTAATGATACATTTGGTGGGACTTAAGAAATAGAGGGTTATGTCAAGGATTATTCAAGCAAGCAACCACTCAACAGGCATTTGTTAATTGCTTCCTATTTGCCAGACCTATAGTGGTAGAGCAAACAAAGATAGACACAATTCCACCTTCAAGGTAATGAAAACAACTCAAAGACGCGTAAATATGCACAAAATATCTAAAAAGAAAATTCAATGGATAGAAAGTTAAAAGAGGACTTACTATGTGCTTAGTACTGTGCTAAACTCTGGAGTTAGAAAGAAAGGCTAACATAGTCCCTGCCCCTCAAGAAGCTCTTATTCCAATGGGAGAGAGAACGTGCATTATTATGTATCTATAAGATACACATAGAGTAGATGGAAAGAAGGAAATAAATATTAAGTACCTACTATGTGCTGAATACCTTACAAATGTTATCACATTTGATTCTCACAACAACCCTCCCTTTTTTTCAAATTAATATTTTATTTTTTCCAAATACATGCAAAGGTAGTTTTCAACATTCATCTTGCAAACCTTGTATTTCAAATTTTTCTTCTCTCTCCCCTCACCAAGACAGCAAGCAGATAGAGGTTAATAAACATGTGCAATTTTTCTAAACATATTTTCATATTCATCATTCTGTGCAAGAAAAATCATAGCAAAAGGGGAAAAACACGAAAGGAAAAAAAAAACCAAGCAAAATAACAAAAAGGTGAAAATACTGTGCTTTGATCCACATTTGGTCTCCACAGTTCTCTCTATGAAAATGGATAGCACTTTTTATCCCAAGTCTGTTGGAATTGCCTTGAATCACCACATTGTTGAAAGAGCTAAGTCCATCACAGTTGATCATCCCAGAATCTTGTTTTACCCTCACAGCAACCCTCTGAGAGAAGTGCTCTCTGTTTTACAAAGGAGGAAACGAGATTTGTCCAGTCACACAGCTAGCCAGTATCTGAAGCCGACTTTGAACCCAGACCTTCCTGACTTCAGGCCCAGTACTCTGTCTACTTAATTGCCTACGGTGCTTTCTGGAAATATAGCCAGAGAGGGAAGGCAGCAGCTGGGGTGGACGGCTCTGGTGATCATGGATGAGAATTAAAGGGGATGGGCTGGCATTTATGGGTTGCAATTTTCATTGTTGGAAGAAATTCCAGCTCCATTTTGATATTTTGAGAGTAGCTACAGAAGAGTGTGGAAAAATAACAGAAAAGTGCTGAGGATGTCTTTTGTTTTATCATTCTCTTCCTTTTCTCTCTTCCTTTCCCCCCTCTAAAATTATTGCTTAGCATAGTGCCTGGCTGGGCAATACAGTACATGCTTACTAAATATTTGTTGATTGATTGATGATTGAAAAGAAAGAGAAAAGGTACAATCAAACAAAGGTAATTAATGCATTAAATAAATCCAATCTTATAAATAATTTTTAGCTTCCTTAGGCATTTATCTCTGCAAACAAGGAAGACATATCTGCCTCTTCTTTGGGTCAAGCTTAGTCATTATTATTACCCAGCATTCAGTTTTGATTTTTGTTGTTCTTTCCATCTACATTGTTGTAGTCATCATATATATTATTTTCCTGATTCTGTTCACTTCACTTTACATCAACTCATATAAATCTTTCCATAAAATTTATTTAGAAGAATTGTATATATTTAACCTATAACACATTATTTATTGCCTCGGGGAGGGAAGAGTAGAGGAAAGAGGGAGAAAAATTTGGAACACAAGGTTTCGTAAAGGTGAATGTTGAAAATTATCTTTGCATATATTTGGAAAAATAAAATACTATTTTAAAATAAGGTATTCAATCTTTACAAACTGTTAAGCCATCAGAGTTGATAGAGACAATAATTATCTAATTTGGCATGGTTCAATATGATTGATTTGATCTTAGAAGGAGATATTTTGGGCCAGAATTTGAAACAAGGTACTAAGTACAACTGATAGAAATGATGCTTGTGTTCACACCTTTAGAGAGCTCATAGAAGCAAGAAATATTTAAGTACTCATTGGAGTTCACATGTTTGGAGATTTCAGGGTTTAGAAAAAGATATCTGAATTCACACCTTCCTTGAAGTTCTTAGGGCCAGAGAGCACTCTGGGAGATAACCCAGAATCCCATTCTCTCCAGAAGGAGGAGTTAACCTTTGGGAGATCATATATATGGAGGAAGCTCTTAGAGCTTGGAAGAATTTCTCCGGAACATTGACTGGGGTCAGAGAGGAGCACTCTGGGAAGAAGCCTACAAGCCCTCTCTTCAAGGCAAGAGAGATTCATTGCATCTTCCAACTTGGTGCTGGCTGGAGACTAAAGAAAGCAGAAGCAGAAGCCAAGGACAAAGCTGCAAGATCTCTTGGAACCAAGCAGAGAGATAGGCCTGAGCAAACCGGGCTATATTGAAGGACACAGTAAAAGATCTGAACTTTTACCAGCTGGCTGCGATTTTGGAGTAATTATTTATTTCAACTGAAACTAAAGCTGCCTCCAGAAAACCTCCTCGAGAAACCTGCTTTCTTCCAGAGAGAACGATCATCTTATTATATTTAAAGAAGAAAAACATCCAACAATAAGGGGAAAACTTTCTATATTTCTCTGTATTCTCCATATTCATTGATTCTTAGGAGCCAGTAAAAGGTCATTACTTTCCAGTACTTTTATAAGATTCCAAAAAGCTCAGGCAGAGATTCTGACTTGGTTTGAAGCATAACTGCTCAGGTGCTAGGGGAAAAAGCGGTAAATGAGATCACTTGGTGGCAACTCAATCAAGAGGGAGAAACCAAGGTTTTGGGCTCCTGGGGAAACCTTTTATGTGGAGAATGAGGCTGTAGGACCTGATTTAGAGTGTATAAAATAACCTAAAAATATTGTATCCTTGGGAGGGAAAGAGTTGGAAAACTACAGAGTTGTTCTTTCAATTACTGTTTCATTCTGAAAGGGCCGTAGTTCTCAAGACCGAGGGCCATTTCCTGGGACAATGTGAGGGGAACTCAGTTAACTGTGCTTAATTGAGGAGGACCTCAAAAGCGATGAGAAAGACCTTAGGACTCTGCCCTTTGAAGGTAGAGTCATGATGGTAAGCACCTGTAAAGAGTGATGAAGAAAACTGAAGCACCAGGGATGATGTCAGGAAGCCACACTTGAGTAAACATTGATGGGATTGGCAAACCCCTAGCATTTGGATCAGAAAATAAACCTTCAGAACCAATCAGTGACAATACAAAGACCAGCAGAAAAACAATGAGGTGAAGAGCCAAAGTGGAGGAGAGGTTAATGAAGATAGAACTAAAAGGGAGCAGCAAGCGGAGTCATTTATCAAGAGTCAAGGCAGAAGAGTTTCAATGTAGAGGAGGGAACTCAAAGTCACTTTTCCTTATGTGGACAGGCCGATCCAGGATACTACTCAAATGTCATGGGGACTGTTCAGATTTGTTAGAGGGAAATAAATAGCTGGCCCATCAGATAGAAAGGACCACTTGGCTCTTTAGCAAACCCTGAGTTATTTTCCCTTCCTGGGGGTACCACCCAGTCAGGACCATAAGTCAAAAGGACTCTACAAGTTTTTCAGATGAGTCAGGGGTCCACTGGCAAGGGAAAGAGGATTTACTGAGTCTTCAGTGAACTCCAAATTATTTTTCCTTACTAAGGTCATTATGTAGGATCATCCTTTAAGTTGTGAAGACTATATAATTAAAGGGCTAGATAGACAACCAACAGAAAAGGAAAGAAGTCTTGATCTTCTATAGGCTTGTGGATTTCCTTTTTCAAATATGGGTTGGACTCTATTAGATGAGATCCCTTTCAACTTTCAAATGTTTCTGTTCTCTGCTTAGATCGTATCACTGAAATATCTGAAGAGTTTCCAATAATAATGTCTACACTTTAATAGCATGTAAAAGTTTTTGAAATACTTTACAGACATGACTTCATTCCATTTTTACAACCACTCCAAAAGATAGGTGTTGGATGCACTAGGATCTCCATTTACTCATGAAGACATCGAGGGTCAGAGAGTTTGAACGATTTGTCCAGAGTCACTCAGCAGTGTCAGAGGTAAGATGGATAGGAACAGATCTTATGGGCAGATCTCATAATTTAGCACTCTTTCACTCCTCTGTGAAGCTTCTCAATTAGATCCAAAGGATTCTTTCAAGAGGTGGCTCAATGCTATTTCTATGCTATAGGAATCATAGATAGGGTTGGCCCTGATGACTTTTATCTCTTGAGCAAGTCACTAAAACTCCCCAGACCTCAGTTTCCTCACCTGTAAATTGAGAGATTTGGACAAGATGGCTCCTGAGGTTCTTTCCAACCCTAGATCTAGGGTCTATGGAGTCTGTCACCCCTACAGAGATCGAGTGACCTCCCCTAAGTCACAAAAAGAGGAAGTAGCTGAACTGAGATTGAAAGCCAACACTTTGATCCCAGGTCTGGAGTCATGATACTCAAGCATAACAGTTGTGTCATATTGATTATTTGTCCAACAAATACCAGGAACCCTGACTTTCCAAAACATGCTCATTCTTCTTTTCTTTTTCTTTTATACCAAATTAATAGGCATCTATTTTCTTGCCCACTCTCCTCCTTCTCCATTAGGAAACAACAACAGAATAAACTCAAACAAAAAATGAAACCCTTACAATAAATGTGAAGTTAAGCAAAATTCCTGCATTGGCCATGGCCAAATATATAGATCTTGTTCTGCATCTTGAGTTCATTCCCTCTCTTCTTTCATTCAAACAGGCAAATTAAAAAGAAAAATCCCCAAATCCCCCCCCAAAATCTATATAGTCCAGCAAAATAAAATTCCTGTATTAGTCACATGAACAGCTCCTTCTGCATCTCATGTTCTTCACTTCTTTTGTCAGGAGGTCTCCATCCTTTTGGATTCAATTTATAATTGCATCACAGTATTTCAAAGTCTTTCAAAGTTGTTTTTCTCTATAACATTGTCATTGTATAAATTATTCTCTTGGGTCCGCTCATTTTACTTTGTGTCAGTATAGAGAGCTCCCTCTAAAATTGTCCATTCTGTCATTTTTTATGTTATAGTAAAATCTTTTTTGTTTATTTATTTATTCATTTATTATAGCTTTTTATTTACAAAACATATGCATGGGTAATTTTTCATTGACCCTTGTGAAACCTTCTGTTCCAACTTTTCCCTTCCCCTCACCCCTTCCCTTAGGTGGCAGGCAGACCAATACATGTTAGTATGTTAAAGTATATGTTAAATACAATATATGTGGTATAATAAAATCTTATTTCATTTACAAATAACAATATGTTTAGCCAGTCCTCAATAGACAGGTTTTAACAGATTGAGCTCCATTCATTTAGGCCCTTTCCCATCACCCTTCACTTCTGCTCTGGTCCTCATATATATTCCTTGAAAGCATTTTTCAGGAGAAGCCTGGAAGAGCTTTACAGAATCAATATTTTTTTTTCTTTATTGTGAAACACTTGCTTTCATTTTTTTGTTTTGGAAGTCAGAAAGCACATCTAGATTTCTGGAATGAAGCGCACTTGGCTCACTCCGTTTTCCCCAAGAAGACAAGATTTTCAGATCTCTACATCCCCAGTGAGCATGCCTTTTATATTTCTACAGCTGGCAATGGTGGGATGGGGAGGAAGTAAAAAGTGTCTTTGTGTGTATGTGGGTATGGGGGTGAGTGTATGTGTAAGTTAGTATGTTTGTGCATATGTGTGCTCCCCTGTGTAAATGGGGGAAGGGTCATGTCAATCTAAGGGAGCCATTTATATTGGGCAAGGAAAACTCAAAATCAAATTGGGGACCTTTGGCCTTAATACTCACTTGGTGCTTAATAAAAACAAAACAAAACAAAACAAAACAAAAAACAAACCTTGACATTTATACAATAGTTGAAGGGTTGTAAAGCACATTTTTTTGAACTGGGCAAAATATATTTGTGTTCTCTAAATTTAAAAGTCCTAGCAAAAAGACTCAATCGCTTTGCCTCAGTCATATCTATAACTATCCTCCTACTTACACGTGAGGAAACTGAGGCTCACCAAGGTTAATTGACTTGCCCAGGATCAAACACCTAAGTGTCAATGGTGGGAGTCAAACCCTCTCCTGACTCTGGGTTCAGCCTACATTAATTGATTGATTTAATTAATAATTTAATTGTCAAATAATCTAGAAAATTGTAATTTCAGAAAAATGTACAGTCAGAGAAGATTGTAAAACACTCTAGTTCTGCTTTGTTTGAGAATAAGATAGTTTAGGGCAGGGCAGTTTAGTTTCAAAATAAAAAAAGAATCCAACCCCAGATACCTATTTATAGTTTAAATTCATTCCCCATCCCCATCACTTAATAGTGTTTTTTTTTTCTAATTACTTGTAGAGATAGTTTTCAACATTCATTTTAATAAGATTTTTGAGTTCCAGATTTTTCTCCCTTCTTCCTTTCCCTTCCCTCTCCCCAAGATAACAAGCAATCTAATGTAAGTTATACATATACAAAGGTTGTAATATGATTTTGTGATCCCCTGATTTTAGGGGGGCTTCAGCCTCAGGAAACTCCCATGCCCAATCTGTCTGATTCTGAATAGACCACTCCTCAATTCATTGCTGACTGCTAATCTGGTCAGTGACAATCTCTCAACGAGAACCAAATTTCAGAGACCATTCCTCCATCTTACCTATGGGCCATAGAAATATAAATGTGTCTCCTTGCTTCTGTTTCTCTGCTGACTTCCCTTAGAATTCAGTCTGCTTGTAATGGTATTACAATTACAATAAAACTTTGCCCCTTGACTTGGAATGGCTTCAAGCCTGCAAATTCTTTTGAGACACTTTGTGACATCAGTCTGTGATTCCAAACTTTTGGGGTCCCCTTCCCAACCTCAACACAATCATCTTAAACATGATTTCCTTATTAATCAGGTTGTGAAAGCAGAATCAGAACAAAAGTAGAAAATGAAGAAAAAGAAAAAAAAATCCCCAAAATAAAAAGAGTCTGTTTCGATCCACATTCAGACTCCATAGTTCTTTCTCCGGATGTGGATTTTCCATCATGAGTCTTTTGGAATTGTCTTAGATCATCATATTGCTGAGAAGAGCTAAATCTATCACAGGTGACCATCATATCATCTTGCTGTTATTTGTGTACAATATTCTCCTGGGTCTGCTCACTTCACTTAGCATCGGTTCATGTAAGTCTCTCCAGATTTTTTTGAAACCCACCCGCTCATCATTTCTTTAATATAAATGTATTCATTTACATTCATTTACCACAACTTGTCCAGCCATTCTCCAAATGATGGATTTCCCTGAAATTTCCAACTCTTTGCTACCACAAAAAAAGGTGCTATAAATATTTTTTACTTGTGGGTCCTTTCCCTTTTTTTTTTTTTTTATGAGAATTAGAAGTGGTATTGCTGGGTGAAAGGGTATGCACAATTTTATAGCCCTTTACGTATAGTTCGGGTAAAATTAGAAAAGTTCCTTATTTCAATAAGTGCCCATCTTTTCCCCTGAAAATTTCACTGGGTAGTTGATTCTTAGTTGTAAATCCAAGCTCCTTTGCCTTCTGGACTATCATAGTCCAAACTCACCAATCCTTTAATGTGGGAGCTGCTAAATCCTGGGTAATCCTGGTAACTTGATTTGAATTACTTCTTTCTGACTGTTTGCCGTATTTTCTCCTTGACCTGACAATTCTGGAATTTGGCTACAATATTCCTTATTTTCATTTTGGGATCTCTTTCAGAAGGTGATTAGTAAATTCTTCAAATGACTATTTTACTCTTAGGTTCTAGGATATCAGGCCAGTTTTCCTTGAAAATTTCTTGGAAGATACTGTGCAGGTTCCTTTTTTTGTTTGTTTGTTTTTGATCATAGTTTTCAAGTGATCCAATAATTTTTTTGTTTTTACAATGCACACTTTAACTTTTATTTTTATTTTTTTAAAATAATTATAACTTTTTATTGACAGAGCCCATGCCTGGGTAATTTTTTACAACATTATCCCTTGTACTTCTGTTCCTTTTCCCTTCCCTCCACCCCCTCCCCTAGATGTCAGGCAGTCTTATATGTTATAGTATATCCTAGTTACAATATATGTGTGCAGAACCGAACAGTTCTCTTGTTGCACAGCAAGAATTGAATTCAGAAGGTAAAAATAATCTGAGAAGAAAAACAAAAATGCAAACAGCTTACACTCATTTCCCAGTGTTCCTTCTCTGGGTATAGCTGCTTCTGTCCATCATTGGTGATCCAATAATTTTTTTTTTTGATCCAATAATTCTTAAGTGATTTCTTTTCTAGGTCATTTGTTTTTGTAATGCTGGAGAAACTGAACAAGATAGAGATTAGAGTATTTAATAATTTATTAAATGGAGAGATATACTGGGACCAAATGGATCCATGGTTTGGTCCCAGGGCTGAATGAGACTATCGTCTCCAAGAATCCAGCAAACAATGAGGGTTCTTAATGACATATATATATATATATATATTGCTCTGACTCAGGGTAGACTGAGGTGGGGGCAGAGTCAGGGTGCTGAGAGCAGGAACTGGACTCTGACAATCCAGTTCTGACAGGGCATGGGGGATGGGATGACCTAATGGGGAGAGGAACCCCGGAGATGGGGAGAGGCATTCTGATATTCTAAAACAAAAGATCTTTTATCCTTGTTAAATATTCTGATAAAGAGGGAGGGAAGGTTTTGCAGGACTGAGAAGCAGGGAAACTGAGTCAGGACTGGGTCAGGATAATTATGGAAACTGAGAACTGTAGCATAACATTTTTCCAATAAAGTATTTTACATTTTGTTTTATTTTTTCATTCTTTTAATTTTGTTGACTGATTCTTGATGTCTAATAGAATAGTTTCCACTTGCTCAATTCTGATTTTTAAGGAATTATTTTCTTCAGTTAGTTTTTTGTACTTCCTTTTCCCTTTAGCTAATTCAGCTTTTTAAAATTGTTTTCTTCAGTGGATTTTTTTCCCCCATTTGACCAACTGTATTTTTAATGAATTGTTTTCTTCAGTTAATTTTTGTCCTTCTGTAATGCCAGAGAAACTGAGGCAAGATAGAGATTAGAGAGTTTTGATATTTTATTTATTGGAGAGCTTAATTGATTGACTGGAAAGGACTTTTGTTTCAAAGTATACAGCGGTGAATGTGCAACTCCAAGGTTTTTTTTAATAGGACTCTAGTAAGAAAAGAAACAAAGGCAGGAAGCAAAGAGTGGGAATTTTCAGGGATGGACCATAAATTCGGTTCTAGCAGGATGGGGGTGAAAATTATAAATTCTTATTAACTGGGAGGCCAAAGTCAGGATGTCTGAACAAACAGAAGTAAAGATGTCAATTAGGTATCTGAGATAGTCTTATCTTTTGGAATATTTAGATTGGATAGTACAGCCCTAATGGACAGGAAAAAAGGTGGGGGTTGCACACTAACTCAGGGAAATGGAGATATAATTCAGGGAAACTAATTCAGGGAAACTGAGGTAAAACAGTTCGAGACTGTGGCATAATACTTCCTATTCTTTCCCCTTGCAGAACACATTTCCCACTCCCTACTCCAATTTTTCTGCCTCTCTTATTTGATTTTTAAAATTCTTTTGAGAAAGAAAACTTTTTGGCCTTGAGACCAATTTATATTCCCTTCTGAAGCTTTGCATGTAGGGATTTTGACATTATTGTCCTCTTCTGAGTTGGTGTTTTTGTTGAGGTGGAAGACACCCCAATGATATTAGGGTCCCAGGTGGGAATGACAAAAGGGTTCACAAACTCAGTTTGTCTCCAAGTTTAAGGGCAAAGATTTATTATGACAGTAGGCTGAGTTCCAAGGGAATTTAGGGAAGAATCAGGAGCAAGAAAATAATTTGATAGAAAAAAAAAAAAGAAACAGATCAAGTTCTTCAAATCATTGATGTGCTAATTTTATGGCTGAAATAAAATTGAGGAGTGTTAAGGGTGGAGTACCTCTAAGCCCTAGAGTCACACCCATCTTTTCATAAAAGTGAAGCCGCACCTCATTATTGAACTCTCAGAAACTTAGTACTGACCAACAGATTGTTATCTAACCTCCAGCTTTGTTTGTGGTACTCCCAAGGCCTGGTAGCCTTAGGGTTATTGCTAATCCTCCTTAGGAACTACTCTACTTCATTTTGATCTCTCTTGTCACGGTAATAGCTTTCTATGGTCAGGGATGGATTTTACTTATTTTTAAGTAATTTTCTGATTTTCAAAGTTGAGTTCTGCTTCTGGGACTGAGGAGACACTATCCCAGGCTTCCTGCACTGGGTGGGTGGAGAAAGTGTCAAAGTCAATTGCTTTCTGAACTGGGAACGTGGGTGCTAACTGATTCCCATCATGCTTGAATGAGCTAGTTATGCTTGTTGTGCTGGGGTTCCAGGACTGGCAGTTTGCTGGAAGCCCCATAGCTGGCCTGCTGTGCCAATGGCAGACTGAGCTAGGACAGAGGGACTTTATTTGCTAACTTATGTTGTGGCTAAGGGTTTACTCTGGCTTTTTAGGGCACTGTCTGAGCTGTGCTGGGCTCCTCTTTTACCCAAGTGAGACAGACCATTCTTGAAGTCCTAAATTATCCTAAGCTAGAAATTTGTTTCACTTGTCTTTTTGTGGATTCTGTCACTCTAGAATCCATTTATTTATTTGTTTGTTTAGTTATTTATTCATTTTCCTGATAGTGTTTTTTTCCTCCAAATACATGTGAAGATAGTTTTCAGCATTATTTTTGTAAAACGTTGTGTTCCAAATTTATTTCCCTCCCTCCCTTACCTGCCCCGTCCCCAAGACACCAAACAATCTGATATAGGTTAAATATGAGTTATCCTTTTAAACATATTTCCATATTTGTCATGTTGTGCAAGAAAACAAACAAAAGGTGAAAATACTCTGCTTCACCTTTCCACATTTAATCTCCATGGTTCACTCTCTGGATGTAATTGGCAGTTTCCATCAAGTCTACTGGAATTGCCTTAAATCACTTCATTGTTGAAAAGAGTCAAGTCCATCACAGTTGATCGTCACCTAGTCTTGTTTCTGTGTACAGTGTTCTCCTGGTCCTGCTCATTTCACTCAGCATCAATTCCTTTAAGTCTCTCCAGGCTTTTCTGAAATCAACCTGTTCATCATTTCTTGTAGAAAAATAATATTCCATAACATTCATAGACCAGAACTTATTTAGCCATTCCCTACTGATGAGTATCCACTCAATTTCCAGTTCCAGCCAAAAAGAGCTGCTACAAACATTTACAAACTTTTCCTAGAAAGTTTTTTTAATGTTGTTTCCAAGGGAAACTAGGGAGAGCTCAGGCAACTTCCTGGTTTCCCTCCACCATCTTGACTCTGTTCCCCCCTAGTCCAAAGATTCTTAACCTGCCTCATCGTTTAGGTTTTGATGACTTAGAATGAATGCAAAAAGCAATTGTTTCCTGTTCTGACCAGAAACCCCGTTGATCTTCCCCTCCCAGATGAATATATTTGGGATGGTAAACTACACCATCTTTTGTCTCAATTCTTACCTAGCCCATTGAATGGACATTGCCTCAGACAAACTGAGACCTGGGAAAGGTCTTAACTTAGAAAGACCTAAGTTACCCATTTCATCCTGGGTTATATCTAGGCCATAAATGACTTTTATTCTGCCTATTGAACTTGGATAATTCTAGAGAAAAGAATGAGGCTGATGACTGTGCACTTCTGCCCATCTTAAATCCAGTTCATTTGAAAGTCAAGAAATCACCTCATATCATTGGTCCTCTTCAAAATGAAGGATACACATCACTTACTCTTAAAGTGAAAACCTTTCCTAGACAAGGGATATTGGATGGGAAGGAACCAGAAAGGGGGGTGGGGATTGCAGAAGGGAAAGAAAGAGAAACTAGCCAAATGGGATCCAGAAGTTGGGTGGACAAGACTGATGCTAACAAATTGGATGAAGTGCTAGGGAGATCCAGCACTGGAGGTGGGAAAAGGATCAGATGAGTTACTGAGCCTTGACATTAAGCAATCTAGACTGGGCAGGATGATCCTGCATCTGGAACTAAGCATCATTTGGTTCCCTCCATAGATAGGGAGTTAGGGTTATGCCCCTGGGCCAAATGTGACCTCATTCTCACCCTCTCCTTTCTAAAGCACCATTCAGAGCTGGAGGGCTCATGGGGTTGCCATCAATGCTACCCTTTGACTGATACTGGGGGTGGAGTCAGTAAGTTCTCACACCTCCCCCAGCCTCCAACATTTCCTGAGGTACCAGGCAATTTCTCTGGTCCTTAAGGAATGGAATAAACCTGCTCTGGGGGAAGAAACAGGCACGGCAAGAGCTTTTGTGCTGCCAAAATCAGACTGCTTGAATTTTTAGTTATGTTGTTCAATCATTTCAGTCATGTCTGACTCTTCATGACTCCATTTGGGTTTTCTTGGCAGAGATGCTGGAGGGATTGGCTATTCCCTTCTCCAACTCATTTTATAATTAAGGAAACTGAGTCAGACAGAGCTAAATGATTTGCCCAGAGTCGCACAGCTGAGTATCTGAGATAGTATTTGAATTCTGGTCTTCTAGATTCTAAGCCCAGCATTCTATCCACTTTACAGCCTCACTTCTTCAGGAAACCTTATTATTTGATAATTTTCCATTTTAACCATTAAATGTTTGCAAACTAGGAGCTAAGCTCAGTTATTTCTACTTGTTTGAAAGAGTATAGTACAATCTATATTCTCTAGATTTGGGAGCCTGAGGGAAAAGCTCTGATCACCTTGTTTAATTTTATCTCCAAGTAGCCTCATACTTACAGATGAGGAACCTGAGGCTCTCGCAGATTAATTGACTTGCCCAGGGTCACACAGTGAAGCATCAGTGGGGGGATTCAGATTCAGGTCTCTCAAGACTCTAGACTCGGCCTTTTTCCACTTGTTCATTACTCTAGAAAACTGCAATCTCGTGGTGAATCAGAGTATCCCTTTTATTCTGCTTTGTTTGAGGATAGGGCAAGATAAGGCAGGGCATTTAAAGACTGTGACAGGCACTGACTTGAACATTAACAGGGCACTTCACTCTGGTACTGAAGCTCAATAAGGGAAGATCTTCTCACAGACAGTCCTTCCATTGATTGCCACCAGGCTCAGAAACATGGGAAGCAAGAAAGTCATCGTTGTGTTTGGGGCAACAGGTAACAAGAATTCCCTTTTTCCAGTGGGAGGAAGGCTGTCTGAAGAGTTTGTTCACACTTTCTTCCAGTGTGAGCAGCACAGGCTGTCTATCGATGAACAACTGTAGGAGCATGGTGATGAGATTGAGAGAGAGAGATACCTAGTTTAAAATAACCATGTGGCCATTCTCTTTGTCAAAAGAAAGGTTTGTGTAGGAGAAGAGTTTACAGGCAAAAATCGGAGGTAAAATAGGTACCAGGAATGGCAAATATAAAATAGAGTTGGGAGAGCTTAGAGTGACTAAGGAAAAAGACAAGTTCCCCTGGGAAACTACAATTCACCAAGAGAAAGGAACAACTCCATGGGGTAGGAGAAAGCATTGACTGGCAGGTTAGAGCCATAAGGAGCTTGGCAGGTTAACCAGAGTTAGCCAGAGTAAGGAGAAAGGTGCCTTTAGAGGGAAGGCACAATGAGGAGAGAGAGAGAGATGACTTCATAATAGGCTTAGTCCTGAAAGAAACTTAGCAAAGATCTTCAGTATAAACAGATCTTTTATAGGGAAATGTAGTCTTGGAGTTTTGAGGCCTAAAGGCTCATAATGAAGAGGGAGGGTCAGAGAGCTAAGAAGAATACTCCTGGCAGACCAGGTCCCAGACCTCCCCTAAAGATAAGCCAAAAAAAATGAGTCTGGGAAAATTAACTTCCTTTTCAGTTCCTTCCTTTGAAGTTATGGTTGATAGAGTTTATATTATGACTGTCTTAAGTTATACTAAGTCTGAGAAAGCCAAGTTCTATCAAGGTTGTCCTAAAGGTTGTTGTGAAGGTCTTTAAAGATATAAACTAGATTGGAGACAGAGTGAACAAATCAATAATAGACTCTGACTTTGCAGTATTCTATACCAACAGGATTTGGGGAAGAGATTAAGTCTTTTGTGGAAAGAACTGAGGCATAGGAGGCATAGGAGGCACAGGACTTGGATTCAAATCTTTCCTCTTCTACTTAATACTTGTATGATCTTGGGCAGTCTCCTAATCTCTGTGCTTCTAATATTTCACATGTAAAATGGGAATGGTTGGACTCAGTGTCCCTCTTCAACAGTGGGCAAGTGTTTAAATCTTCTTAGTCCTCAGTTTCCTCATTTGTCAAGTGAGAGGGGTTGAGCTTATTGATCTCTAAGTTCCTTTTCAGTTTTCAATCTGTGATTCTTCCAGGGACCTTTAACAAAAGAATCCACTGAAATTCCTTGTGTTAGCAGCAAGAAGGAGAATTTAATTTGATTTGATTTCAGGAAATGTTCTCTGAAAGAGTTTTCTGTTCTATTTTCCTCCTTTGTTTATTGTTTTTGAGGGTCATGTCTTGATTTGTGTAAGTCTGTGCTTTATTTAGCAATGTCTTCGGTTTTCTCCTTCTCTTCATTTTCTTAATTGGAAGAGGAATAAGAAAGGCATATGTGGGGGGTTGGGATGAATGGAAAGAGCTAGGAAATGTATTCTTCGGACAAGGAGCCACAAGAGACAGTGTGGAGTAGTGGATAGGGTTTTGACTTTAGAGTCAGAAAGATCTGGATTTAAAGTCCACCTCAGACATTACTGGTCTCTTGGAAAAGTCACAACCTTTCCAAGCCTCAGTTTCCTCATCTGTAAAATAGAAATGACCATAGTAGTGTCTTCTTCAAGAGATGATCACTTTTTATAGTAGAAAGGGAACTTAAAGGATATTTAACAGTGGAGGAAACTAAGGCAAACAAAGCAAAGTAACTTATCCAGGATCACTCCGCTAATAAGTACCTAATGCCAGGTGAAACTTGGTCTTCCTGACTGCAGGCCCCGCTGGATGGATTCCACAAATGATAAGCCTAATGAGCCTTGCTTTTCTCTCCTGGTTTTAAACCTGCTTGGGTTTAAGCAGGGATGGTCTGTGAGTATTTGGCGAAGGAAATGGGGATAGCTAAGACCTAGCAATCCTGCTTCTATGAGTCCTGCAAGATGGCAAGAAGCCTCTGCTCCAGCTGGAAAAGTTCAAGGACTTTAGATAGGGGAACAAGTAGTATCATGTGTGAGGGCAAGAAGTGCCAGAACAACATGAGAAAGGAGCCCTTTCACTATCACAGCATCAACAATTTACGGCTTGATCCCATTGCAGGGCCAAGTTTTTAATTTTGGAGTCTCCAATTTAAATACAGACCCTGCCCTCCTGCCTCCCAGTTGTCCTGTCTCAACAACTAACACCTAGTGGCTTCACAGTTTAGCAGATTTAGTAGGAGTTTTATCCTGGAGCAGAAGATATTATTAAATTTTCATTGTCAATGATTATGCCTCAGAAATCAGTGACTGCTCCAAATCAGGGCTTGGCTTAATTGTTTTGTTATTGTTCTAGCTTTAAGAAAGTGGTAGGAAAGATGCCAAAAAGGCAGATTAAGGTTAAAAGTGTGTGGTATAGATGGTTCTCACCCACCCCACCCAGTCCGGTTGTTAACATTTCTCAATATACTCCTGTATGGCTCTATAAACACTGCTGGAGCTTAGCAGGAGGCTGATAGAAGATCCAGGGAATGGAGTCATTGCCATAATGTGGACTGTTTGGTAGGCTGCTGCTGCTAAGAAAAAGAACTGGCATTTGGGTAGGGACTTACACCTGTGCCCATTCAGGCCCCATGACGCCCCTGGGAACTACTCCCTCCAGGAGGACAGAGCCGAGGAGGCGTGGGGACCAGAGAGGAGTGGGGTCCACAAAAGAGGACCAATACTTATTTGTTCTGTTCCCCATTGTCAGTTGCTTCCCGGCAATTTTTTTTAGATGTAGGGTGGGTAGGGTAGGGTAGGGTAGATGTAGGGTAGATGTAATAGGTGCTTTGGGTAAGCCAAGAGAACGATGTCTCATAGTGGGTTTCTCTGGCCTAAGTGACGGTAATCACTGGGGCTCTGGGAGATGAGGGTGGGATGGGAAGAGTTGGGATCATAATATTTCAATCTAACTCTTAGTAATGTTGGTATTATTAACTCCATTTTATAGATAAGGAAATGGAGGATCAGGAAAATGGAATAGTTTAATCCAAGTAGCAATTATGGGTACAAACACACTAATCCAAGGCTTTCTGACCCTAAACCAAGGGTTCTCAGAGCATTTCTTTCTGATCTCTCTTACTCACACATTATATGCACATACGCACTCATGCACATTCATTCATCAAGTCATTTATTTATTTTAAAATTTATTTTTTCCTCACCAGGTTCTCAGGGTGGTTCGGTTGCCAGGGCCCTTTTGAAGTGCCAAGACTTTGCTGTGAGGGCACTGACTCGGGATGTGACCAAACCTGCGGCTGTGGCCCTGCGAGACCTGGGAGCCGAGGTCATGAAGTGTGACCTGAATGATCAGGAGGCTATGAAGAGGGTGTTCAAAGGGGCCTACGGTGCCTTCGTGGTGACCACCTACTGGGACGACTTTAACATGGAGAAGGAAGTGCAGCAGGTAGGGAACAGGGCTAAGGATGGCTAGAGCTTGAGCAGGCTCTGTCCAGTGCTGAGGAGTAGATGGCCTTAGGGGCCAACAAAAGCACAACCTACTCTCCTAAACTCTCCGACTTCATCTATTGGTACCCAAAGTTCTATCAGCACAAGGAAGTGTTGATGAGGCCGGGGTCCTCTATCTGGTTAAGTATCTCTCTCTCTCATGGAGAATTCATGTATACTGGACTTTGAAAGGACAACCTCTAAGTCCTGATTGGTTCCCAATGAGTGGGGCTTCTCCCAAGATGTTGGCTGGCTGGGACTCATGAGAATGGTCCTCTTCAGGCCTGTAAGTGAGAGTGCCAGAAAGACTTTTCTCGTCCCTTTTGCCTTTTTCTTGGATGGCAGATTTTCAGTATATGGTATGGGAGAAAAGAGTTCTCTCCTATCCCACCAGGAGATTCATGGGACTTTCAGTATATAACCATGGCTGGAATTAATAGGTGCTTTGGGTAAGCCAAGAGAACGATGTCTCATAGTGGGTTTCTCTGGCCTAAGTGACAGTAATCACTGGGGCTCTGGGAGAGTTTCCCCAAGAGCCCATGGTGGGAGCAGTACTGCCTTCTGGGCCTGGGAAAGGAGCTAATTTGCTCTTGAGCAGCCCAACCTCCTGTGTAGAAGAGGAGGGACTTTAAATCATGGTGTCATGGTCCCAGAATCTGCCTTCTACCCAGAGATGGAAGATTTCTTGGCACCATCAGCCAGGAGTGTTGTCTTATGGGTGAGCCCAAGCTCACGTGTTCAGGGTATTGATCTTTTAGAGAAGGGAGCATAACTCCTGGACAACTTTGCTTCTGGGAAAGAAGAATCGGTTTACTCTTGTGATCTCTTTGGCTGGAAGATCAATGAAGGGGGCTCATGTTCTGGGGAAGCAAGAGAAAGGACCTGGTCATCCTGCTGTTATAGACAATGCAAATCTAATAGGAAAATAATCTTTTGGATCTAGAAGATCCAAAAAATATTTTCTTCTTAGAAAAGTCTAACCTCTATAGTGACAGCACAAGTTGTGTGTGTGTGTGTGTGTGTGTGTGTGTGTGTGTGTGTGTGTGAGAGAGAGAGAGAGAGAGAGAGAGAGAGAGAGAGAGAGAGAGAGAGAGAGAGAGAGAGAAAGAGAGAGAGAGAGAGAGGGGGGAAGGGAGAGGAGAGGAAGAGGAGAGGGAGGGAAGGAGGGAGAGAAAGACTATGTAGAACTTTGGGGAAGGGAGACATTTTACTTGGGTGAGATTAAGGCTTGATGTAAATTTATTACCTTGAGTTCTTGTGACAGAATTGTTGATGCTACCACCCATATTTAGGGAAAGTTGGACCTTAGCTGTGTCTAAACTATTTTTGGATCCCTTCAAGCAAATTTCAGGTGGAAGTCTAATAAATAAAAAGTAAGAAAAAGAAAATATACGCGGGTCAGTTCCCAGGTTTGGGATGTATAAGCCTGGAGGGTTTGAGGGGACTGTAGGTCAAGAATTACATGCATGTCATTACCTATGGAACAAAGAGCATATGAAAAGTTTGTTTCCATAGCATTTTAGTAGACCCAGCTGTAGCATCTCATACCAGAACACTTCCTTTTACTTATACAGCTGCCACCTTAATTTAGCCTTCATCGCCAAGTCTTCCCTCCAATCCAATTCATCCTACTCAGATGCCAAAACGATTTTCCTTAAACACACATCTGCCCATGTCCCTGCCCTATTTTAAAATTTAGTGACTCCATCTACTCCAAAATAAAATATAAACTCTTCTGTCTAATTCTTAAAGGCTTTTATACTTTGGTTCTAACCTCTCTTTCCAGCCTGATTATATATTATCCCCTCAAAAAAAAAGAAACAAAAAAAGAAAAAAGAATTGTGTGAATGATTAGAAATATCCCATAGGAGTTTGCTAGCATCCTTTTGGGATCCAGCCCCTTTCCAAATCCTGTGTCGCTTGTGGTTATATGGAAAAGAGGGCAACCAAAGACTTAGTGAGCCTCTATTCATTTAGAACCCAGAATAACAAGTCCTGGCTTGAGTGAAGGAATCAGAAAATGGAGTAAAATAATATCTCATTCATACAGAACAGAAGGGGGAAAAGCCACCTTTATTTTCATTAGCTTTCAATTGAAATGTAGCATACCCTTTTATTATTTTCAACATAATTCTGAGAAAGGATCCCAAGGCTCTACCAGCTTTTCCAAGGGGTCAAAGATACACCAAAAAGAGAAGGAACTCCCCAGTCATTTATCTGGCAACCTTAGTTACCTTGAATAGCTTTTAAAAAATCTTTAGGTAGCTAAAGGCTGCCCTGTTGTAGTGGATAGAGAAGTGTGACCTCACAGTCAAGAAGACCGGGGTCTCTCCAAGCTCAAGGAAACTCCCTAAGATTATAAATTGCAGAGAAAGTGCCAATTTGCATGGGTGGGGAAGATGGCCTGTCATCAACATCTTCACTGGTCAATCCTTGTCTTTCTTATTAGTAGTGATGGGGAAGTTGAGGAATCCATACTATCAAGTTTGTGCCTGTATTCAGTGGGAAAGCCCTCAGTCTTGCTCAAAGTCTGTCTGACTGAAGGCAGGGAGCTGTCCCTGAAGAAAGATGTAGATTCCCCTGCTCAGATGCTCCAGATCTGCATGGTCCTCCTAACTTCAGGGCTGGGGCTCTATCCACTGCGCCACCTAGCTGCCCCGGATGTGACTCTTTTCAATAGAGAAATGATTCCGGCTAGTCCCAATGGTCTTGTGATGGAGAGAGCCATCTGTACCCAGAGACTGTGGGGACTGAATGTGGATCACAACACAGCATTTTCCCTTTTTCAATTGTCATTTGCTTGCATTTTGTTTTCTTTATCACTTTTCTCCTTTTTGAGCGGATTTTTCTTGTGTAGCATGGTCATTGTGGAAATTTATAGAGAGGAATTGCACATGTTTAACATATATTGGATTATTTGCCATTTAGGGAAGGGTATTGGGGGAAAGGAGGGAAAAATTTGGAACACAAGATTTTTCAGGGGTCAATGTTGAAAAATTATCTATGCATATGTTTTGAAAATAAAAACTTCAATAAAAAAGAAAATAAAAAAAACATTTTCCAAGCACTTAAAAAAAAGAAATAGTTACATATATTCAAATTCATAGTGTGGGAAGTTATTAGTATGTAAAATATAGCCATTGGTTCCAGCCCAATTGAATTATAAAGGACGAATTCAAATAATGCAATTCATTTTCATATTTGTTGACTGGAACTTTTTCTTAGGCTTTCAGTTATCTGTTCCTTCCTGCCTCCCTTCATTTCTTCCATCTCTTCTGTTATGTTTCTCATGGTCCATTAAGATAGACCTCAGACCTGACATTTCATTGGCCCAGAGAATGACTCGGAGGAGGAACTCTCCACCAATGCGGATCATACCTGGCACCTGCTCTGAAGTTTTTAGTCAACTTCCTGGGACAATGAGAAGTAAAAACCACACTATCCAACCGCCTCATCATTGTTGCTTTTATTTAGTTATTACGCTTATTCTCTCTCTGATTTTGTGGGTTTCGTGAAAATGATAACAACCAGGGAACAGAGGAGAAAGCAATGACTTTAGAAAAGAAAAAATGAAAGAAAATAGAATAAAAATAATGAATTTTTTTTCTTTTTACATTTTTGGTAAACAGGGAAAAATGGTAGCTGATGTCAGTAAACAGGTGGGCTTGAAGCACGTGGTATACAGTGGTCTGGAGAATGTCAAGAAGTTGACCAAAGGGAAACTGGAGGTGCCCCACTTTGACGGGAAAGGCAAAGTGGAAGAATACTTCTGGGAGCTCGGAGTGCCCATGACCAGTGTCAGGATAGCGCCATACTTTGAAAACTTCCTAAGCCTCTGGAAGCCTGTGAAGGCGTCTGATGGCGACTACTACAACTTGGGTATGGTAGAAAAGGACTGTGAGAGTTAGCAGGGAACAGTGCTGTGCATTCATCATTCCTTCATCTGGTCATTCCTTCATTTCTTCATATGGTCATCCATTCATTCATTTCTTCATATGGTCATCCATTCCTTCACATGGTCTTTCATTCATTCGTTCAGATGGTCATTTATTCATTTGTTCATATGGTCATTCATTCATTCATACAGTCATTCATTTATTCTGTAGTCATTTATTCATTTGTTCATATGGTCATTCATTCCTTTATATGGTCTTTCATTCCTTCCTTCATATGGTCATTCACTCATTTATTCCTTTATACAGTCATTCATTCATTTCTTCATATAATCTTTCATTCATTCTTTCATATGGTCTCTCATCCATTTTACAGTCATTCATTCATTTCTTCACATGGTCATTCATTCATTCATTCATAGTCATTCATTTATTTGTTCATGTGGTTAATCCTTCCTTTATTCCTTCATATGATCATTCCTTCCTTCCTTCATATGATCATTCATTCATTCATAATCATTTATTCATTTGTTCATATGGTCAGTTATTTTTTCATTCTGTCATTTATTCATTTGTTCATTCATTCATGTATATCCAGAGAGGCGGGGTGAATGTTAGTGGATAGAGGGCTGGATCTGGACTCAGACTTGGATTCTGATTTTATCTTTGACACTTTCTGGCTGTGTGACCTTGGGCAAGTCTCATCACCTCTCTAGCCCCAGTTTCTTCATCTGTAAAACAGGGATGAAGGAATTGGACTAGACACCCCCTGGGGCCCCTTCTGGATCCCTTCGAGTCTGTTGCCATGCAAGGCCCCTGTGGAATGAGGAACAGATGTGCAAAGATGAATAAGACACTTGGGAAGCAATGTGCGGTAGTAGAAAGAGCCTGGATGTGGAGTCTGAGGACCTAGATTCAAATCCTGCCTCTGAGACCTTCTATCCACGTGATCGTGGAAGGTTACTTAACCTCCTGGGTCTCATAGGATGAGGGAATTAGACTGGAGGACTGCTGAGGTCCTTTCCAACTCTAAAGCTGCGATCTTCGGAGTCCCTTAAGCTCCATTTCCTCCTCTGTAAAATGAGAGGTGTTGGCCCGAGTCCCCTTCAGGTCTAGATCTGGGATCCTTAGATTCCATGTAACTTAATGGTCCCAGAGTGAAGCCAGAGCCAGACCAGGGCACTCAACACTTTGCTTAGGAAATAGTTTTGGATGAATGAATAAGAGGATGATCTGCTAGAGCTTTTTGAGTTACCCAGGACTTTGGGAACTTCCAGACTGTGGAGATTCCAAAGCCAGTCTCTAATCATTCAATCAACAAGAATTTCTTTTAAGTGGGCACTGTGTCGATCAATTTATAAATGCTAATAAGCCAGCATCTATTAAGCCTATTATGCTTCTATTAAGACATTAAGTATCTGCCGGACACTGTGCTGAGTCCTAAAGACAAAAGCGTTACCATAAAAATCATTGCCCTGTAGGGGCGGATGTTCTCATGGAGAGGACATGAACAATAGCTTCTGTCCCAAATGTGCCTCGGTATTATTTGATTAGGTCTCACTCAAGATGATGTAATGAGTTTCCCACCTCTGATGTCATGGGAGGGGCAGGTGGGGGTACCAATAAGCAAGGAAGATTCCCAAGATGGGAGTTTCAAAGAAAGAACTGGTTGGAGGAACTAGACAGGAACTAAAGTTGAGAGTAATCCCAGAGGCCATCCGGTCCTCCCCTCTCCCATTTTACATGGCAGGAAATTTAGCCTCAAGATGCTAAAGGGACTTGTCCAATGTCCTACAGATGGTCAATGTCAGAGGTGAAGACTTGAACCCAGGTCCTCTGTCTCCAGAGGCTGGATCCTTTCCCCTTTACCACAATGCCACCCTGAAGCTACTTGAGAGACTAGACAAGCTGTGGCCAGAAGGATTGGACCCAGAAAAATCAGGTTTCTTGGGGGTATTTTCCCTCTGCATAGGCTCTCCCTCCCCCTGCACTGGAATATATTCCCTTCTTCTCTCTATCATTCGTTTTAAAGCTTGGCTCAGGGACTACTTCCTCAGGTTCTCCTCATTAGCACTTGTGCCCCAACGTTCCCCATCAATCACCTCACATTTATTTTGTACAGATGTTGTCTCTTCCTCTGGAGGGCGATGTCCTTGGAGACAGAGACTTCATGCAGTCACAGGGCCTAGCACAGCCCCTGAACTAGAATAGTGATTAACAAGTACTCATTGATGGACTCTGGTCTCCCCCTGGTATGTGGCCTTTGGCCACTTATGGTGATGCCCGAGAAGCATTTGAACAGCCAAGGATTCTGGGAGGAGCCCTGGGAGGGTCGGTTTTAATTGCTTGTTCTGCCCTGTTGGTCAGTGTTGCCTATGAAGGACATCCCCATGGACGGCATCTCCGTGGCTGACCTTGGACCAGTGGTCGTCAGCATCTTTCGGTCCCCAGGGGAGTTCCTGGGCAAGGCCGTGGGTCTCAGCGCGGAGGCCCTGACAATTCAGCAGTATGCAGACGTTCTCTCCGAGACACTGGGCAAAGTGTTTAAAGACTCCAAGGTGAGTCTTGGTAGGGCAGAAATGACAGTGACTGTGGAGGCCTTTTCTGATACTTCGAGGAAGGCATCTGCTTCACCTGGGAATTCTGGGAAAATCCTTGAGGCTGGGGACAAGTCAATGGCAGTTGGTGGTTGAAAATGGGATTTCATCAGTAACGGGGAGGGATCCTTGCGCTTCAAAAATTAATAATGTTTACATCATAATTTAAGATCTACTAAGCATTTTACACATGTGATCTCATCTGAGCCAGACACTATTATAGTCCCCATTTTACAGATGAGGAAAATGAGGGAACTGGGTGGCTTGGCCCACCCTTCTACCTTTCTAGTCTTCTTACACCTTATGACTCCACCCTATGTACCTCTTATGCACTTTATTTATCCTGCACACAGCTTATTTGTATATTTTTATTTGCTCATTTTCTACCCCATTGGCTTGGGGGCTCCTTGAGAGCAGGAACTTTTTGTTTTTTACTTTTGTTTGTATTTCCAGAGTGTAACATAATGCTTGGCACATAGTGGGCATTTAATGACATTCATTAACTCATGTACTTTTTCATTCCTTCATTCATATATTCCTTTCTTCACCCTCCATTCCTTCATTTATTCATTGGCTCATGCATTTATGCATTTATTCATTCTTCCAGACCTAGGATTCAGCACCTACTAGGGAGCTAGGATGTTCCAAAGAAGTAGCCCCATTTGGCTAGAATACAGAAAGGTAGAGGGTAGAGCCAGAGCGTGAAGGACTTTTGTTACTTCAAGCACCAATGAGTGAGGCTGTGAGGGAGATTCCCATTATGGGAACGAGACAGGAATCAGAGTTGAGAGTGATCCCAGAGGCCACCTGCTCCTCCCCTTCCCCATTTCACATGTAACAACAAGTAACAAACAGGGGGACGTTTATTTGATTTTAGGGGCTCATCGGGATAGGACAGGACTCTGATGTTGGCAAAGAGTGAAGGCAAAAGGAGAAGGGGATGGCGGAGGATGAGATGGATGGAGGGGATCAGGAAGGACTTTGGGAGATGGTGGAGGCCGGAAGGACCTGGTGTTCTGTGGTCCCTGAGTCATAGAGAGTTGGTTATTACTGAACGACAGAACAAAGGCAGCCGGTGAAGGGATAAGAGGGGGACCACTGACCGCTTCGGAGCCTCCCAGGAGGCCATTACCTGACACAGGCGTTTGTGGATGGCTCTGAGGGGGCTGGACTCCAGTATCTCCAAACCCTTCCAGTTCTATGATCCCACAAGGACCCCAAGGGCTGAATTGTCCGTTTTTGTTTCTTTTGAATCAGAACTAACATTAGTTTCACAAGCTTGGATGTGGCCACAGGGTGGCAGCCCAGCCCCAGCAGTGAGCCGGCCTCAGGTCTGCCATTTAATGCTCCTTCTGGTGCCCGAGCTCCTCCGCTGGCCCAGAAATGGCGGGGAAGGATGTGCCGGCTTTCAGGCCTTCCCGCTGAGCCGGGCCAGGGGGCCAGCCTTGCCTGGGCAGAGCCTGTGTGTGGACAAGGGAGGCTGGGGGCCCGGCCCTGACTTCTTTAGGGCCCCCATTAGTCAGAGCAGGGCATTGTAGCTGACGGATTTAAGTATGGGGAAGACCACAGGTCACAGCCACAGCAAATAGAAAGAACATGTGACAGAGCGCTGAGAACATCAAATCCCTCTTTTGTCATTTAACTCTTTGAGACCTGGGAAAAGTAAGTTCACCTTTCGGGGTCTCAGTTTACTCCTCTGTAAAATGAGGAGGTTGAACTAAATGGTCTCTAAAGTATCTTGTCGGGCAGGATAAAATGCACGGCCTGCAGTCCGGAAGATTCATCTTTCTGAGTTCAAATCTGACCCTGGCCAAGTCATTGACCTATTTGCCTCAGTTTCCTCATCTGTAAAAATGAGAAGGAAATGGCAAATACTCCAGAATCTTTGCCAAGAAAACCCATAAAGGGGTCACAAAGTCAGACGTGGCTGATCCACAACAAAGAGCTCACCAGCTCTGGCTTTATGAGCCTATGAAACAGCTCCCCGTTTCCTCTTTTCTAACATGAGGAGGTTGAACTGGACACTACAGGCCCTGGGAGCTCAAGCTCTTGGATCCCAGTGTTCCGTGTCATTCAACCTTCTGGGCCATAAAATGGGAGCGAGTTAGACTCTGGCTTTTGAGCTCTCTTCCAGCTCCAGCTTTGGGGTCATCAGCATTAGGGTAAAATTCAAACCCAGGTCTTCTGCTGCCAAGGAAAGGTCCTTCCCTCTCTGTAAGTTGCCTCTTCTGGGCACAAACCTGGAAAGAGAATCTCACATTTTGATGTCAAGGGTGGGTGTTTACCCATTGACAGAGCACCAGGGGCCTGGCTCCCATCTTGCCCACAGGGCTGCCCTCTAATCTTTGACCTTCCATGACCCTGTTCCTCCTTCCATCCTCCAGGGTTCTTTAGCAACTTAAGCCTTTAGCCCACAGCTCTTCCAGTCTTGCCCTGCCCAGCTCTCCTTTCTCTGAAGGATCAGTTTCCCATCATCTTTTCTCTTCAGTCTTCATATATTGTCAATACATGCAGGGACTGGGTCCTCCCTAGGGTCTCTTCACTCCCTAGTACTGGGCACCCAGAAACCCCTCTGGCCATTGGCTAATTTGGTTGTGATCTGGAGAAGAGACCGATGGTCTTATTATTAATAAGCAACTGGAGCCACTGCAAAACTGGATTTTTAAGGGATGGCAAGTCAATGGTATTTGAACCCTTTCCCTTGCTTTGTAAAAGGATCTCTAATAGTAGAGCTCTAGATCTGGAAAGGGATCTCAAAGGCCTTCTAGCCAACCCTCTTGTTGTATAGATGGGGAAACTGAGACCTTGGGAGAAGAAGAAGAGATCTGAATCATGGAGGCAGAGCCGGAAGGGACCTTAGAGTCCATGTAGTCCATCCCTCCCATTCTACAGATGGGGAAACTGAAGCCCATGGTCATTAAGTGACTTTTCTGAGGTCATATGAAAAGTGTTGAAGGAAGGGATAGCGCCTTTCCAGACCAAGTCTGCAAAATGAGGGGGTTTGTTAGATCACTTCTAAATCTCCTTCTGGTTTTGGCTCTAGGACCCTTAGCAATGAATGGAGGATGCTGGATTTAGAGACTAGAGAGTCACTGGAGACCTCAGAGAGTGGTGAGGGCAGAGGCTGGATCACAAGTGGGTGATGTGGGAGCGCAGGGTGCCTGGGGAACAATTTTGCCAGAAGTTTATCAGGGAAGAAGAAGGGCGAGATGGGAGGAGAGGTAGACAGCTGGAAGGACTGGAGAGCCGGCCTGTGTATGTTTGCAGCTAGATGGGAAGGAGACAGAAGAGAGGGAGGAACTAAAGATGCAGGAGGAGAAAGGGATGGATTCTGGGAAAGATTCTAGAGGAAGCAGGAGGGGGGAGGAGCAGGAGCCAGGCAGAAGGACGGCCTTATAGAGGAGGAGCTGACACCTGTTCCTGCTTCCCATTATGTCCTGCCTCCCCTTATTACAGTGTAATCTCTGAGGATTGGTTTGTTCCTTAGCACTCAGTGCTAAGTAAATGCCGGCTTTCTCCTTCCCTCCTTCCTTCCTCTTTCTCTTTTCCTCCTTTCTCTCTCTCCTTCCTCTCTCTCTCTTTCCCTTCTTTCTGTCTTCCTCTGTTTTTCTCTGTCTTCCTCCCTTCCCTTCTTGTAAATAGTATTTTATTTTTTCCAGTGGCATGTAGAGATAGTTTTTTATTTGTTTTTTTAAATAAGACTTTTGAATTCCAAAGTTTTCTTTTCCCTGCCCAAGACAGCAAGCAATTTGATATGTTACATATTATACATGTACAATCCTCCCCTTCTTTCTCCCTCCACCTCCTCCCTCCCTCCTTCCCTCTCTCTCCCTTTCCCTCTCTCTCTTCCTCCTTCCTTCTCTCTCTCTTACTCTCTCCCCCCTCTTTCCTCCCTTTCTCTTTTTCTCCTTCTGTCTCTTTCTCTCTTTCCCTTCTTTCTCTCTCCATCTCATTCCTCCCTCCATCTCTCCTCTCTTTCTGTTTCTGTCTCTGTCTTTCTCTCCTTCTGTCTCTTTTCCCCTCTTTTTTCTCTCTCTCTTTCTTTCCTTCGGTCTCTCCCTCTTTCCTCCCCCCCTCTCCTTCGGTCTCTCCCTCTTTTTTCCTTCTCTCTTCCTCTCCTGTCTCTCTCTCCCTCTTTCCCCCCTCTCTCTCTTTCTGTCACTCCCTTTTTTCCCTCTCTCTTTCTCTTCTTCTTCTGTCTCTCTCCCTCTTTCCCCCCTCTCTCTCTTTCTGTCGCTCCCTTTTTTCCCTCTCTCTTTCTCTCCTTCTGTCTCTTTCTCTCCTTTTCTTTTTTCTCTAACTCCTTTCTTTTTCTCTCTTTCTGCCTGTTTCTGTTTCTCTTTGCCTCTGCCTGCCTGTTGGCTGAACAACAATCCTGTGTGTGAATGCTGAGTTGATGCACTGGAACCTGGCCAATAATGTTTCTAAAATTTTCTTTTTTAAAAAATATGTCTACCTGGGCAAGTCGCTTCTGGGCTTAGTTTTTCCAAGTATAAAACGAAGGGGTTGGAATAGATGGCGTCCCTTCTAAATCCCTTTAAAGGTATGATCTTGTGATCCCTAACTTAGTAATTAGGCATTTTTGGGCAAGGCAATGTAACCACTCTATGCCTCAGTTTCCCCAACTGAAAAATGCAGAAGTGGATTTCATGTCTTCTAAGGTCCTCTTCAGCCGTAAATCTGTTCTATGATCTTATCAACCAACACTGACATAGATGAACATTTCCATAGACAAAGAACAGAAAAAGAAAATTATATGAAACTCTAAATCTTGATTATATACAGCTTATTTTTTTAAAAAAGTGTATCTTAAATTTAAAAAAAAGTGTAACCTAAATTTGACATGATAGTAGGATAATAACATTTCCTTCCCCTCCCTCCCCCCTCCCTTTCTCTTTTCCTTTCTTTCTTTTTCTTCGAAGATCACGGCAGAAGCTTATGAGAAGCTGGGCTTCCCCGGAGCCAAGGAGCTGGCTGACATGATGCGTTTCTATTACTTGAGGCCGGACAGAGACGTGAAGCTCACGCACAAGCTCAACCCCGAAGTCAAGAGTTTCTCCCAGTTTGTCTTAGAGAACAAAGAGGCCTTCCAGAAGCTCTAGGGAGTGTTGGAGCTCCTCCGTCTGGCCAGCGGTTTGGCAACTTCCACCATGAGCGCAGTGGTCAGCGGCGTTTCCACGGAGCGCTGGGTTCAAATCTTAGCTTTGCTACTTATAACCTCTGTGACCTTAGGCCATTTCTTGACCTCTCTGGGCCTCAGTTTCCCCACTGTAAAGTGAAGGGTTTGGACTAACTGGTTCTTTCTAGCTCTAAATCATCCTACAATTCTCTTCTAGGTAAGACGGGCAAAACCTTGAGCTGACTTAAACCAATCCGGTGGAAAGCGATTTCTTTACGTTACAGAAAAATTTCTAGAAGCCTTCTCGTCAATGGCGAATATTGTTATAATCTGCATATATTTACCCAGTTACCCAGGGCCAGTGGGGCAGGATGGATGGATAAAGGGCTAGTTCTGTCATCAGGGGCTCATTGATTTAGACTTAGAAAGGATTTAGAGCTTGTCAGTCTGAGGCCCACAAATGTGGAAGGGCCGGCCCAAAGTCATACCGGAAATAAGTAGCAAAGCTGAGACCTGAACCCAGGTCTGAGTCCAAATTGGGCACTTCCCAGTGCTCCATGGCAGGAGGATTTGAGTTCGAATCCTGTCCCTGAGATCACACGTGGCTTCGCCTTTTTGAGCATCAGTTTGCTTTTTTGTAATAGGGGAATGATTATACTTGTAGTCCCTCACAGCTTTGCTGTGAGGCTTAGATGAGATTCATGTCTGTAGAATTCTTATTAAAATGTTTTGCAAACATTAAAGAACATATAGTTGGTTATTAGTCCTCTTCCTGTTTCTCCTTTTCTCTTTCATCTTCCTCCTTCTCCTTTTCTTCCTCCTCCTCCTCTTTCTTCTTCTTCTTCCCCTCTTCCTCCTCCTCCTTTCCCTCCTCCTCTTCCTTCTTCCCCTCTTGTTCTTCCTCCTCTACCTCCTCTTTCTTCTCTTCCTCATTCTTCTTCTCCTCCTCCTCCCTTTCTTCCTCTTCCTCCTCCTCTTCCCCTCCTCCTCCTTTTTCCTCTCCTCCTCTTGTTCTTCCCCCTCCTCCTCCTCTTCTGCTAGCTTTTACCTCACCTAACATTCAACTGCAACATGATTTGGACCTTGGAGATCTTCTGATTTTGATTTTGAGAAAGGTGAAACATGCTGTGTTGGCAAAAAAGGCCTGCATGTCCTTCCTCGAAGCACTCTGACCTTTCAGGAAAGATCTGCTAATTAATTAAGTCACCCTTTCATTCAACAACTATTTCACAAGTGTGGTTCTTAAGACTCGGTAAATGTTTAATAAAGGTATTTTCATTCATTTATTAAACCCTGTGCTATACTGGATTCTTGGAGAGAAGGGATCTTCCCAAGACAGCAGCAGGCCTGGAACAGATGTTTCTCAATATCATGGATATAGTTTTCCTAATCCTATATTTCCCTAAAGGTGGTTTTCTTTAACACTTGTGACATTGTGGCGCAGCCAGGTGGTACATGGATAGAGCCCCAGCCCTGAAGTCAGGAGAACCTGGGTTCAAATCTGTTCTCAGACACTTAACATTTCCTGGCTGTGTGACCCCGAGCAAGTCACTTAACCCCAATTGCCTCAGCAAAAACAAACAAAAAACACTTGTGACCTTGCTAAGTATAAAGACATGACAGGGTCCTTTTCAAGAACACACCTAAAAATACTTCTCTGCTATTTCCTGATGTTCTGACCACAGAAAAAGCGCTCCCTGATCGGGGATCTCCTTCTGCTCCTGCATCTGCTTCTTACAAACTGTCTGACGTTTAGTGTGTCATTTCTTTTTTCTAAGCCTCTGTTTTCCCATCTTTTAAATGAAAACAAAAGTGTTACCATAACATGGTTTTTGTGAGCATCAAACCTGAAGATGGATCTGAAAGTTTTTTGTCTTTTTAAAGCTTCAGTTGTGCCCCCCAAACCAATTTCTTTTACCTGTTCCCTAGGCAGGGTGAGAGGCATCCCTACCCTCCCTCTGATCTGCTGCCTGCTGGGCACATCTGCCTGCCCCATGGGCACATCTGCCTGCCCCATAGGTACATCTACCTATCCATCTCCCTCTTGTTCCTTACCTGGGTAGACTGCATCACTGTCGTGGCTCTCTGCTGCCCTCTGCTGTCACTGGTAGAATCCAGAAGGCCACCCCTTGGCTTTTCCTTCCCCTTAGAAGAAGCCACAGAATAAAGGGACCACAATCCTCCTCCAAAGTGAATGCTGACACCCAGAATGTGCCCCGGGGGGAAAAGCAGGAGGCACCCTCCTGTACACAGCCAATGGCCAAAGATTTAGCTCTCGCCTTCCATGTTGCTGGGTGTGGGATCCTCGGAATCCTGGGCTCCTCTCTATTACTTTGGGGCGGCCCAAGGTGGGAATTTCTGGGGGGAGTCAGCCCAGGGAGGCCTTTCGGAAGTTTTTCCTCAGAGGCCCAAGGTGGCCTTGAACCTGACCCCACATCAGGAAGGAAAGCATATTCCTCTTCACCATTATCTATCTCCTTAGACTCTTAAAGAGACTCCCAGATTGAGAGCTAAAGGGACCACAAAGGCCATTTGGTCCAACTCATGGATTTTACACATGAGAAAACTGAGGCCCAGGAGGTGGAATGGTTTAGGATCCTAGAACCACAGACTGAGTGGGAAGGAACCTCAGAGACCCGAATGTGAATCCTGCCTCAGATACCAGCTGTGCAACTTTGGGTAAGTCACTCATCTTACCATCTGTAAAATGGGGATAATAGCAGCACCTACCCCCCAGGGTAGCTGTGAGGGCCAAATGGATTCTATTTGTAAAGTACTTTGCAAAACTAGAAGTGCTCCATGAATGCTACCTTTTACCATACTATATCATATAATGTTATGTTTGTTATGATGTAGGAGAAAGCAAACCCAGGGAAGTTGAGGCAAAGGAGGGTAGCACTAGGGCTAGAAGGGACCTCCTGACTCCTCTTGGCCAGCCCCTTCCTTTTACAGATGAAGAAACCAAGGCTGGGGCGGGGAGGGGAATCATGGGATAGCAGTTCTAGCTACAGGAGGTTTTAGAAATTATCTAATTCAGTCCTTTTTAAAAGATTTATACTATTTTATTTTTCTAAATACATGGAAAGATACTTCTCAACATTCACCTTTGTAAAAACTTGTGTTCCAAAATTTTCTCCCTCTCCTCTCCCCTTCCCAAAACAGCAAGCAGTCCGCTTTAGGTAAACACATGCAATTCTTCTAAACATATTTCCATATTCATCATTTTGTACACACAAAAAAATCAAAAGAGGAAAAAGCATGAGCATTTTACAGATAAGGAAATTGAGGCCTGAGAGGTCAAAAACTTTCCCAGAGTCCTATAAGAAAACAGTATCACTTCAACAACAATACTATATGATGACCAGTTCTGATGGACCAGGCCATCCTCAGCAATGAGATCAACCAAATCATTTTCAATGGAGCAGTAATGTACTGAACCAGCTATGCCCAGAAAAAGAACTCTGGGAGATGACTAAAAACCATTACATTGAATTCCCAATCCCTATATTTATGCCCACCTGCATTTTTGATTTCCTTCACAAGCTAATTGTACAATATTTCAGAGTCTGATTCTTTTTGTACAGCAAAATAACGTTTTGGTCATGTATACTTATTGTGTATCTAATTTATATTTTAATATATTTAACATCTACTGGTCATCCTGCCATCTAGGGGAGGGGGTGGGGGGGGTAAGAGGTGAAAAATTGGAACAAGAGGTTTGGCAATTGTTAATGCTGTAAAGTTACCCATGCATATATCCTGTAAATAAATGGCTATTAAATTAAAAAAAAAAAAAAAAAAGAAAACAGTATCAGAGATGGGATTTGAACCCAGATCCTTTGATGTTGAAGCCAGTGCTCTGTGGGCTCCCTTTGCTTTGTGCTGGGGCCAAGGACACTGGGTACTCCTCTCCAGTCTTTTGCTAATGTAGAAGTTGCACATGCTGCTGGTCACGGATCAGAGCTCTAGCAGGATTTTATTTATAATAATGTCTGCAAGTGAGCTCTGGCTACTAAGCAAGCAAAGATCTTATCATGAATATTTCACAAAACATCACGTATTAGAGCTGGAAAGGAAATTGAGATCATCTTTTCTAGTTGCCTCATTGGAAGTCCTCTTATAATCATCACAGCCGTTGATCTGTTGCTGTAACAATTTCAAGGGGCTTTCCACAGCAACCTTGTGACAGCCAAGATAATTTATTATTATCCCCATTTCTCTGGAGAACCTCTTGTTAAATATTTTACCAGCACCTTCCTACATAAGTGGCAAAACTGGCCTTAGGACTCAGATCTCCCTGCTGCTGGTTATACTATACTGTGCTCTCTCTGATGTGGTTTGTGACAGAGACAAAAACAAGACCCCAACATTGGAGTTAAGAAAAAACAAGACCCCAACATTAGAGTTAAGAAAAAACAAGACCCCAACATTGGGGTTAAGAAAAAACAAGACCCCAACATTGGGGTTAAGGAAAGTTTCCCTACAAAGCAGATCCAACATTTCCCCAGCAATTTAGAGAGTTGTCCAGGACAATGAGAAGTGGAATCATGTGCCAAAGCTCACACCTATAAAATGTGCCAGGTGTTCTGAATCCTTAGCCAAATCACTTTCCCCTTCCCCATGTTGCCTTTCAGTTCCACCATTATTTTATTTTGGTTATATATGTTCATTCTTTTTTTTTTTTTTTTTTTTTACATATTTCCATATATATCATGTCGGGAGAGAAAAATCAGAACAAAAGGGAAAAACCACGAGAGAAAAAAAAAACAGAAGAAAAAAAAAGTGAACATAGCATGTGTTCATTTATATTCAATCTCCATAGCTCTCTCTGGATGCGGAAAGCATTTCCATTCAAAGTTGATTGGGATTGCCTTGGGATCACTGCATCACTGAGAAGAACCATAATCCTGCTGTTGCTGTGTACAGTGTTTTCCTGATTCTGCTCGTTTCATGCAGCATCAGTTCATGTAAGTCTTTCCAAGCCTTTCTATAATCAGCTTGTTCATTATTTTTTACAGAAAAATGATATACTATTAGTTTCATATAATATAACCTGTTCAGCCATTCTCCATGATGGGCAGCCACTCGGTTTTCAGTTCTTTGCCACCACAAAAAGAGCTGCTGCAAACATTTTTGCACGTGTGGGTTCTTTCCCCTCGTTTATGATTTCTTTGGGATACAGACCCAGTAGTGGTACTGCTAGATCAAATGTATGCACAGTTTTACACTCCTTTCCCCCATTATTTTTTTTAACATATTTTTGATCCCTATCCTTTGTTTTGTTATCTCTTATATTTCTCAAAGTACTCTTCCCAGAGAGCTTCCAGTGAGATCCCAGGGATCTGAACCTTATAATGAAGAAGAAAAAAGAGGAAAAAGAAAAAGATTCGGCAAAAGGAACAAACCATATTGGGAAAAAAATTGACTTCATATGTTCTGTACCCATAGTTCCTTGTTTCTGAAAAAAAGCCTTTGAGTGGAGTATTTTTCCTGCCTCTCCAAAGATCCTCGTTATTTTTATGAATGTTTTATTTCTTTTGGCTCCAGCCCCACCTGGAAACCCTGGAAACATTTTACTGGACAGCCCCAGTATTTCCTCACTTACAAGTAAGTACTTTGATCCACGAGATTAAAAAAAATAAAACTCAGCCCTTTTTCTTATTATGGGTAGATTTTAGCTGTTATCACTTGATGTCTGTTTGAAGTATTCTTGATGTTATGAAATTGCGGTCATCACATTCTGAAAAAGTCCCTGATGGAGGAGGGATGAGTCATCAAAGAGCAGTGAGTGGGTCTGATAACCCCAGCTGGGAAAGAGCTCACAGCTAGTTGGTCATTTTAGCATCTTAGTTCTGTGATTGAGTGCCCTTGAATTTCCCCCTTCTCTCCCCTCCCTGAAGAGAAAACCCACTAAGGAGTTTGGAAACAGAAAGAAGTAGTCTCTCCTTAGAGATGGGAGGTGGAGGGGGATTATGGGGTGGGGGGAGATTTGACATCAATTTGACATCTATAGGGTCCTTCTCTCAAGGCTATAAGGCTTTTTGAGAGATTCTCCACAGTTCACTTTTGGATCACACTTTAAGATTTACAAAGTTACCTGCTTCACTGCAGGGAGCACAAATTTCATGGTCCCATTTTACAGAGGAGAAAACTGAGGCTCTTTGAGGGAAAATGACTTGCTCATGCATTACTGGCCCAATTTGAACCAGGGTCTTGAGACTCTAGACTCAATTTTTCCACCATATCATATCCTCACTTAATTAAAGATTAAATATTACTTATTTCTCTGCTTTCAAAAGGAGAAGAAATATTCCTTATTTCTGGGGAGGGCACCACCATCCTTTCAGTCACCCAGATTTGCCACCTCCGAATCATCCCTGACTCTTCTTTCCTCTTCTTCCTCCCCCCAGGTCCAATCATTGTCAAATCTCAATGGTTCTTCAGCATTGTTGGCTTCCATCCCATTCTCTCCACCCGATTCAGGTCCTCATGGCATCTTATGGACCATTGCATTCACTCCCGATTGATTTCCTTATCTACACTCTCCCAAATTGTCCTTTGGCTAGTCAACTAGCATTTATAAAACACTATGGGCCAGGTGCTCTGCTGATTGTTGGAAATTAAAAAAGAGACAGTAGACAAGAAGCTCTGCTGTCAAGAAACTCATAGTTTATTACGAACAAGAAGAATCAAGTCTGTCAAAAGTGATCATCACAGGATCACTTGGGGGCAGTCTTAATGGGAAGAAACTAAGAAATTAAGGAGGATTGGGAAAAGTTTCTTTTAGAAGAGGAGACTTTAGTTCTCCAAGACTGGATGGAGTCAGGAAAGCTGTGGACAAAGATGAGAGAGAACTTTAGGTGTAGGGGACAATCAATAAGAGAAAATACTTGGAAGTAGGAGGAATGCTAGTATTCGTACTACTTGGACATGCACTCAAGAACTTTTAGCGGTTCCCAAAGGCAAATTCTATTTATCACTCATAAACCTTCATAATTTGTGTCCAAATCCTCTTTCCAGATGGATTTTCCAGGACTTTCCTTTGCACATTCTAGTTGACATGATTTCTTGCTTTTCTTCCTAAAAGCACATCCCACCTCTCTGGCATTGTCCATGGTGTTTCCCATGCCTGGAATCTGCTTGCTCCTCATTTCTGCCTAGTGCACCTCCCAGAACAGCTCTGGTCCAGCCTCCTAAGGAGTCTTCAATCCTATGGTAAATTAAGTGATGTCTACCCCACTTATGTCAAGACTTCCCCTGGTGAAATGGGCAGATGCTAAAGTTCATCCACTGAATCTTGAGTCATCGCTAGTCACTTCGATTTTGTCCTAGCATTGGAGACTCATGGCTCTGGAAGAAAGAGTAAGGCCGAGGATTTTGTGCAACTCTGCCTCCTTTAAATTCAATTTACCCAGAAATTAAAAGACAAAAAAAAGACATTCAATACTCCTAAAACTAAAACTCTCCCCAGGGAGAGACCTGGGGGAGGCAGATATCCTGCAGCAATGGCAGCAATCCAAAGAGGAGGTGATGAGTGGGGGAAGCAGAGTCTGAGGAGAAAGAAAAAGGGTACATTTATGAGATGTAGCAAAGGTGAAAGCAATGTGTCTTGGTTATTGGTTGGGTATGGTGGGGTGTGAGTGACAACACTGCAAGGAGTCCAGGATGACTCTTTTGTTGTGAACCTGAGGGACTGGGAAAATAGTAGTGCCCTCTGTAAGAGTGAAGGAGGAGTGGGGGGGGGGGTTTGGGCAATGAGTTCTATTTTGGACATGATGTCTACTGGATGTCCCATTTGGAATGTCTGAAAGACCGGTGGAGATGTGAGATTGGAGGTCAGCTGAAAGCTCGATTCAAGAATCTAGATCATCGAGTCATAGTTAGAAAGGAACTTAAGAGGTCAGCTGGTCTACCCCCCTCCCCCATTTTACAGAGGAGGAAACTGAAGTCCAGAGAAGTGAATGGCTTGCTCAGGATCGCATAGGTGGTAAAGGACAGAGCAGGATTCCAAAATGGAATTAATAGTATTTGTTCTCCATTCTCCTTGACTAACAGACAAACGGTAGATACAGATGTTTGGGTTATATGAGGGGAAGAAAGGGAGGAGGGTGTTTGGAGCTAAATAGGAAAGTGCCATCCTTATCTAGAGTTGAGATGATAAAGAGAAACTCACAAGGTGACCCCATTACAGCTGGGTTGTCAAGTCAAGTTAAGCCAAGCTAAACTAAGCCAAGTTGCATCTTGACTGTATTCCAATTAAGGCAAGGTCGCTGTGTGCTGCAAACTCATTGGTATGGACTATGTCTCTATATTTTGTTTTATTTTACTTTTTCTTTAGTCACTAATCTCTTTTCAAAGATGTCTGAACCTTGTTTTAGACAACTTAAGGGAAGTGATTAGCCAGTCTCTTCTAGAAATCAGATGTCTGAAGTAGGGCCAAAGACATGGCCCAGTTGTTTGGTATTTGACCAAGAAGTCCTTAACCTGAAAAAAAAATGGAGGGGAATGAGACAGGGAAACCTGCCAACAAATATCTGCAAACTGCAACCGTGGAGAGGAGTAAGTACAATGTAGAAAAAATAGCAAAAGACAAGAAGGAGCTGAGCCTATTTAGCCTGGAGAAGAGAAGGCTTATGGGTACTCTAAGAACTGACCTCAAATATTTGAAGAGCTGTCAAGGAAGGAAGTGATTAAACTTGCTCCACCCGGCCTCAGAAATGGGAGCAATGGGTGGAAGTGTTTGGATGGGCAAGTTTGAGCTTGATGAAAGGAAACTCTTAGCAACGATTTAGTAAAAGTATTCCAAAGCAAAAGAGATTGCCTCAGGAAATAGTGTCTTCAAGTAAACAGGGGATAGCAACATGTTTGGGCTGTCTTTTGGGGGAATTCTCTTTTGGGTAGAGATTGAGCTGCTGTGGCTGGCAATGAGGGATGGAGGTTCCCATTTTCAGTCAATGGATTACTGAGTTGTATTAGACGGCCAGGACCTATCCTTGGTCCTGGTGGGGGTACAACAAAGAGTCACAGAGTCATAATTCTAGATCTGGAAGGGGACTTCAAAGGCCATCTAATATCTATTAACTGATGTAGAGGAAGTAAATAGAATAGATTGGTTGGGTTTTGGTGAAAGGGGGCATGGAGAGTTGATAAGAGATTATAGAAGCTTGAGAGTCACAAGAGTCTTGTTGGAATGGTTGGGGGCAGGATCCACTATGTGCATCAAAAGGAAGCTGTGGTTCGCGCCTCCTTTATGGTCTTCCAACAGAGGCTGCATAATAACTTTTCTGATATATGGCTGTGGGAAGCATGAATCAGATTAGTCATCTGCTGAGCCTGGAGTTCTCTTCCCTCTCTGGAAATCTGGGATTCTTCCACTGAGCTTTTGGGGAGATGGATTGAGCTATTTAATAAAAAGTGCTCAGTTGCTCAGGATTCATGTCATTGATTTCCTTTCCTAGTAGGGATTTCCTTGTTTGAATCTCTCTGTTCTGAGCATGGATTTTCCACTGTCTCAGTGGAATAGAAAGTTGGACTTGGAATCAAGAAGATCACTGGCTTTCCATTTTATCCATGTTTCCCTCCTACCTCATTTCCCAGGCAGGAATTTCCTTTTCCCTGCTCACAATTTTGACTTCTACATAAGGTTTGCCTGGAGGAGAACACAACAGTCCTGCTCCTTCTCTCCCCTCTTCCCAAATCCAGGTAATCTTGGACCACTGAGAACTTAGTAGCAGGTTTTCGGACCAGCCGAAGACTTGACATCGCCTGGGGCACTCTCCATAGTCCTCTTGTTCCTTAGCATCTAGGGCCCCTCCAATTCGTGCTTGAGCTTAAACTCTGGAAATCACTTTTTACAAAGCCCCATCCTTCCACCTTCCCCCATCTCCACCCCTCTTTCTTTGTTTTTGTTCAAACAAACAATGGTTTTGGTAACAAAGGAGAAAATGAGATGCAGGTGAAAGTTTATTTTTAACACTAGGGCCAGTCTGGTATTTAAAATGAAAATCAGAATGCTTGTGAAGCATTGGTTGGGACTAGTCTCACTTGGGCTCCTTCCAAAAGCAGCCAGAATCTGATTTGGGGAAAGACTTCAAAGTCTTCCTGTCTTGAGGGATTTAGCTCTTCTTTTGGGGCAGGAAACAAGTCCTGACATCGCTGGGTGGAGGTGGGGTCCCATGGGTCAGGCGGATGGAGCAGCGGAATCGGGAAGAGGGGGGAAATTTGTCTACTGGTGACTCAGCTTACTATTCAAACTTCACTTTGGATTAGTCTGTTTTATATTTTATTTCAACAGCGTCTCACCCAGCAAGAAAAGCCCTGAATAAATAAATTATTAACTATCAATAGGAGGCAGGGAGAAGTGGCTCTGTGGACAGAGTGCTGGCGATGGAAGACCCAAGGACAAACCCTGCTTCGGTTACTTGCTGGCTGTGGGCAAGTCACTTAACTCTCAGGCTCATCAGTTTCCTCATCTGCCAGATGGGGAGACAATAAATAGGATGGTGGCCCTACCTCACAGGGTTACGAGAATCAAGAAAATTGCAAAGCTCACAATGCCAGCTCCTGGGATTCTCGTGCTGCCTTTGAAGCTCTGCACAGGGGCTTAGGTGATCCGTGGCCGTCCTGCAGCAGAGCCTCCGAGCTCGTGCTGGTCCGATCAGTCACCAGCCGGACGCACTGGTCCTTGACCCAATGGAGGGATGTCGGTTTAGTCTTCTTCAAGCACGAGGGACAACCACCGTCCGCAGAGTCCAGTACCATGTTCCGCAACTGGCTTGGGAAACATACTGAAGAGGTGAGCACTCCCTCCTGCCCCACAGCTCTTCATCAGTGAGGAACCTGAAGGTAGTAGCATTGGCACACTACCCAGAATCCCTGTCTCATGCAGCAGTCCTTAGGTGATCTCTTACTTGTTGCAGGGGGCTGCAGAGTCCAGGGTGGAGGAGGCATAAGGACCTCAAGACCCTAGAGCTATAGGGAAGGGCCCTCAGTAGCCATCTCATCCCATTCTCCTATTTTACAGATGAGAACACAGAGACCCGAAGGCAGTGAAGTCCCTTGCCTAATAGAGTCCCAGATAGTGTAATCCTCACATGTAGGGTTCTAACTCTCCACCACTGACTCCCAACTTGGGGCTTTTTCTGCTGCTCAGGCATGGTGCTGTCCAGGGAGCACTTGTCCCTAGCCTCCTGATGTAACCTTTCTCACTCCCCAGCCATTTCATGCTAACTCCTATTTCTATGGGACTCCGAAGTTTGCCAAGTGCTTGTCTTCTCAACAAGCCGATGAGGTGGGTGAGATTTTGCCCACGGATGAGGAGACTGATGAGCTGAAAGGTTATGTGACTTAGTGTCACCCTGAAAAATGGCAGAGGGCAGATTTGAACTCGAGTCCTCCTGACTCCAAGTCCCCCAGTACTACCTCTGCACAGCAGCCGGTAAAGCCCTTGACTTTATTCAGGGTCATGTATAACGCCAGGAAACACAACGGGCAGGGAGAAGAGCCATTTAAACAACCAACTTCCCCAGAACCGGATTGTTCTGCCCCACAAAGGTCTGGGTTTCTTTCTTTTCTGATAATAGTTCTGCAAGAAAAGAAACAATAAGTCCGTGCTAGCCTTGATTATTTTATTGGGAAAAGGGAGAGAGAGACAGAGACAGAGACACAAAGAGACACACACACACACAAAGATAGAGACAGAGAGACAGAGAGGGGGAAGGACCCGTGGCCGTTGGGTCAAGGGCCAGTGCGTCCGACTGGTGACTGATCAGACCAGCTCAAGTTCGGCAGGCTCTGCTGCAGGACGGCCACGGATCACCTAAGCCCCTGTGGAAAGCTTATATATATATAAGAGAGAGAGACAGAGAGAGACAGAGAGACAGAGACAGAGAGACAGAGACAGACAGAGACAGAGAGAGACACACAGACATAGACACACAGAGAGGAGGGAGACACAAAGACAGATATCTATATCTGTCTATCTATATACATATACATATAGGAAAGAGAAAGAGAGAGAGACAGAGATACACACAGAAAGAGAGATTTAGAGAAAGAGAGAGAGGAGAGGGGGAGAGAGGTAGGGAGAGGGAAAGATGGAGACAGAGAGGGAAAGAAGGAGGGACAGAGACAAAGAAAAAAGGAAGAGAGGAGCAGAGGGAGAAGAGTTCATACCCTTATCAGGGTTATCTGAAACAGCTGCTGCCTTTCTGTTTCACAGATTAATTGCCCTGCATTTTGGACTGTGGTATCACAGCTTGGGCTTTATAATAGGAAATGGTTTGGCAAAAATAAAGATAAAAAGAAAAAAAAAGGCTTCGCTTTCCCTTCAGTTAACTTTAAGCTAACCTCCTTTTGGGGTTAACCTGACTTCCTTTTCTGCTTTTTGGTTCTTTAGTTCTTAGAAAGTGAGATTTTGCTGAATTCTAAAAAAGTGTAGTGACAGTGCTGAATTTCAGGCTCTTAGAAGAGCTTTTTTATATGATAATTTCAGCCTTTTGCACTTTTCATTAAATTTTGGGGCACAAAAGTAAGCCACTGTGAAGAAATTGGTCTGAATGGGCTGAAAAAAAGAGAGGAAAAAAGTAGCTTGGATGGGTGGGGGGTTGATTGACTCCATAATACTTATAAATTTATTCTCTTAATCAGACGAGAATACCTGTATCAAGTGATCCAACAGTGGTACTAAACTAGGTGTGAAAAATCCCTAAACAATTTAGAAAGAATGAAAACCATTGGATAAAATGAAATGATGCTCTATGGGAAATGCAGTGAGAGTCTGAAGTGACACAATCAAGCCCTGGGGACATGGAGAAAATAGTAAAACCATTCAGGACCTCGGGCCTTCAGATGTTGAGGAAGTCCAGTTTCTGCCAGTTTTGCCAAGCCCAAGCCTGGGACTTTCTTGGAGTGAAGGAGAAGAGCCTCTGACTCCTCACATAAATATAACTCAAAATGCCAGAGTTTGAACTTTCCAAGGGCCTCCTAATAGTGACTCTAGAACATCAAGGACTGATGGCACTATCCTCACTGGGAGCAGAGGACAAACTAGATTCTGAAGAAAGGCTCTCTAGGACTGAGCAGTTGTACTGTACATAAGGGGAACTTGATGAAAGTGTGATGAAGGAAAGAAAAAGACTTTTAGCTCGAGGATTCTGAAAGACTGCTCTAATCTTGAATATTCTTCTCATGGAGTCTACATTTATTGGAAGTGTGCTCGCTGATTTAGGAATGTTTTGTGTCCATTTTTCTTGTTTTACTGCCTAAATAAATCTGTTTCTAAAAGTTAATTAATAATATTTAACATGTACTGGTCATCCTACCATCTAGGGGAGGGGGCGGGGGGAAGGAGGGGAAAAATTGAAACAAATGGTTTGGCAATTGTCAATGCTGTAAAATTACCCATGCATAGAACTTGTAAATAAAAAAGCTATAATAAAAAAATTAATTAAGTACAGCTAGATAATTGATAATGATGTTTTTTATAATTGACATTCATTGATAAGGAATAGGGAGGAACACTGATGGGGGCTCATGATCTGTAACATTAGAAAGATAAGAGCCCAAGAAAAAACTCCCCAGAGGAGAAATAGCCATTGTTCTCTGGGTACTCAATCTGTCAGTGTGCATGGGAGTATGGGATAGTACTCCTGGAGCATATTCTACAAGCAGATGAATAGATGGTAGGCTCTGAAGATAGTTCTTGATAAGTAAGGTTTTTGAGATAGCTCACCCTGAAATTTTCTCTCCTCCAGATTAATGTTACATCCATACGTCTTTCTTGATTATCATGTGGTATAGATACAAAGCCTTTCCTTATTCTGGTGGTCTTCTGGATCTTCTCCCCCAAAGCTCTTTTTGAATAAGACTTTAAGGAGCATATTCCCAACAGTGGTATTGTTGAATCAAAGGGTATGATTATTTTTTTATAACGTTTACTGAATATTGCCGGCTAGTTCTCCAGAAAGACTATAAATTTGCAATTTCACTAGCAATGAATAAGTCTATCTGTTTTTCCACAGCCCCACTAGAATTATTTAAATGGTCTTTATTATTTTTGACAATTTGATGGGGAATGATGGACCAAAGTTACAAAAAGGCTAATTTTAGCTCGATGTCAGCCCAGGTTTCCTAATAACCACAGCTCTCTCTAAATGCAATGGCCAGCTTGGTCAGGAAGTAGCAGATTCCCTTTCACTGGAGGTATTTCAGCAGAGGCAGGATGACCAGTGATCTGATATATTGAAGTGGGGTTTCTTGGTGTGGGTTGGCTCTGACAGCTGCTGAAATCCCTTCCAACCCAGAGACTCATTCATTCTGTTCCAAGATCTTCAGTGTCGGACTATTTGTAATCTCAACCTGGAAGCAATCTCCATGTCCAATAATGGAGGAATGATTAAAAGAGACCAAGACCTTTTATATGTAACGGGATATTATAATGTAATGAAAGTATTGAGCAGCACAAGGAAGAATATGAAGAAATTTGGAGAGAACTTTGGGAAGTTATTCAAGGTGAAAGACAAGCAGGATGAGAACAGAATACTGATCCAGAGCGTAGAGGGAAAAATGAATGGGGTGAAGAATCCTGATAGAAACTTGATTGTTTATTCCGCCTAATTGTGTGTGTGTGTGTGTGTGTGTGTGTGTGTGTGTGTGTGAATCACACACATATTGCAAAGTTAGGGAGTCCACTCCAAATGCTCATAGGAACTATTTCTATCTGACCTGGGGCAGAGCATTCTGAGCTCCTGTCGGTCTGATCAGCCACAGTAAGTCACCTGATAATTCAACTCTAACAGAGTGATGTCATTTTGGTGCTCTTTGAGAACAAAGGAGAATAATCAAAATATCTACAATCTATAGTTACATGTGTATGTATATGAAGGTAACTGGGGTTAAGTGACTTGCTCAGAATGACCCAGCTAGTGTCTAAGGCCGGATTTGAACTCAGGTTCTCCTGATTTCAGGATATGTGCTTTCTCACTACCTAGATGCCGTTTAATTATAGTGACAAAGATATATATATATATACATATATATGTATGTATTATAGTATATATTAAGTAGTTATGGTAATGTTTATCATCAACCATGATTATAGCCTCTATTCCTACCTCCACTATATCAGCTCATTCTTATTGTTGTTACTGTTGTTTTTATCAGTTCATTCTTTAATCCTTCACAATTTAAGTCCTTTCCTGCAATGGCTCCCACTGAGGTTGCCAATGACCGAATTAATAAAGTAATGACCTTTTCTAATTCTCCAGATCTTAAGCTAAAATACACCTTAGAGGTCATCCCTAATTTTTCTTCTTTATTTCTTCTTTGTTCCTCTGGCCCCGGGATCTCATAGCGGGCAAGGAAATCTCATGATGGAACTCCCTCTGAAAAGCATCTTGACCATCTTTCTGCCAGTTTGAGTCTTAGAGAAGCTTAGGACTGTGTGTTAGGTGATCCAACCCAAATATGTCAGGTTTGAATCCATGTCTTCCCAATTGCCAAGGCCAACTCTTGTTATAGAATGTTGTGGTTCCCTCTCATTTTATAGATGAGGAAATTGATTCCTAGAGAGTCTATTAATTCACCCCAGGACACCCTGGTACCAGGAATTAAAAGTGGGATTTGAACCTGGATCTCTCACTCCAGATCCAGGACTATTTCTACTGCACTGGCTCCATCTATATGACCCCCATTGCTCAAACATGACTGATGTTAAAGAGAGGAGCATGGTGGCAAAGAGCTGGAAAGTGCAGGGATGGCTAAACAAGCTGTGGTGTGGGATTGTGATGGAATATTACCAAGCTATAAGAAATGATGAGCTCCTCTTCAACAATGGGATGATTCAAACGAGTTCCACTTGTTCAGTGATGAAGAGAGCCATCTACGCCCAGAGAGGACTGTGGGAACTGAATGTGGACCACAACATAGCATTTTCACTCTTTTTGTTGTTGTTCTCTTGCATTTTATTTTGCTTCTCTTTTTTTGTGTGTAGATAATTGTATAAATATGTATGCATATATTGGATTTAACATATACTTTAACATATTTAACTTATATTAGACTATTTGCCATCTAGGGGAGGGTTTGGGGGAAGAGGGAGAAAACTGGAACACAAGGTTTTGCAAGGACTAATGTTAAAGAATTGTCCACGCATGTTTTGAAAAATAAAAAGCATTAATAAAAAAAAAAGAAATGATGAGCTCATTGAGTTTTCTGAATGAAAAATGAAAATGCCTTCAGTCTATGTTAAGTCTCAACCATTCTCTCATACTACTTAGGGCTTTAATTTAAAGTTGTAGGCATCCAAACAAAAAGAAAAATCCCCCTTATCTCTAAATTGAAAAAAAAAAAGCTAGTTGTGCAGTGGAGAGGAGACTCCTTGTTAAAGCAGAACTACAGGAACTTTCTGTCTAGTCCTTCATTGTGTTCCATCTAGACCAGTACCAAACTCTTTCTGGGAGAAAAGTGTTCAGGGACAGATCAATCCTCCTAGAGCCTCCACAGCTGTGGATCATAACATAGGAAAGGTTTGCAAGGAAGCTTTTGCTGACACAAATGTTACGGACTGGGAATGAGATAAATTGGAAGTAGAGGGAAGAGGAGAGAAGTCAGATAACACAACAGCCTCAGTCAGAGAGGTCAGAGAACAGCAACGGTCTCTCAGTCTCTTGCACCATCCTCTCACAAGAGGAGATCCCTTCTGGGTTGGATCTCCAGCAGCCACTGTCAGGTGGCTCCCATGTTTTCCAGCAGAACAGTTCTGGGATTCAGTGAATTTTCCAGTCAGAATCACTACAGAAGCTTCTCAGCCTCTGCCAAGCTCATTGCTGGGGAACTGGATCGACCAGAATGAATCCCAAGCAGGCTGGTTGAGGGAGGGTCCCTTCAGCCCATGAACATCTATTAAATGTTGGCCATATTCAAACCATTGTGCTAAGTGCTGGGGATACAAAGAAAGGCCAAAAATTGGGGGTGGGGGTGGAGAAAAAACTGACTAGAAAATGGGTAAACATCTTTGGATTACCCAGAAGGATGTGAGTTCCTTGAGGGCAGGACTTTTTTTTTTTATCTTTATTCTCCATCCTCATGGCTAGCACAGTGCCTTACACATAGTGGGTGCTTTATAAATAAGTGTTCCTTCTTTCCCCAATAGTATTTTATTTTCCTAAATGCATGTAGACAGAGTTTTCAACATTCATTTTTTGGTGAGACTTTGTGTTCCCCAATTTTTCTTCTTTTCTCCTTCCCTCCCTCTCCCAGCAAGAAATCAGATGTAGGTTAAATATGTGCAGTTCTTTTAAATATAAATAAAAGTGTTTAATTTGAACTGAACCCTGTCCTTGACTGGACTTATTCCTTACTTGGGTCCTCCTTGCCACTCATCCCCAGCTGGCTGCCCCATACTCAGTTTCCCCACCTCTATCTGGACACTGCACCGTTCTCTTGGGGGATCTCCCTTCTCAACTCTGCCTTGCCCACAGCAAGAGACTGTCCAAATGCAGCCGGACTCTGCCACTCACGGCCAAGAGCACCCTGTTGTGTCTGGGGTCAAACGCAGACTCCTCTTTGCCATTTGGAGACTTGCCCTTGCTACCTCTTCAGTCTCCCTTCACGTTGCTCCTCCCCACTTTCTCTAGGGCCCGTCTGTCCTGGGATGCTCCCCGCGCGTGGGGGTCAGCTTTCCATGCCTCTGCTTTTGCTGCCCCCCCAGGGGGACCTCTTCAATCTAACGCCCGGGGCCCAGGAGACCCAGCGCACAAAGGGAAGCTTTGGCAGCATGGCCGCCCCCTGGCAGCCATTTTGCTGAGACATGGACTCTGAAGAAAGCTCTTCCCCGAGCAGGAGCCCTGGGCAACCTGATGGAAACTGAGGTAGGACCTGGGCCAACACAAGGGGAAAAGGGGGTCTGCCAGGGTGTGGGAGCTGAGGAAAGCTGCACGAAGTCACCTGTGAACAACAAAGATGGCAACAGGGATGAGGGGGACAGAGCTGCGAGCGAGAACCTTAGTCAGAGAAGCCTGAGGAAGAGGTAGAGCCAGGGAGGGACAAACAAGCTCTGGCCGGGAGCTCTCCCCTGGGCAGTGCTGAAAGCCACTCAGGGAGTGCAGGAGGCGCGGCAGCTAGGGGCACCACAGTGCACAGAGCGCCGGTCCCGAGTCAGGAAGCCCTGAGTTCGAGGATGACCCCCAGAGGAGGATTGGTTGGGTGACTCCAGACAATCACGTCATCCTGTGTGTGCCTCAGTTTCCTCATCTGTGTGTTGTGTGTGAGATGTAGACGAGGTGAGAGTTTTGTATGTGGGGGGTGTTGTGGGGGTTTGTGTGTTTTGTGTGTGTGTGTCTGTGTATGTGTCGGTGTGTGTGTCTGTATTGTGTGAGTGTGTGAGTATGTGTATATGTGAAAGAGAGGCAGAGAAAGGGGGGTCAGAACTACTTGTCCCACCTGCATATATCAGGGAACAAGCAGATATTGTCAGTCAACCAACCAACCAACCAACAAACGTCCATCAGATACCTGCTGTCAGTCATTGAACTTAGTTGTTGCTCAGCTGGAGCGATTCGCCCTTTTCTTCACCGGCACATTTTACAGATGAGGAAACTGAGGCAAATGGGGTCACACAGCTGGAAAGTGTCTGAGGTCAGACTTGAATTCAGGGGGACTCGAAGCCCACTGCCCTGTCCACTCCAGCGTCACCCACTGCCGCTGTCCTTAGAGCAGACCCAGTCTGGATGGAGCTTACATTTCCCTAGGGAGATACGGCCTGGCCAAGGAAAGGAGCGTCACTCCGGGCAATCACGGGGAACTATAGATTGCCATGTTCTTCCAATAGCAATGGTCATATTGGTGTGTGTGTGTGTGTGTGTGTGTGTGTGTGTGTGTAATTTTGCTCTTATGGTTCTTGTGGTTAACCCTCTTATGGCTCCCTTAAAATGGGGGAGGGCAAGGACAGGAGAGCAAGGGGACAACCGCAGGGCAGATGGCAAGATTCCTAACTAGCCCCTGTAACTTTCTTTCTTGGTAGAAGAAAAACAAGCCCATAGGGGCAGCTAGATGGCACTATTATGGACAGAGTACTGGCCCTGCACTCAGAAGGACCTGAGTTCAAATCCAGCCTCAGACAATTAATACTTCCTAGCTGTGTGACCCTGAATAAGTCATTTAGCCCCAATTGCCTCACTAAAAAAACAAAGCAAAATAAAAAAAAACAAAAAAACGACAAAAAAGTAAGCAAGCCTGTAGAAGCCAAAGTACTAAAATAAATGTCAGTAAGTAGAAAAAAATAGAAAAGAAAATCCAAGAACGAGCACAGCAGTGACTTATAGCAGCTGAGGGTAAAGAAAGTACTAATTTGTGCCAAAGTGTTTATATATATATGTCTGTGTGTGTGTAAGATATATATATATATATCTTTAAATTTTGCTCCAAATGTGATTCCCCCTTAATGTCAACATGTACAAGAAGGAAAACTCCTACTTGGTCAGTGTTCAGGCTATTATTAAAATGAATTGTCATGTTTCTATGGAAAAACTGCTCGGCCAGCTCACTTTTTATTGGGCTCAGTCTCAGCCTGTGGTCAGGACGCTTAAGAACAAGCAGAGCTCAGAGGAAACCAGGCCCGGGACATCTGTTGCCTTAAGGCCTTTGGAAGCAGGAGGCAATCGCATAGATTCTGAAAGAGGCCTGCACACCCAGAGACCCTCATTCAGAAGCCCACGGCACTTCTCTTCTGCAGGGGCCACCCAGATCCACATGGCCCTAACAACCATTTGTAAGGCACTTAATAGATAGCATGAGAGAGGTCAGGGCTGGACAAATAGATCTGAGAATCATCTGCATAGAGAGGAGGTAGGGACCATGCAAATTCTTATTCCCATTTTTACAGATGAGAACCTGAGGCTCAGAGAGGTACAGGGACTTGCTCAGAGTCACCTAGAACTTCATGATTCCCAGATCAGTGTTCTAGCCTCCATGTCAATAATTACTCTCTACTCACCATGATACTGTCCAGTGCAGAGGAAACAAAAGAGATCATTGTTCTAAGGTCAAGAGACCTTGGATCTGGAACTGGAATATCATATACAGGTCATCTTAGAGGTCAACTAGTCCAAACCCCTCATTTTACAGATGAGGAAACTGAGGCCCAAAGAAGCCAAATAATCTGACCTTGGACAGACCTTGCTGCTGGCAAGTATTTGAGGCAGGATTCAGATACATGTCTTCTGACCACCAGCCTGGCTCCTTGCTCAGGATGTGAGAATTGTGATTATTAGTGACAGATCTAGGAAGGAAGAAAGGAAAGAGGGAAGAAAAGAAGAAAGGGAGGAAGGAAGGAAGAAAGGAAGGAAGGAAGGAAGGAAGGAAGGAAGGAAGGAAGGAAGGAAGGAAGGAAGGGAGAAGGAAGGAAGAAAGGAAGGAAGGGAAAAGGAAGAAAGGAAGGAAGGAAGGAAATAGGAAGAAAGGAAGGGAGAAGGAAGGAAGGGGAGAAGGAAGGAAGGAAGGGAGAAGGAAGAAAGGAAGGAAGGAAGGAAGGAAGGAAGGAAGGAAGGAAGGAAGGAAGGAAGGAAGGAAGGAAGAAAGGAAGGAAAGAAGAAAAGGGAGAAGGAGGGAAAGAAAGAAAAAAGCAAGGAGGTAAAGAAGGAAAGAAGGAAAAAAAGAAAGGAACTGAGGGAGACAAAAGGGGGCTGAAAGAGGGAGGGGATTGGAGGAAATGAAGATACTTCAGGGGAGAACGTGGTTCTGAAGTCTGGAAGCCAGAAGCAAGGGATTCTGGGATTCTGAACCAGGACCCCCTAATGTCAATACCCAATCACCTTCCCTCTACTCTGCTGGATGCTCCATCCCTCTTGATTCAGTTGTCACAATGGCCACTCTCTCTGGCAAAAGGAGAAGAGATTTCAGAGAAAATAAAAGAGATACAAGAGATACCAGGAAGAGTAAATATGAAAATAAAGTTGGGAGAGCATCTAGTTAGCAAGGAAAGATTGGGTTTTTTTGTTTTATTTTGTTTTGTTTGTAAATAAAGCTTTTTATTTTCAGAACACATGCATGGATAATTTGACAAGACTGACTCTTGCATAGCCTCGTGTTTCAGATTTTCTCCTCCTCCCCCCCTCCCCTAGATGGCAAGCAATCCAATATATGCTATACATGTTAAATATGTTAAATCCAATATGTATAAATATATTTATACAATTCTCTTGCTGCACAAGAGAAACCAGATCAAAAAAAGAAAGTAAATGAGGAAGAAAACAAAATACAAACAAATGACATCAAAAAGAGTGAAGATGCTATGTTGTGATCCCCACTCAGTTCCCACAGTCCTCTCTGGGTGTAGATGGCTCTCTAAGGAGAGGGGTTTTTAACAATCAGTGATAGAAAAGACAAGTTCCCTAGTGCAACCCACAATTACCCTGGAAAAGGGGAACCTGCCATGAGGTTGGCATATGCCCTTAGCTGGTAGGCTTAGGCCCCCAAAAGAGTTGGGTAGCTATAAAAAGGAGAAAGAATAGAGGCATGGTGGGGGATGAGAGGAGAGACATCCCATGGCATGGAGGAGGGGTGAAGAGAAAGGTCCCATGAGGCAATGGGGGTTATAACCCAAAGGGGTTCAGCAAAAATGGATAGATTTATAGGGGAAGTTTTACCTCAGGGGTTTCTGGCTGGACGTTGCAAGATGGGGCTACCCACGACCTCCACAGAAGGTGGGGCTATAAGGTTAAATGGATACCCATCAGTGCCCTTCCCTACCTTGCCTCAGAGTAATTTCATCAGTACTTCAGATTCTCTCCCAATCTCATCTAGAAACCCAGCTCCTCATCATGGCCAGATGACCTTAAGACAGTCTCCTAAGACAGTTCAAATGAAAGTAACTCAGTTTCCTCCCACAGTGCTGGTAATCTGTACAGGTTCCATTGGCACAGAATAATGGGGTGTCTGCAGACCTTCGTTTTGGTGGGCACTCTAATACCCTCCTCTCCCACTCTTTCTTTTGGAGCAATGAGCAATGTCTGCATCAACTTCCCCATCCCAGGACTGTAAACTGCCAAGGTAAGGGAACTTATCCACAGCATCCAAAATTAGTCCCCAGACTTGGGGGTGCTGGGTATTGAATCTATTTGAATCTAAATCAAATTGAATTTGATTTAAGGGGGAGGGAGGTGAGGGGAGAAGGGTAGAAAATACAGGGCTGTCAGTCCAATTTACAGGGGAATTGAATCCTGATTGTAGATAATTATAAGACAATATAATTTTTTTTGACTTTTTTCTTTTTACTTGAGTTTTTTAAGTAATCGAAACAAAAAGACTAAAGAGACATCATCATTATTACCATCACTACCATCCTCATCCTCATCCTCCTTACATCAGTTCTAGGATTCATGGCGCAGGGAACTCTACCAAAAGAGATCAGCACCCACTCAATGTCCTAGAGAGTTTCATGAGGCCATGAGAGCGAAGTGATGAGCTCAGTCCCAAAGCCGTATGGACCAGATAGTGATTTGAATGCAGGATTTTCTGTATTTGCAGTCAACTCTCTAACCATTACCCCACACAGTTCCTCTCTCCTGCCCTCATTTGACAACAGAGGAAACGGAGGTCCAGAGAAATAAAAAACTTGATCACGGTCACACAAGTAAGACAGCTAGGAGGTGCTGACTCTGAAGACAGATTCATTCATCTTCCTGAGTTCAAATCCCGTCTCAGACACTTACTAGCTGGGTAATCCTCTATTTTCCTCATGTGTCAAATGAGCTGGAGAAGGAAATGGCAAATGACCCCAGTATCTCTGCCAAGAAAACCCCAAATAAGAGTCGAACTCAAGCGAAAACAGCTGAACGACTGAACGGCCACACAAGTAGTTGAGGCAGAGACGGGAATCAGAGCTGCTGCCTGAGGTCTATTCCCAGGCTCCGAGATCTGGAGCTGGAAGGGATTTCCGAGGCCATCTAATTCAAACTCCTCATTCTACAGAAAGGAACCAAGTGTGATGGTATTAGGACTCTAATTCTAGAAACCAGAGCTACTTCCATGGTGCCATTTCACAATCTTCACACAGCTAGAATTCTTAAAAGAAGGAAACGAGGGTTTAAGAGGCTTTCACCATTTGAATATTCAGTTTGGGCTTCTTCCTAATGAAGTGTATATCATAAACAGATCTATGGGGTAGCAAAATGGGACAACAAGGGAAAAAAACAAATGGATGGATGGGGCTTCTACCTTATTTTTACATCTCTTCTCAAGCAATGAGTCAGATCCAATCAGACTGGATGATTCAGAAGGCAACTGTACATACAATGAGTGGAAATTGCAAAGAGACCATTTTAGACTTGATGTCAAGAGAAATTTCCTAACAATGAAAGTTGTCCAAGAGGGAAATGTGCTGCTTCGGGAGGGGATAGGTTCCCCTCCCTGGAGGTCTTTCAGCCAAGGACGACACAGGTTGGGGATAATAGTATGGCTACTTACCCACGTTATGGGTCACACTCAGATCCTGTGAGACAGAGGTGATACTGAACAGATCTACTCAAATTTCCAAGTGGGTCTATTCTTGCTGACAGCCATGGAGCCAGACACCGACTGTGAGCCCAAACGGCTCAGGTTCTGCTGTGACACGGGAAGAAATGAAAATGGCATTCATGAAAATGATATCAGAAAAAGCAGTCTCTGGATCTAACATATGTATCCAGAGGAAAGCTATACTGTAGATAGGTACTTCAAATTTAACAGTATCCAGGAATAAATTTTCAAGGGATTTCAAAGGGAAAAGATTACAAAAAAGTAGAAAAGAATACAGAGTTCAAACAGAAGAATATAAAGACACCAATGACTGTCACCTCTCTCATGCCTACTTTTAAAAATCTTTATAAAGTTTTTACGAAAATAGTTTATGTTTGCATTAAGGATTGCCTTGATGAAAATATGAGAAGGGAATAATTGAGTTTTTGGAGATCATTTTATAGAGCAGATTATATCTTCCTGGTTACATACATGATTAAAAAGTGTAAAGAATATAACATTGTACTGGTTTATTTATTTTTGTTGATTTCTTTTTTCTTCCTTCCTTCCTTTCTTTTTCTTTCTTTCTTTCTCTTTCTCTCTCTCTTTCTTTCTTTCTCTCTCTCTTTCTTTTCTTTTCTTTCTTTCTTTCTTTCTTTCTTTCTTTCTTTCTTTCTTTCTTTCTTTCTTTGCTAAGCAATTGGGAGTAAGTGACTTGCCGAGGGTCACACAGCTAGGAAGTGTTGTGTCTGTGGCAGAATTTGAACTCAGGTCTTCCTGACTTGAGGATTGGTGCTCCATCCATTGCACCACCAAGGTGCCCCTTTTTGTCAATTTCTAAGTGGGAAAAAACCACATTTGTCTTGGTAAAGATTATACAGCTTCAAAAGCTACATTCCAACAAAACATGCATATTGTTATTACCATACAAGATTCCTTGGTAGATATGACCTTGTTAGAAAATGTCATGTTCAATGATGCTCTGAGTATTAATATTAAAATTAAATAAATATTAAATTACAAAATAGGAGATTTATGTTCACCAAAGGTATTCATCACTCTTATGGAATATGTCCAATGATGGGGAAATTCTTCAGATCCTTCTGCTTGTAGAGAACATTGTCCTAATTGCATCCAGCCACAATCTCCTTAATGGCTTCCATGGCCATTCAAAACAAATCATCTTAACTATCCACACGGGGAAAATCAAGTGGATGAAAAATACATATTTTTGATTGTATGCATTTAAAAGGCACAGCCTACTGAGATAATCTATCAATAGATCTTTCTTGATTAGATATACAGCAGATGAATAATCATGTAGGTCTAGAATTGAACAGGGTAGTCGGGTGGCACAGTGGATAGAGATCAGGAAGACTCATCTTCCTCAGTTCAAATCTGGCCTCAGACATTTATTAGCTACGTGATTTTAGGCAAGTCATTTCAACGTTTCCCTCAGTTTTCTTTCTGTAAAATGAGTTAAAGAAGGAAATGACAAACCACTCCAGTATTTTTGCCAAGAAAATCTCAGATGGGGTCATGAAGAGTCACACATGACTGAAAAAGACTGAACAATAACAACCACAAATTTGGACACAAGAGGAGAGCAGGATGGATTTAATAAAAAAAATTAAAATTAAAAAATATTTCAAGCTGCTCCTTGATAACAAAGCATATGCATTTAGTATCAGCATTTCTCCATTCATGCTCTATGCCAGTTTATCATGCAATATTATAATCTCAAGTAGACCCAAGGTAGATTATTCCAGGTAGCCCCAAGACCAGTGCTGTGGGGGGATCCAGCCTGGATCCTACAATGATTTGCACAGTCCTAGTGGTCAGCTCCACAGGAGAGAAGAAGGAATCTCTGTTCTCTGCATTCTCTACATCTTTATGACAAAGAGAAAGAAGTTCAGAGTTGAATAGTCCTGAGCATTTTTTATTTTTTTATTAAAGCTTTTTATTTTCAAAACATATGCATGGATAATTTTTCAAAACTGACCCTTACAAAACCTTGTATTCTAATTTTCCCCTCCTTGCCCCCACTCCCTCCCTTAGATGGCAAATAATCCAATATATGTTAAACATGGTCAAAATATGTCAAATCCAATATAGGCACACATATTTATACAATTATCTTGCTGCATAAGAAAAATCAGATCAAAGAGAAAAAAATTAGAAAAAATAAAATGCAAACAACAACAAAAAAAGTAAAAATGCTGTGTTGTGATCCACACTCAGTTCCCACAGTCTCTCTCTGGGTGCAGATGGCTCTGTTCATCACAAGATCATTGGAACTGGCCTGGATCATCTCACTGTTGAAAAGAGCCACGTCCATCAGAATTGATCATCCTATAATCATGTTGCCATGTACAATGACCTCCTGGTCCTGCTCATTTCACTCAGCATCAGTTCATGTCAATCTCTCCAGGCCCCTCTGAAATCATCCTGTTGGTCATTTCTTCCAGAACAATAATATTCCATAACATCCATATACCATAACTTGTTTAGCCATTCCCCAACTGATGGGCATCCTCTCAGTGTCCAGTTTCTTGCCACTACAAAAAGGGCTGCCACGAACATTTTTGCACATGTGGGTCCTTTTTTGTCCTTTAAGATCTCCTTGGGATACAGTAGAGATACTGTTGGATCAAAGCACATTTTGATAGCCCTTTGGATATAGTTCCAAATTGCTTTCCAGAATGGTTCCCAACTCCACCAACAATGCATCAGTGTCCCAGTTTTCTCACATCCCCTCCAACATTTGTCATTATCTTTTCCTGTCATCTTAGCTAATCTGAGAGGTGAGTCATGGTATCTCAGAGTTGTATTAATTTGCATTTCTCTGATCAATAGTGACTTAGAGCTCCTTTCCTGAGATTACTCTAAAGAGAAATGACAGAGATATTTTATTCAATGGCTAAACGTTTATTTCATTTATTTATTTTGAATTGGCTGAATGTTTAAAAGGAGATACATGATGCCTTGTCCCTCTGCTTCTCTCCCTCCTTCCCTCCCTCCTCTTTTTTGTCTCTGCCTCTCTCCTTCTGGTCAATACTGCTGGCTGCAACACCAGGAAAATACGTCAAGAAGGCATCAAATTGCACGAGGCTCAGGCTTCCTACGGCTATCATGTGAAGATCTTTGATCAGTGAGTTACCTGGTGAATGGGCAGCAATTCAAGGGTTTGCTAAAGGATTATCCAGATATTGGGAGCCAGTGAGGGTGAGATCTCCTCTCTCCACTTCTGATTTTAGGACCAGGCAATAATGGGAAAAAATGGTCTTTGGATGTCTGTAAAAGATAGAAGACAGGGTGAGAGGATTTGAAGCCCATCATAAAGAGAGCCTATTTATAGCCCCCAGAGATTTGTTGTCATTCCCTTTTCCATCCATAATCCACATTGATCATTAAGACTGAAATCCTCAGAGATTCCCATCAATAACTCAGGATCCACATCCAGGCATTTGCTTCTTTGTTGACATTGTTGCTTGATGTCATGGAGATATCCACCCATGGAAGGCACCCAACAGCACAAACTTAACCACAACCCCCTTCTCCCCCCCCCCCCCACTAAGCTAATCCAAGATGCTCCTTCAGAATCCCAGGCTGCCTTGGGAAGGGTCTCACTCTGCAGGATTTAAAAGAGTAACAAGAGAGTCTCAGGGGAAGCCCTCCTGCCATGGATGCATTTTATCCTAAAACTATCTGTTCTCACTAGAAGTCAAATCCCGGTCCCCACAGGGGCTGCTGGCTCTGAGTGGTTACCGCTCTTCCCTTTGAGCGATGTTGCTTTTATTTCAGAGGGTCCATCTTCACCGTACACACACCTGCTTTATTATTGACACCATGAGACTCCTTGACAGACTCCAAGGACCCAGAAAATCATGTTACTAAGTGAGAAAAAGAGGGGGAAAGCCTCTTGACTTACAGAAAAGCCCCTTCTTGGGGCTATTTTTACAAGGCAAAGGGATTATGACTTTTAGGCATAGAATACGTCATAAATGTTGATATAATTAGAAATAAATAACATCAGAGTTTCCACTGAAGCCCTGGTAAATACAATTACATTTCGCCAGAGAGGTGTTACATAATAGCTCACAAAACTTGTTTTATTTTCTCCTTGCTAATAGGGAAAATTTAAACTCTCCTTGGCATTTAAGGCCTTTTACCATCTGGTTCCCACTTACTCATTTATTCATCTAATTAACAAACATTTATCAACTACTTTTTATGTTCCAGGCACCGTGGGAAGTACTAGGAATGGAAAAACCAAGACAGGGCCCACCCTCAGGGAGCATACATTCTACTGGGGAGTGAGAGTGGGCATTATGCTCCAGTGGAAATACAGCAAGTTGTCAATGAGGCAGAGAGTCTGGGCTCAGACCGGCAGCTAGGTGGTGCTGTAATGGATAAAGTGCCAGACCTGACTTCAAATTTCACTCAAGGATGCCCAACAGTTGGGGAATGGCTGAATAAGTTATGATATATGAAGGTTATGGGATATTATTATTCTGTGAGAAACAATCAGCAGGAGGATTTCAGAGAGACCTGGGGAGACTGACAGGAACTGATGCTGAGTAAAATGAGCAGGACCAGGAGATCATGGTACAAAGTAACAACAAGATTATACAATGATCAATTCTGATGGATGTGGCTCTTATCAAATGATCCAGGTTAGTCCCAATGATCTTGTGATGAAGAGAGCCATCTGCACCCAGAGAGAGACTGTGGGAACTGAGGGTGGATCACAACATAGAATTTCCACTCTTTTTGTTGTGGTTTGCATGAATTTTATTTTCTTTCTTGTTTTTGTTTTTGTTTTTGTTTTTGTTTTTTACTTTTTGATCTGATTTTTCTTATGCAGCAAAATAATTGTATAAATATGTACGCTTATATTGGATTTAATATATATTTTTACCATTTTTAACATATATTGGATTGTATGCCATCTAGAGGAGGGGGGAGGGGGAAGAGGGAGAAAAATTGGAACATAAGATTTTTCAAGGGTCAATATTGAAAAATTATCTTTGTATATGGTTTAAAAATACAAACTTCAATTTAAAAAAGAAACAAAAAAAACCAAATTTCACTCAAACACTTATAGTTGTATGACTTTGGGCAAGTCACTTAACCCTTTTTACTTCAGTCTCCTCATTTGTAAATTGAACTGGAGAAGGAAACGGCCAACTTTTTCAGCAATTTGGCTGAGAAAACCCCAAATGAAGTCACAGGATCATATAAACTGAAACAACTGGGCAGCAACAACAAGTTATAACTTCTGTTGCACTCTTCATGCAGATGGTGACAGACATTACTCACTGCCAATAGTTGATGGGACTCACTGCTGAAGAGGCAGTTCCACACTGTCCAGGTGCTTCCATGTCTTGTGGGATACTTTGTCAGGCGTGGCTTCTCCTTGTGATTATGCTCCACAAGGAGCATGGATGGAGCTGCGGGGTAGCGTAGTTGGAGGCTGAGAATCAGGATATCTAGACCAACTGAATGCATGAGGTTCCCTCTCAGGCTAGAAATACGTAGCTCAGGATCACTGGTCAGTCACCTTTTCTCAGGAAAGAATCAAGACAGAAAAAAATAAAGCCTGAAATCCAGGGTCAGGCTGCCTAGGGAGGATATGGGCTTCAGTTGTTGTGTGTTCTAAGCTACCATTGCTGCTGGGGTGGGAGAAGGACTTCTGTCCCCTTGTCTACTCTTTCAGGGAGAGGTTCAAGAAGATAAGAAGCAGAGAAGAGAAAAGACAGAGAGAAGATAGGAGAGAGGAAAATGAAGGAAAGAGAAAGAAAGAGGAAGGGGAAGAGTGAGGGAGAGGGAGAGAGGGAGACAGAGATAGAGACACAGAGAGAGAGGAAGAGAGGAAAAGAAGAGGAGGGAGGAAGAGGGAGACAGAAAACACAGGCAGAGACAGACGAGAGGAGAAAGAGAGAGAGACAGAGAGAGAGGAGAGGGAGAAATAGAGAAAAACAGAGACAGACAGAGACAGAGAGACAGACAGGAGAGAGAAAGGAAGAGAAGAGAAAGAGGGAGAAAGAGACATAGACAGAGAGGGAGAGGGAGAGAGAGAAAGAGAGAGAGAGAGAGAAAATTGTTCTTTGTTAAGGCCCACTGAATTAGCAGCTTTTTCTTACTCATCTTAAAGTGAAGAGCATACTATGGGATGGCTGCTAAAAGTGTGTTCCATAGGTTAAACCTCCCTGTACCATACTTACTGGTATATTGTGCGTATTGTATCCCATACTCAATAGGATGTAATAGGATCCATACTCAATAGGATCCTCATACTCATGAGGGCAGGACCCATGTGCTTGTGTCCTTGTGTCCCCAGAGCTGCCACAGAGAGGACAGCTGCTAAGTGTTTATTGAGTTGAGGCCAAAAAAGCGTATTAACTGTAAGACGTCATCGCGAGGTCCCAAAGTTAAAGTTACAACAAAGGAGCCCTTAATTTCTTGAGCTTGTGGTTTAAAACATTACTGACTGTAGACTAATTTACCTTTCCTTATGAAACAGTGAAGATCTGGGAGGGAAGTAGTTCTTGTCAGGTTTTTACTCAGTGTGGATCAGGCAGACTAGGGCTGCATCCTGGCAGATTCAGAACAAGTGGGATTCAAATGAGTCAGATTGGATTACAAATCACCCCGGATTTGGGAGCCCAAACGGCCTAAGCAGGTTTGCCATAAAAAAGCCAGAAGAAAGCTACTCTTTTGCCAGCTCAGAAATTCTCCCTTTCTTGGGCAGAAGTGGAGCCAGAGATGGTTCCCGCTTTCGGAATCAATGATTTCCCAGAAATTACATTTAGAAAGCAGCTCTTACAGCACCGAGGCTGCTAGCTTTGTCTATTTGGTCATCATCTAATAAACGGCATTTCGTGGGCACTGCTTTATCTCTCCAGGAAGCTGAGAGGCCCCGGCAAAAATTCTGATAAGAGGAAATAGGACTGTGAGACACTGAGAAATAAGATTGCCAAAACCCTCCCAAGGGGGGGGACAGAAAGCATGGCAGAGATGGACTCTGGGAATGGAGGTAGAGGTCTCACTTTCTCTTTTCTTCCATTGCCTTTGAGAGAAATCCCCTGGTTCCCATGCAGGGCGTGGAAGGAGGCAGCTGTTATGATCAGTGAGATTTGGGATCATCTGCTTGACGGGTGGAGAACCGAGACATTTCCACCGTCCACATGATGAAAATGACCCACATCTATCCGACATGTGGAATCTTGTCGGTGGGCAGCAAGTGACTTGGGGGTTGGGGGAACTGGGCTGGGAGGGCCACAAGCTATCCTGGTCCTTCTTCCTGTTCAGGGTTGGGATCATCAAAGGACGAGCCAGGGGCACAACGGGTGATTTGCCAATCTATGTTTCCCAGAGACCTGGCCAGGAAGTGGTGGCTCCTGAAAATTGCCTTGGCTATTGATGAGATGCCAGAGAAGACAATTTTCTCCTCCTAATTCAGTCAAAGTGGATGAGCAGCCCTGAAAAGGCTCAACAGCCTTCACGCTCGTCCACTTTGACCAAGCTCTAACCAGTGACTCTAGGAAGCTATAACACGAACAGATGCCAGACTCTGGTAAACATGTCTGCAAGATGGGATAAACTGGGGTAACTGGCAGGCTTCAGGGAGTTAGGAGATTGTCTTCCCCAAGTGTGTGAAAACTTCCCAAATGTGTGAAAACAGAGAGACAGACAGGAGAGAGAGACAAAGATAGAAAGACAGTGGGGGGCGGGGAGAGAAACAGAGACAGAGACAGAAAAGAGAAAGAGAATAGAGACAGAGAAACAGACAAGAGAGAGAGACAGAGACAAAGACAGAAAGACAGAGGGGGGAGAGACAGAGACAGAGACAAAGACACTGAGACAGAGAAGAGAGACAGAGACAGAGACAGAGAGGGGGGAGAGGAAGAGACAGAAAAAAAAAACAGAGAGAGACAGAGAGAGAAAGATAGAGACAGAGACAGAGAGAGACAAAGAAGAGAGAGAGAGAGAGAGAGACAGGAGAGAAGAGAAATGGTCAGATGGGAACAATTTGTTCCAATGGCCATGAGACTGGCCGAAGCAGGCAATGTGGAACGATTAGAATTTGGTCAGACATTGGAGGGGCACCCACTGCATCCAGGGCCATTGCCATTCACCTTGACTCTTGTTCTGTCTCTGGGCTTCAATGACTCTGGGAGAGCCAACAATGGCTGTTGACGTTGTACAACTCTCTCTTACTTCACTCCAGTTCATCCCCAAGTCAAGACATCACCCATGATGACATTGGGACAAAGAAAAAGAACTGTGACCTACAGAAAGAGGTAGTTTAAGATATTGGAGGGGGAGTGGGATGAGTTTCAGGATATGCTTGGAGGAGGTGGACCCTATTTTTCCTTTTCCTTTTCACTCTGTTCAATAAACCATGACACAATTATTGCGTTCCTATGCCCTCTGAGTGTGGGGAGTCATGGGGTTGAGAGAAGAGGTTCTGGGTGGGAAACTGCAGCCACAGATTTTCCATTTTTCCTATTTTCAGCAATATTTCCTATCATCCCCTAGTTTATATTCCAAACCCATCCAGCGCTACTGCTGGAAACCATTCGCCTTGGCTGGGGTGGGCTGGGTACCAAGTTGGCAGGCTGAGCACACTCTGGCAGCCACCGAGAATACTAAGTAGCCTTTTGGGAGGCTGAGCCATGCTTCCTCCGGGGAGGAACTGAGGTAGCTCCCGCGCTGGTGGGCAGGGGGAGAGGTTTATTTGCTTGATGATTCAGATACCATATGCACACAAAGTGACCCATGTCACCCACAAATACTGGTCTGTCACTGTCAGATAAGCAGGGAAAGGCGGTGTGAAAAATGAAACAAACCCTCCTTCTGAAGCAATATGAAATGGCTGGTGCAGCGACAGTCACCCGTTCGTTCACCTCTCATCCAATGGGCATCTCGTTAAAATAACGCGCAAATATGGCTAAGGTGGAAAGGTTTTGTATAGCTGTCCATGTATGATCCATATCAAATTGCTTGCCTTCTTAAAGAAGGGACAGGGAGAGAGGGGGAGAATTTGGGACTCAAAATTTTAGAAAAAAAATCTTTAGATTTTTCTTTATATGTGAGAACAAAATTATATGCAAGATTTTGAGTAGGCATTGAGGGACAGAGACGCAGTCTATGTTCCTTCCAATGTTCAGAAAATCTATGATTCTATTATCTGTCCTTATTTAACTTACAATTTAGGGGTGATATAGACAGCAAGCAGGGAGATTACATGTACCCCACAGCAAGCACATCTATCTATATGTTCTAAGCCAAAAATGAGGATGTGATATCTAACAAAAGTTTTCCCTCATTTGTGAATTTGCTTTTGTGAATCTTTTTTGTGCTCAGCTCTAGGAAGGATCTGTGATTTTGCCAGCATTGGGAACTTCTAGTGTGAGAATTCCCTCTACCAGTACAGATCACAACCCAGCTTGAGCAGCTAAATGAGTGCCCAGAGATACATAAGCTTAAGTGATTTGCACAGGCACAGAGTTAGTAGGATTTGAACCCAGGATTTTATGACTATCCCTTATACTAGGTTCATGTATAAAAATATTTTCACTATTACTATTTAATTATACATTTAAAAAATCTTTTTTAATCAAAAAGTATAATTATATGAAAAGAAATGCTATTTATAAAAAGAAGTATCTATTAGGGAATATAGTTTCTGAGTTGTCATCTTTATTCATTGTTGAAATCAATAATGGTCTGCTCTGCTCTTTTTTTGAATAACAGAGCTTCCTCGCTCAATAATTGATTATTCTTTAGTTTTTAAAATGTCTCCTGGCAAGTCTCTGAGTAATCCATTTGTATTGTCAAACTGGGATGTTACTGTTTCTGCAGCTGTCAATGATTTTTCTGATATTGAAATCAGCCAAGTGATTGTCTCTGTCACAGAGTTCCTAATGGGCAGTGAGAAGAAGAATTAGACTCCTTTCCTTTATGTTTTCAGGAGAACATAAACTCCCCAAGAGCAGGCCAGTTTCATCCTGTCTCTGTCCCCAGTGCCTTGCCCAAAGGAGGCACAACTGTTGTTGAACTGGATTTGGAGTCATGATCTTTTCACAACTAACACCTTTAAATACATTCAAACATGTCCGATCTGCAAATACTTTCATCTCATTCGGCTTTTACATCCTCAAGAGCCCAGGACCCACCCATTAAATCATTGTATGAACACTCAGTTTACGGAACAGTGGTTAGAAAAATCATCTGTTCTCCCAGAAGAGAGGTGGGTAACTACAAGTGCAGAATGTAGCATAGGTTGTTGGACCTAGTAGTTGCGATCATTAATTATACAAAACTGTTTTTCTTTATTATAAAGGGGTGTGTATGTGTGTATGTGTGTATGTGTGTGTGTGTGTGTGTGTGTGTGTGTGTGTGATATGCAAGGAAAGGAATATGGTATAAAGGAAAAATAAAAGGTATTAAACAATGAAATAATTTTTTTGAGGCAATTGGAATTGAGTGACTTGCCCAGACTATTAGTAAATGGTGTCTGAGGCCGGATTTGAACTGAGACTCTACACACTGTGCCATCTAGCTGCCCCAGTGAAAGAAAATTAAAAAAAAATAGGAAAAGCATTTTCGAAAAGAGTGCAGAGTCATAGAATTTGAGATTTGGAAAGGATCTCCATGACTCCTATGTGAAAGAAGTTGGGGCTATAATCCTTCAACAAGTTGTCATACATGTTCTGTTGGAAGATTTCAAGGCATGGGAGCCAGTCACTGCAGTCACTTTGGGAAAATCTTCCTAAATCTACCTTGGTGATTTGGTCACTCAATCTACCTCAAGCTTTTGGCTTCAGATTCTGTCCTTGGGGCCAAAACAAGTGGAGTCTTTCCTTTACATAATACCTTCAAAAAAACTGAATGTTTCCATTCAGGGCTATTGCCCTACTCCCAACTTGGATGAGTACGTGATATTTGATATAAAGGATCGAGATCTACTTCCCAGATGTCCAGATCTATCCTTTCTCTGTGTCCTGGCGCCTTTTGATAGCTATCTGCCGAAGACCGCGGACCCTTTCTTAGAATCATGTTTTTTAAATGTATAACATAAAATCCACAAAGATGTAATTTCCCCCGTATCTAAGCTTTGGAAACTCTCTACAGACCCCTAGATGGATTAAGAACTCCATCTAAATCCTGTGAATCATTAACAAGGAACTCTTCCATTTCCTATTGAACCAGATTCAAATAATAGTAAATGCTACCATTAGCCATCTTCCCATTTCTTTTAATTCTATAATAATCTTAGATTTTTTTTCCTTTTTTGAGATTCTCCCACTATTATAAATATGGTGTGTTCTCATTTCTGAGGAGCTGCTGTGACGTATCCATTTGGCTTCTCCTTTTTGGAAAGAACATCATGGAAAGCAGTGGAGACATTTTATAAGGCCCAGGGCCAGATTCTTGACTTTGGTTCTTTGAAAAAGCGTTTTAAACATCAGGGGGACATTTTCACCCGATAAGATGGAAAGATAGTTGCTATTTTTCCCAGAGTGGGCATCAGTCTCACAAATCTTAGATTGAGACATGATGGTTTCTCTGGGTCACACATTTTGGCAAAATCGCAAAATGTGAATATTTACAGTAACAGCTGTCATGTCAAATAGAGGAACATCGGATGTGTTATTAATACAACTGCTGCGATTGTGTCATCACAAATGTTGCAACTATCTGACCTCTTTCAGAAAAAGTTCTTAGAAGCTGGACTCTTTGTCCCTCTGAAGTTAGTGCCAGTTTTCTTGGAGGCTGTTGTGACTCAATGGAAAAAGGCACTGGACTTGGAAGCAATAGACTGGCTTTGCCGCTTAGAAACTGTGTGACTTTGGGCCTGTCACTTAAAAACAAAAGGAAAAAAATTAAAAATATTAAGCAAATATTTGTGAAGTGTTGGACATTGTGTTAAACTTAACCTCATTAAATCTCAATTTCCTCATCTGTAAAAGAAAGGAATTGCACTAGATGATCTTGGAGATTGCTCTCCGCTACATGTCTGTGATCCTAAGATTCTGTTTTGACATTGCCAATCCATACTTGTGCGATCCTGAGTAAGTCACTCTGTGGAGCTTAGTTTCTCATCTGTAAAATAAGATTGGTCTGGAGGGGGTGATTTGAAAGTCCCTTCTTTGAACAGAGAAATTATAATCATTTAATTGTCTCATCTTGCAGGATGTTAAGTTTATTTCCATTTATTTCCATTTACTCAAATCCAGGGGTTCTTAATGTTTCCTAATGTCACGGAGCCCTTTGGCAGTCTGTTAAAGTCTGGGACCCTTTTCCAGAATTGTTTTTAAACGTTTAAAGGAAATACACTTAGAGGTTAACGAGAGTAAAAATATAATTTTTCTTATCCAAATTCACTGACCTCTTGAAATCTATCCATGGACCTCTTGGTGGAGAGTAGAGAGTGGAGAATCTTTTATCTGTAGACACCAGATTAAAACCCCTGCTCTGGTACTTTCAAGAATATGTCTTATTAAGATAGGAAAAGTTTTCTGATCTTTGTGGCTTAAAGATTCTGACATAAACAGCAAGACGGGGAAACTGAGACCCAGAGAGATTTAATGAGTTGTCTGAGTTCACAAAGTTAATAAAAGACCAAACCAGAATTGGAACCCAGGGCCAAAATCAGCATTCTTTCCGCTTGCCATATTGCTTTTCCATACAAAATAACTCAAATTTCTATAGTGACTTAGCAAGAATATCTTACATTTCTTTACTAGGTAACTTTATTTAAGACTTAGAGTTGCTCAGGCAGTGTCATCCTGCCTGGTTCGAGGGTATTTTCTATACTAGTGAATTCACAAATCTAGTCCCTATTGGTCCTCATCTCAAATTCCTACGGCACAATACCTAGCCCATAGTAGGTGCTTAATAAATACTTGTTGATTGATTGGAGGTTTGAAACTCAGAAGGCCTGTCAGAGAAGCAACACAAATATTATTATCCTTACTTTACAGTCAAGGAAACTGAGGTACAGAAGGTTCAGTGATTCTCCCATGATATTACAGCAAGTAGGATTCAAAGCCAGGTCTTCCAAAGAGAACCTGAAACCAACAAGAAAAGCAAAACTCCCCTGAATTCCAATGAGCAGACTGGGAAGAATCAAAGCCAGACTCTGTTACATTTATAAATTCTTCTTTACAGGAAAAAATAGAAGGGGGAAAAAACTATCCAAAATATAATCCTATAAACCCAGCAAAGCCAAGGAGATAAGCTCAAATGGCTAACTGGGACCCTAAGGAGAGCAAAAAAAGATTTTAATTCAGATAAATGATCTCAGAAGGGATGATAAAATTTATGAAAATGGAAAATAACACAGAAAGACGTGATTGAATCAGCAAAAAACCAGATGCGATGCAAGAGATAGGGGAGCTACAGACAGTTCGGATCAAACCAAAGAGTAGACCCAGACTGTACAGGAATTGAAAAGAATTACAAGAACAAGGACAGACAATTCAGGGGAAAATGACTGACCCAGACAATAGATTGAACAGATCCTATCTTAGAATTACTGCTGGGCTTCAGGACTCAGAATTGAAAAGAAGGGGGATGTAATGTTTCAAGAAATTAAATTTTATATATATATATATATATATATATATATATATGTGGGATTCCACAATATATAGTTTCTGAGGAGAAATCCACACATGAAACTGCCAAGTCCATAATCATCCCATTTCAAAATGTAGGAGATTAAGAAGGCAAATCCATTAAGGCACAAGAAAGTTGGGGGGGGGGAGGAGGGAATCCTCTATCAAAATGAACCGATATATTGTTCAGCCAAAGCCAGAGAACAAGGAAGTTGGACAGGGAATGCATACAAGTCTACAAGATGTGAGCTTTGATCGGTCATAAATCCATTCTTCAACCAATCCAAGAAATCTGTCTGAAGACAGATGATGGACATTTCAAAGCCAAGAAGCCTTCAGAGAATTTGCAGAGAAAAATCCTCCATCAAAAAATCTTTTAAAGCAGAGGAGCTAGCATTCTGGAAAAGATAAGTAACTACTAAAAAGAGGGGGTATTTAAAGTCTGTGAATTGTCACAAGCTGAGCTAACAAAAAACCAAACGAGAGGTCACCAAAAATACTTTCTTGTAATGGATAAATCAACACATTATGGTTTTGTAGTTGAGGTGGAGCATCCCATGGAGTATGTGGGGGATTAGGTCTGGACTGTGTGGGTTTTTTCTCCCTGAAAAATAATTTTATGAAGTAACCCATTGGTAATTTGTTATATCCATAAATTATCTTCAGTAGTTTTACATAATCTTCCATTTATTTTATTCATCCTTTTTTACATTGCCTATATTCTGTATTTCTTTATGTATGTATATGCTAAGAACACTTAGATGGCAGTGGATTGAGGGCCAGTTCAAATGCAGTCTCAGATACTTACTAGCTCTCTAATATATAAAATGAGCTGGAGAAATGGCAAACCACTCCAGTACCTTTGCCATAAAACTCCAAATGGAGCCATAAAGAGTTGAACACAATTGAAAAATGATTAAACAACAAAAAAATATACATATCATCTCCCCAAGAGAATGTAAGCCCCTTGAAGGCAGGATCTGTTTCATTTTTACCTTTGTATTATCAATTCCTAGCACAGTGCCTGGATCATAATAGATAATCAGTAAATGCTTGTGGATTGGTTGATTGACATTTCCGTAAAAAATGTTTTTTCAATTCAATTCATTGTTCAGTCATTTCAGTAATTCCAACTCTTTGTGATCCCATGTGGGATTTTCTTGCCAAACACAGCCAACTTCTTTTCCACTTTGTTTTATAGATGGAAAACGTGAGGCAAAGAGGGTGAAATGACTTGCCCACAGTCACACAGCTACTATCTGAGGCAGGATTGGAACTCAAGAAAAGGAGTTTTCTTGATTCCAAGCCAAGCACTCTACCCACCGTGCCATCCACCCCAATTCCAATGTTAAGAAACACAGTTTCTGTGTTTCAAAAAACCTTTCTAAAGTTTTTGGCAAAACTTTGGAAAACAAACATTTATTGCGGGCCTTCAAGATTCATAGTACGACTATGGTTACAAAGATAGAAAAATAAGCAGTGTCTTTCCCCTCAAGGAATATACATTGCATTAGTAATCTAACATATACCTGGTATACCATAAGTGCTTAATAAATGTTTATTGACTGACATGTAAACAAATAAAACCAAAATATAATATGTTGTATTTTTGTGAATCTTGCAAAAATCTTGGCCTATTAGTTGATTCAATTTGTTACGTAACTAGTAGATTTTAAACTATCAAGCATTTCCTGGTTTCTGTTAGTGATACAGTATAGGAAAACGAGATGATTTTTATGGGTTTATCTTCTATCCCACTATCTTGATTTATATATTTATATATTATATATTATAGACTTATATATTATACATAATATATATATTTATATAATATAATTTATTACTTTAATGGGGGGATGATCTGGTTTTCCAAATATACTATCATATTATCTACAAATAGAGACATCACAACCTCTTCTTTGTCACTGCTTATTATCCTATTACCTTTTTTTTTTGCCTTAGCATTACATTGAACTAATTCTGTGCTAAATATTCATGTAGAGTGGAACCTTTTCTCATTTTAATGGAAACAACTATTCCCACTGCATAGGAGGCTAGCACTTGGGTTCAAGGAAATGCTTTCTATTACTCCAGATTTTCCTGAACATACCACAGCGTGTTAAATTTTATCCTGCCTCATAAGGTCAAGTCCATCGTTATGTTCTTTGACATTAGATATATTTTCTGTTGGCAACATATTTTTTATAGTTCATTTTATAGAAAATTTCATCCAGTCACACTTACATATATAATTATTTGACTTATTCTCAATTATTGTTAATTTATTTACTTTGTCCAAGGTGAGCAAAATCTCCCTTACTACAAAAATTCTAATCATTCCCAAATTCAATTTTAAAAATTGCTGAAAATTCTTATATTTTTATCATATTAACTTTGACACTTTTACCAAAACCCAACCTCTTTTTTTTTTTTTGGCTGGAGGCAATTGGTGTTAAGTGGCTTGCCTAGGGTCACACAGCTAGGAAGTGTTAAATGTCTGAGGTCAAAATTTGAACTCAGGTCCTCCTGACTTCAGGGCTGATGCTGCCCTGAACCACTTTTACTAAAAATAGGAATTTCAAAAAAGAAAACTAAAAAAAAAAAATAGGAGTTTCACTATAGATTTTTTCTTCCTTTTTTAAACCTTCTTGCCTTAAAAATTAACATCTTATTCTTTTTCATTATTTTTAGTTTCACATTCACCTCTTTAAAAAAATACTCAATAGTCTCATTCATTAGTTAACTTAAACAATACAACTGTTCTTTTTTCTTTCTTTGAGACTACATTGAGAAAGCCTTTAGTTAATTATAGTTATAAAATAGCCAGTGTTCAAACTACTTAGCTCAGGGTGTGTCTTAGATCTTTTCCAAGAATTCTTCTATCTGTTCTCTTAAACTTTTAAGCTATTCAAATATTTATTATTTACTTCTGCTGTTTCTCTAAGTCATAAAACTATTCTGAGGCTGGGCTTTTTTTTTTCTTTCAGGATTTGCTTAAAGTCTTTGCATGTTTATTAAAAAAAAAAAAAAAAAAGCTTAACTTTGCTCAAAAGACAAGTCTGAGACCTCTTCCTAAACTCTGGGCTATGTATCATACTTCAGGTTCTTCTGTTCTTTCTCATTCATGTAGAACAATTGAAGCTATCTTTCTTCCTAGCTTTCCTGTTCTTATATGAGATAGTACCATTCTTCTGCTTAATCAGGTTCATGATTAGAATTATCTTTGACTCTTCATTTTCCTTCACCTTTGATACTGAGCTATGAAATTGTGTGAATTTTCCCACCTAATCTTCCTCCTGAAGAATATTCCATGTTCTTCATATAGCAGCACCCCCCCTCAGGGTTATTTATTATAAATTTATTTATTATAAGAACCTCCTAATTAGTGTCCCCTAGGATGTAAGCTCTCTGAGGGCAGGGACTATCCTAATCTGGGTCTTTATACCTCCAGTGCATTTATAATTCCCCCGGACACAGAGGGAGCTGACTTGTTTGAAATGAAGTGAATCTGAATTGGTCTGCTTTGGCAGGTTATAGCTTTCCTCTTGGATGCTTGCAGGCTTTTTTTATTTTTTGTTTTTAATCATTATCAAATTGATCACAGTGCTGGACGGTGCAGTAGGGATAAAGTCATGGACTTGGAGACAGGAAGACTTACATTTAAATTCAACCTCAGACATTCAATGTCTGTGTTATCTTGAGCAAGTCATTTAACCTGTCTGCCATAGTTTTTTCAATTGTAAAATAGGAATCATATCACCTGATATGAATGAGATGTTCATAAAATCAGGTGAGAACTGAATGAGATGTTCATAAAACGTTCAGCATGGGGCCTGACATATAGTAGGTACTTAATAAGTATTTGTTCTTTTCTCCCTAAATTTTGATTCTTTCCAAGTTCATGACTTGTGGACTTTTCCTATTGTCACATCTATCTTGTTTTTTGAAATTTCTTTTAATTTTTTTGTTATCTTTCAAATTCTGAATAGTTTCTCTTCCCCCTCCCTCCAGGCTACCATTTAATATACATATATCTATATTAATTTATCTATATATATGTATATATACATATACATATAAAGACATATCTAGGGGCAATTAGGTGGCACAGTGGATAGAGCACCAGTCCTGAAATCAGGAGGACCTGAGTTCAAATCTGATCTCAGACACAACACTTCCTAGCTGTGTGACCCTGAGCAAGTCACTTGACCCAATTGCCTCAGGAAAAACAAAAGACATATCTATGAAAACCATACTATACATATTTCTATTTATCAGTTCTTTCTCTGGAGGTAGATAACCTCTTCCTTTCTAGGTCCATGGTAGTTGATTTGGATATTTTTAATATTCAGAATAACCTATGTTGTACAGAGTTATTCTTTAAACAATATTGTCATTACTGCACGCAGTGTTTTCTTAGTTCTACTTATTTTAATCTTTGCAAGTCTTTCCATGTTTTTCTAAAATTAATCTGCTCCTCATTTCTTATATTACAATAGTAATCCATAACACTCAAAATCATAACTTCTTTAGTCATTCCCCAATTGATAGGCATCCTCTCAATTTTCAATTCTTTGCCATCACAAAGACAGGGGCTATAAAGATTTTAGAACATGTAGGGTTTTTTTTTTCCTTTTTCCCTGATCCCTTTGGGAAACAGACAATAATCCTTGCTGGGTCAAAGGGTATACACATTTTTTAATAACTCTTTGGGCATAATACCAGATTGTTTTTCAAAATGATTAAATTAATTCAGTTCCACTAACAGTGTATTAATGTTCCAGTTTTTTCACATCTCTTCCAACATTTGACATTTTCCCCAGTTTTTTTTTTTTTTTGTCTTAGAAATATTCTTGTATATGTATCTGATATATAATGGGTTGATTTATTCCTTCTCCAATTTTTAGACTTCTACATAATCCTCAAATTTTCCTTTCTTGATCTGCTTTCTAGAGCAAACTCTGGACCTTCCAACCTGGGGTTCCATTATTTAGATTGTCAGGATTGGATCTTATATGGCCCACTATATCTCAGCAGACTCCATTTTATATCTCAACTTGCCCATCCCCAATCAAAATTTTCTTTCTTTTTTAAATTTTTTAAAATTATAGCTTTTTATTTACAAGACATATGCATGGTTAATTTTTCAGCATTGACCCTTGTAAAACCTTCTGTTCCAACTTTTCCCCTCCTTCCTCCCACCCCCTCCCCCAGATGGCAGGTAGACCAATACATGTTAAATATGTTAAAGTATATGCTAAATACAATATATGTATACATATCCATACAGTTATTTTGCTGCACAGGAAAAATCGGATTTAGAAATAAGGTAAAAATAACCTGAGAAGGAAATCAAAAATGCAATCGGACAAAAACAGAAAGAGTAGAAATGCTATGTTGTGGTCCAATCGAAATTTTCCTGTCAACTGACTTACAGTAATGCGTAGAGCCTTTCTACCTGCATCCCCATTTACAAATTCTAGGACTATAATAAAAATGAATACTGTCATTGCTACTAGAAAGGGTGTATTAATCTATTCCTTGTAATTTTCTAGACCAAAATAGGCCCACCACTTCCTGATAATGTATCTCCTCCCCAAGAGAATGTAAGAATGCCATCATGGGTACATAGAAAGCTGGCCTTTTGAACAGGGAGTCTTAGATTCGAGTCTTACCTGACACATCTTAGGCTCTGGGGATCCTTGGCATGTGCCATCAATTTTCTCAAATGACAAGACTGCATCAGAGAGCCAGCCTGCAGTGTTAAAGGACTAAGCAGACTGACATATGTTCACCTGAAACGTTTGCCACTGCCACGGAGAATTCCTACTCAGAGTCTAAATGGAAGGTGAACACCTCAGCTGATGAGTGAGCAAGTGCTCGGGGTGCTCCTTTGTTTGGGTGATGGTGCCAAATGGCAGCCGGGTTGTACACTGAATAGTGAGGTGAGTGAAAGAGGAAATGACTGAAGAAAAGAAAGTTTGAGTCTTTGAACAAATCGATTTATCCAATTGCATAAAAAATCGGGATCAACACTCCTCAACTTGGTACTGAACCCTGAACACCAAAAGAGACATTTTATGCATTAAAAACAATTAATCAAATAACGAGTAAACTAAGATCAATTAATTAAAGGAAACAAAATTATGAATTTAAACATTTTTAATTAGAGGAGAGATAAGGGACTTTGTAAGTTGGGATGGGGAGAATGTACAGATATAATCCCCTGAAATCAGAAGTAGAGTTGTTCCACTCCCTGTGTCTATAAGCATTCAAAGGAACATGGAAAAATAACTTTTTGATCAGTATGGGGCCACTTTTCAGGTAAGACATATGGGTTGCTTTAATCTTAAGAAAACTCCTCGCATCAATCTTCAGATCGGATTGGGATTTTGTCAGCATCACCTAGGTCCTTAGTTAAGGATCTATAAGCAACAGGTAGAGGTGGTCCAGTTTTCCAGCCCCAGAAGTCTAGGTTCAAATAATTCAGTAGAGTTTTCTCACAGTTAAATAGTCTTGTCACAATGAAGAAATTGGACTAGATACATAATTGAATAAAAAGAGAACCGAGCTAGCTTCAGAATTGAGTCATAAGATGGAGTCAGTGTGATTAACTCAATTCCCACAATTCTCCTTTTGATTCATGGGGGAAGGGCCAGATCTTTCCCCTCTGCCTTCCACGGATCTCTTCTCAATAAGCCAAATCCATAAGCTTTTCAATATATTCATAATCAGAATTACTTGTCAGGTAACAAATCAAATGACTGAGACTAATTTTGAGAGGGGAGCTTTATGTCACCAAGGCAACCAAAAATACTTAGCAGAGTAAACACCATGAAACAAAAGGCCTCAGTAATGCAATGATAATCATCAATATTAAATAACATCAAGTCTTCTTGTATCCTAGTAACCCACCCTCCATGTCCATTTAATCATTCCAGTTTGTCTTGAGTCCCAGGTGTTAGTCATCCAGTCTCTGGAGATATCTTCTCTGGGACATTCTGGCAGCGGGTTTCATTCTCGGGAGAGCTCTGCAGGGGGCTCTGCTTCCCTGCTTTCAAATCACTTGTAGAAATTCCCAGATAATTCTGCTAGAATCTGCCAGGAACAGGACTTAATACAATTTAGTACAATCTCTGTACAATCTTTCACTCACCGTCATAGAATGTTGAACCTGATACAGTCTGAAGATCAGAGAACAAATCCGGCCTCGGGCACTCATTAGTTAGATGAACCTGGGCAAGCCACTTCCCTCCTGTCTCAGTTTTGTCATCTATAAAATGGACAGCCTATCTTCTCAATATTTCTTCCCTGGATACTTCTCTTTCTTTCTTCCCAAGAATATTGTAAGACTCAAATGAGCTCATGGTTGTCAAAATCTTTGCAAAACAATGCGTTATAGAAATACCAACAATTATTACTGTTATTATTAAGCCTGAAAGTGCTATGGGGCCTTCTCAAGCAGATTCACTCAAGAGACTGGTTAATAGTCCATGCAAGAAAAAAAAAATCAAACGCCTAAGAATGCCCTCTATCTGGATTATGACATGTCCTTTGATGAAAGAAGTAAGCATTTATTAAGTGCCTACTATATGCTAGGCACTGTGTTAAGTGTTTTACAGATATTATCTCATTTAATCTTCACTACAACCCTAGGAGGAAGGGCTATTATTATCCTTATTTTATAGTTAGGGAAAGTAAGGCACACACAATTTAAGTCACTTGCCTATGTTCATACAGCTAGTAAGTGTCTGGGGTCAGAGTTGAACCCAGATATTCCTGACTCCATGCCCAGTACTCCATCCACTGTACAACCTAGCTACTTTGGCTATGAGGAAGTCCATGTCTAGGATATTATAAAGTCTCCCTATCACATGGAGAAAACATAGCTGAAAAAGCAAAGGCACACCTATCCTAAGAAGAGTGGAGGTATGAGAGAGTTGGACGACAATAGAATTTAAAAGAATATTATCATCTGGTTGGTGATCTTGAAAAGATATTTCCTATTCTGATTCCTAAAAGGAAGAAACTTTATTACATTTCCAAAAGCACTTTAGGAAAACAACAAGGTTACTAGACTGGTAGATTGAGGAATGCTGTCATTACATCTGGATTTTGGCAGCAAGTGACCAAGTATCTCAAGGAGATATATTTGGGGAGAAGATGGAGCTAGGAAATATATGCCAATGCAGTTAAGTGGATTCTCAATTATTGAATTACTAGATTTGAGCTGAGTAATTGGAGATCTCAGCATGAGAGTCACATCATTCTCCTTGGTCTCGTACCATTTCACATTTTTATCCATGGCGGGGATGAAGGCAAAGAAAACATGTCTTATTGGGATCCAAAAAGACCACAAGAAATCTGAATGATGGGCCAAATGCAACAGAATTTCATAAGGATAAATGCAAAACTTTTATGTGCAAATTAATCATCAATTGCATTCAGTAGAGATTAACTGATATGGAAAAGACTAGCACATATCGTTGGCCTGTTGGCTACACGTGAGTCAATGGTGTAAGTGGGAAGCCCCAAAATGGGTTTTTTCAGGGAAATATTTGCTTGTCCTCTGTACTGAAGAGGACCAAAGACCTGACTCATGGGTGAATTGGATATAAGTGAGACTCAGTTGCACAAAGTCTTCTGCCTCACTCTTTCCTCCAGTCATTAAGTCCAATGACAAAAAGTCAAGTAGTGATGGTCCAGGATGCAGTGGATGACTTCATGCTTTTGATGTCTGATCCACGGTGTCTGCTCCAGCTACCTTGCTGGCCATTGGAACAAATTATTCTCACCTGGCCACTGTGCTGAAGTAGACATCCCTCTAATTCACAAACAGGTTTGTCAGTTACCTTCAACCTGCTGAGATGATTTACTAGGGTGTGGCCACTGTGGAGCGACAGGTGAGAGTCGAGTGCCAGGTAAACACCACAAGTGGATGAGCACCCTGAAAAGGGCTTTGCCAGCCCTCACACAAGAGGTACTAGTGTTCCTGGAATACCCTATTCATCCAGAAAAATACTGTAAGCAAAAAGTTTTTAAAAATTGGAAAGTATTGGGCAGTTCTATGAAAAAAGGCAGAGTGGGAATATCTCAAAAAAAAAAAAAAAACTTGACAGTGGAAGGGGATGTGGAGAGAAAAACAGCTGAGAAATTTCATCAGAGCAATTAGAGGCAATTCCCAAAGAGCAATTAGGTTTTCTTCCATGCCAAGCACAGATTATTCTCAACAATGTATTTTCCAGGGCTCCTTTTTTCCAGTCCTGTTTTAAACGATGCACCATTTCCCTCGAAAGGTTTCATCTGACAGTTTTTACTTGGTGGGTCTGATCAAGGCAAACTGTCCCTCCATCCCTTTATCTTCCTTGCTGCCTAAGATGCCGGAGCACCTCATTTTAGTTTGTTCAGATCCTCCAAGGAGATGGCATAGGGGTCTCTGGATCTTGGGGGGGAGTCAGGTGGAAAGTATTTTTGATTTTCTTTCCCAGCTATATTCTTTCCACTGACAAGAAGAGTAGCTTGTATTAAGCCAATAAAGACATCCCCTCTATCCTTGTAGGATATAAATACTTTGAGGGCAGAGACTATTGAAGGGTACCCTGGTATCTTCACCACTTAGTCCAGTGACTTGCAGAAAGAGTAGGTGTGGAAAGTTTGTTGAATGAATTGAACAGCTGTTAGAGCTCAGCAGTTATAGCCACAGGACTTGATTCCCCCATATTCTTTAGCTATGGTAATAAGACTATCCTTCTGCCAGTTCAGCTTGGGAACTTAATTCCAATGTTTATGCAAGGCAGCAATACACTAGACAATCCAATCAAATAAGCATTTATTATGTGCAAGGCCCTGTGCATACAAAGACAAAACAACAACAAAGTTCTTAGCCTGTGCTTGCAATCCTCTGGTAGGAGGAGATACAGGCACTGGGGGGGGAATCATTGAGCAGGGAGTAAACTTTAAGCAAAGATTTTCCTTTCGAATGAGGCTTGAAAGGAGGAAGGGAGGAAGGGAGAAAGGAAGGAGGGGCACAGGAGACTGCGTGTGAAAAGCAGAGCAGAAGGTCGAGTACCGGGTATACAGAATGGATAAAGGGGAGTGATGTGCAATAAGCCTCAAAAGATAGGCTGAAGCCAGATCATGTAGCACTTTAAATAACAGACACAGGACAAAGTTTACCCTTTTTAGTGCCTGTTGGCTCAACTGAGCTCCTTCATTGTGACTGATCCGGGGAAAGGTCAGAAGTCGTTGGTGTTATTGACAAAGAATACATTACATTATCCTTTCCCAGATTTTAAATATCTAATTTCTCTGCGCTAATAGAACCAACAAATATTGATATGATCAATCCTGGACCTGGTGGATTTGAAGGCAATCGATTTTCTTCACTTTTGTCTCAAGAGCCACACGCAAAGTCCTAAGAAGCCCCGACACAAACTCAGAACCCATTGATGGCCATGCTAAATTTCTGCTACTGCCCATGATCAATTATTCTGCTACATGAGAACCATTTTGATTTTCATTCTGCATTAATTCTTAAATCTATTAATAGGACATAATGCCTTTGCCTCCTCTTCCTAATTTAGTTATCAAAAAAACTGAACATTATATCCCATTTGGCTCATTAAGGATAAGGCAGCCAGGCACAGTACAGTGGTCTCCAGGCTGGGGGTCCTGCCTATGGTAAGATCCCAAAGGCGTATGATCAACTAATCAGAGTGGGAAGATAGGTACCATTTTCTTTAGGAAAGCCACTCACTAACTTATTTCCAACACTCACCCTATTCTCATAATTATAACAGCTCAAAAACCCATTTGCCCTTCCTCTTCCCAATTAGGTGTTAGCCTCTGGAGGCAATTATAGCTTAATCCTAACTCAGACATCCATAGTGTGATACCCCTGAGGAAATGTATCTCTCTCCTCCCCTGCTGAATATCCCTACAAAGTTTTATATAAATTTGGGGGTATGATCAAAAACCATGATGTGACCCGGAACAAGTCCTAGTCAACCTGTGTTCCAAGCAACTTTCTAAGACTAAATTGTGGGAAAATGCTGACTTGATATGAATGCAATGGGATATGATTGCTCTATAAAAAAGGATGAGCAGGCTGATTTCAGAAAAGCCTGTAAAGACTTACATGAATTGATTCTAAGCGAAGTGAGCAGAACCAAGAGTGCATCGTACATAGTAACAAGATTACATGATAATAAACTGTGTTAGGCTTAACTCTCTTCAATAGTGAGGTGATTCAAGGCCATTCCAATAAGACTTGTGATGGAAAGTGCCATCTACCTTGAGAGAGAACTAAGGAGACTGACTGAGGATCAAAGCATAGTGTTTTCACTTTTTAATTGTTTTTTCTTTCTCATGGTTTTTTTTCCACTTTTGATCTATTTCTTGTACAACAGGCTGAAAATGGAATTAATGTTTGGAATTGCACGTTTAACTGATATCAGATTGCTTGCTAATTTGGGGAGAGGGAGAAAAATTCCGAACTCAAGATTTCGCAAAGGTGAATATTGAAACTATCTTTTCATATATTTGGGGAAAGAAAATACTATTAAAAGAAAAAAGCAAACTGCTGACCTGCATTGCATGGGAGTTTTCTCCTCCAGAAATTCTCTAAATCAATGAAATCACAGGTCAGACCACATCCCTAGGCTCATGAAAGGAGAAACCAATTTTGACTACACAGCCCATTTTCTCTATGCCCTTGTCCTAGTTCAGAAGTTTGTAAGGGAGGTGATATATTGAGAGACATCATTAGATTAAAGTTTGATACAGGGCATGAACTGGAGAACCAGCCCTTGAATAACAGGAGTTGTTGGACAAGCTGTTATTATGCCCAGAGCCAAGAAAGCCAAGTGCGGGCATTGTCAGTCTTGCCAGCTCCCTCTTTCCTTCCCTTCAATGCACCTTTTCTTCATCAAATGAAGCCATTCGATTTTTCTGACAGAGAAACACATTCATTCTTCAGGAGCCTTTATTCTAGTGGGTCTATCGGCCATCTCCGGGCTCCTACAGTCACACGCTTTCTCACATTGCTTACTGAGCCCTTTAGATAGCTGGGAGGTTCACGGGCAGCACAGTGCCATAGGTCGTGATATTGTTTCCATTGTAACAGGAGCTCTGAAAGCCCGAATTCACTGAAATCCATGAAGCCAGGATAAGAAGGCACTAGAAGGCAAAACGTCCAAGTCCCTTCGTTAGTCTCTGCTGGAAAGAGTGGACAGGTTGGTGCTGCGGCCAAGGATTTCTTTTACAGTTAGGGAAAATTAAATAAACTTTTAGAACATATTTTAAAAAACCAATTGCTAAAAAAAAAAAAAAAAAAAAAGAAATGTAAAGAAATTTTAAAATGATTATTGGAAAATACAATCATCATGGTGGCCCTTTCCCCACTGGCTCTCCAGTAGGCCATTCCACACTAATTCTGGTTATTTGCTTGGGTCTTATATTCCCTTTAACCTCAAAGGTGGGTAGAAGGGGGTCTCCTCTAGAGTTTGGGTGGTGGTGTGTCACCGGGCCAGGCGTCAGCTCTTGCCACTCATGTTACCACGATCAAGTCCCAGAACATTTCTAAGTCTCGGATTCCCCCTCTATTACATAAACGTGTGACATTTAAAATGTAGAGGAAGTTGCTCCCATTTTGCAGATTGTGGGGTCCTGGGCTAGAGTAAAGAAGTTACCCTGAGGGTCCCTGAAGGGGAGGACCAGGGACCTTAAGGATACAAATCAAGGGAAGGTGAATTGACACACAGTCCCAGAAGCCCTAAGTAGCAGAGCTGGGATTCGACCTGAGATCCCAATCACAAATTCAGGGCTCTTTGCCATGATGCTTCCCAGAGGGAGGACTTGGATCTACCTCCAGGTCCCACAGCTGGTAGATATCCATCCCTTGAACTCATGTTCCCTGCTTCCTGGATCTGAGACAACATGGCTGCTCTGCATGTTCTAGAAATGGCTTCCTCTGCCATAGGATGGTTTTTCTTTGGATTGTGGAGGAGGGAAAAGGCTCAGCCAGACTCAAGGCTCTTCTCCAATGCTTTGGAGACAAGGAGAAGGAAACCGAGTCTCTTCACACAGTCCCGTGGGCTCGTCAAGAGCCGAGCCTGTTCTACTGCAACATTGGGGAGGGAGGGGCCCCCGACTCACTACCCTCCAAATGGACCGGACCCTATGTGGCTCCTGCCAACATGCCCTTTGACCCAGGCCCCCAGCGCCCAATCATAGGTCGCTTGTGTTTGCTAACTGAAATCGATGCTGGAAGAAAAAAAGAGGCAGCTTTGCAGAGGAAGGAGAACTGAAAGCAAACGTCTTTATTGTACACAGTACAGAATGTAATGCAGCTTGGCAGGATGCAAATGGCCCTGCTCAGGGGAAAGGCTTCCAAACCAACTCCCAAATTAAACCCTTTCTGCCCTGGAGACTTTCTCCACCTTGAAAAGAACCGAAAGCCATCCAGGAGGTCGGCGAGTCTGGTTCCCAGGAAGGCCACACCTTGGCCACCATTCTATGCCTTGTGACAGACAGGACCGGGGAGGAGAGCTCAGGCTACAAAGAATTAGCGTCACCCTGACTAAAACAGAATAAACCCATCCAAATAAATCCCAAACCAGTGAAAGGAAAAAGAAAGGAAGAAAATCCTATACAGCATTTACAACAAATAAATTTTTAGCCATTTTTTTTGGGGGGGAAGAGAAGAATAAAATATGCATATATGTATAGAATATGTGTAGGTTAGAAAGCTATAATTACATTGTCTGGAACAGTTATCTTGATTACAGTATGGCGCTAATTAGGCCAAGGTCACAGGTTGCATTTATATAGGCTAATTAGCTTTACACAGAGAAACGCTCTATTCCATAGCCAGTCTGCGGCCCTCACCCCAATTGCCGAGCCAGCTCCCAATGTGCTCTCGGGCAGAAGGGAGACTCTAAAACAGGGTGACTGGGCAGCCGTGGCCCATCGCCCGTCAATAGAAAAATAACTCAGAGCACATTTTATCGAAAAGGGGTCAAAAGCATCACCTTCACAGACCGAGACCGGTCTGTTCCCTTTTGCTCTCTTAAGTGGCCAAGGGAGTCGAGCCTCACCCCTCAGGTTACGGCAGGGGAGCCCGTCTGAAAACCGAGCCTCTCCTCGGCAGACTCCAGCGTCTTCTGAGCCTTGATCAGTTGTTGACACACTGACCGAGAAAAAAGAAAAACCCATGAATGGACCGGAACAATAGAAGAGGGAAAGATGGCAGGGGATGGTATTTTTTTACCCGTAGGCATCACACGCGTGTCTCAAACCCCATGAATTCTATATGCAGGGTTGCTAGACCAAGGTAAGGAAAAAGGATGAAATGGAAGTCGTCAGCCATCTCCACAGAAATAACCTCCAAGGCTCCCACACCGTGACCAGGTTCCAACTGAACATGAAATGCGTTATGTACATAGACTTTGCAGAAAGAGTATGTCAGTGATATGGGGAAATATACACAGAAGAGCTAGGAAGAGGATCCATGCTGTCCCAGAAGCTTCCAAAATGTACAACACGGGTGCGAATGTTCCATCGGGTTATCGGGGGCAGAAAGCAGAAAGCAGACGGGCTTCAGGCCCGGCTCGGGGGGCGTCCGGAGCAAAGCCCATTTTCAAGCTGCAGCATCTCGGGAAGGTCGGCACGGCCCCGCGGGGAGAGCGGCGCTGAGCTTCCCACAGGATTTTTGCTTTAGATACCAAAACTACAAAAACCAGTTTTTAGAAATGGCTTCGCCAAAACCATCATCCCCCCACCCCGTTCCCAAAATTCCAAATCGAAAGCAAAACCAAATACTGTCGAGTGTTAATCACCCTTCTCCTAAAAGCAAAGCCATCGCCAGAGAGCCCGGCGCGGGGGAAGAGGGCAGCTTGTCCCAGGGGTGCCAGGAGAGGCGAGGTTCTAGCCAGAACAGGCTCCCACCGTCCTGAGGCCGCGTCCTCAGCCCAGAGAAAAGGGGCCGAGTCTTCATTTCAGAGGGAAATCCGAGACCGCAGTTCTGGGGGACTCGGGCCTCCCTCCCCAACTGGGCCCAGCTAGTTTTCGGTCATGTAGAATTTTTTTTCAGTTCACTGTTTGTGCAAATTAGAGCTGCTCAAACGGAATACGGAGGTACCTCGGAGCCTCGACCAAAGCGAGCAATTGTCACGACCGCTTTGTCCCGACACAGTCCCGAGTCCCCAAGGGCCACGTGTTCCTGAGGTCTTGCTCTGCACACACTGTCCGGTGGAAGGTGGCGGGCACGAACGCCGGCTCCGCTGACCTCCTCTTCCCCCCGGCTTCTTCCAGATGACAGCTGGGGTTCCTGCCACACTTGGGGGCCCCCTTCCTGCTCCCACTTCCCTGGCTAGGGTGCCAATGCAGGCCGAGGCCCACCAGAATAATCAGGGGCAAGCTTTGAGAATGGCGGAAAAAACCCCAAAACAACCAATAATAATAATAATAATAACAATAACAATAATAATCATAATCATAATCAAAGAAAATCACTGCCTTCATTTGCCTGAATGGGAACTGCTAAATCTGGCACTGGAGCTGCCAACTCAGCCCCTCAGTAAGCAAAGCCCTCTGCGTAGGGGAGGCTGGGGCAGCGATCCATGTCGAGGAGGTAAGCGGGGTTGTCCTCAAAGTGGGTCAGGGGTAAGGTCTCCTCCTCGTTCAGGGGGCACTCGGACTCAGCCTTCAGGAAAGGACGCTGATTGTCTGGAAAGGCCATGGAAAAGAGAGCATCCGGATCGCAGACAAATTTGTAGACGTACCGCTCGCCAGCCACCTGGAGGAAGAGACAGAGGTCTGTCTTTGGTCTGACCGGCATGAAGGCAGGAAAGTGAGGCTGGGGGAGGGAGATCTCTCTGGGAGCCCCCTGGAAAGGGCAGCGTCCACCCCGTCTAGGCTGACCCCATGTTTTGCCTTCTGCTCGTGGTTGACATCTTCCCCCCAGCCTTCATGCTTGGAATAAAGACCATCTCTTTTTCTTGTCATTGTTTACCATTAAAGATCTGAGCCCACCCATTCCCTCTGGAAGATACTTTCTTCCCCTGTTCATCAAAGAATGGGCCATGTATAACTTTCTCAGAATGGTCTCGCTTCAACTGCAGCCCCCCATCTTTCCAGAATGGAAGGGACTCAGGGGGCCAAGAGGGAGACATAGGACACTTTTCAAGTTGACCTTAAATTCCACATTAAAAGGCTTAGGATTTTGAAATGCTCTGAACCCCCCAATCTGAGTGCCTGTGCCCAGTGGAAGCACTAGGCCAGATTCCAATGCAAAGGAGAAATTACTTTGTGACCGCCGGACATTGTGCATTTACCAGGCCATTACCGCCCCACACTAAAGTTAGAAACAGAAATTATCGTAGATTTCTGGGTAACACACTAGCGTCCCAAACTCTTGCTTATTCAGATTGGACAACGGATGAGCTACAACCTCAAGGTTACCCCCTCCATTCTCTCCTTAGCAGGAGTGTGTACAGTCTTTTGACTCAGCTGGAAGCTTAGACAAGACAATTCTGACAGATGGGAGGCTAAAACCATAAAACTGACATATTTTGTTATCTCTGGACATTAGTCACTCAGCCTAACCATCACGGGTGGCTCCATTGCACTGACTCACATTCCAGCAAGCGCTCGCTCTGTGAAAATTTCCATCTGCTCCAAGAGTCTCGACTTAAGAAGTCTGTTTTTTACAGTGTCGGCACAGAAACAGGATTCTGACCATTCCAAAAACGCCTGATGTAAAGGAAAGGACCACAGCCCCCGTTCCGTAAGATAAGTTGGATCTATGAACATGGCCGGCTATGCCCAGTACTCTCTGGGGCGCCAGACCTTGAGAGTGTGACACTTGCAATGGGTTCCCCTAAGATACTGAGTCTTTAACAGAGTCGGAAGGAATGAAGGCAGAAATAAATGACCAGCTCCATCTGTCCTGCATCCATACTTCCATTTTCCCTCATCACCTCTAATCTGAATGGTTCTGATGCACGTACACCAGCTCTCGGGCCTTAGCTACCTGTTTAAAGTGTCAATTTATTCCTGGGTCACCTCAGTTCTGGTCTCTAAGACTGCCGTGGGACATTCTGGATTTTCTAGGAAATCTCGGCCTTCCTGCCTTGTTCTTAATCCCTGAGCCGGTACTTCCTCTCTCCTTCCCTCCCAAGCTCTTGCTCTGGCTATCCTGAGCACTTCCATTTCAGAGAGGCCATTTTTCAATGAGTCCTTTGTCTTCTCCCATGATCCTCTAGGGCCCGGGGGCCATCCAGGTCCCTTACCTTCTGCATGATGCCCTTCTCATAATAGTAGCGCAGGGAGCGGCTAAGCTTGTCATAATTCATCGCTGGTCGGTTCTTCTGGATGCCCCATCGCCGAGCAACCTGAGGACAGAGAAAAGCAGGTGACCAAAAGACCCTGGTCTTGTGTCAGTGACACACCTTCCTGTCGGGAAACAAAGGGCTCCGTCCCCGCAGCCTGACCCCAAGAGGGGCCCTGAGGCACAACGAGTACAAGGGCTTCAAGACGGCCGCGGGTTCGCTTAATGTCTCGGCGGAAGCCAACATGTTTCTGTTCTTCCACGTATGAATTATTGACCAATGCCCAGAGCCCATTAGCATGTTGCTGTTAAGTGCTATGGTTTCTGTAGCAGTCAATAAGGAATAATTAGAACGGTCATCCCTGAAACATTAGAAACACACTAGTGAGTTGCTAATGGGCTAAGAGAACAAAAGTTCAATTCTAATACGATTGGAGAGGGGCCGGGAGACGTTCACTTATTGCAGCTCCCATCGTGAAGGGGAATCAGATGGTTTGAGTCTGCAGCCATCCAATCCTACGCTCCCGGGAGACTTTCTGAATGAGCCCATAAGCTTGGAGCACCATTATCCATCTAATGAAAAATTAACAGGGCTTCCCAAAGAGTGTGGAAGTGCATTAAATCCCACCCAGTCCACCTGAGGTACAATGATGGAGAGATGTAATCTGAGGCCCGAGCAGACAAAGCGAACCCAACGGCCAGGAAGCCTCTCCACTGGCCGTGATGGATTAGTGGGCCGATCCATTTTTTTATCTCGTACGTGTACTAATACATGGCTAGATACCCACAAACACTCAGCGTTTCAGCCTTTGCTTAAAAGGATCTCCCCCTAGAAGAGTCATGGAGCATAAACCCTTCCGAAAACATCCACTGGCAGAGCTCCTCAAGGCAGTGCACCAGGAGTTTTCACTATTTTAGGTACGTTCACGTACGACTCCTGAGAAATGTTAGTCTTCACTGTTGAATTTGAACTTGGAGACAGTTTCTTTTTCAAATATGTAGAGGTATGAGCCCAAACTGACTTCTAAGACACTGTCTGAGGTGCTGGGGCCGTGGAGATTTAAAGGACATTAAGTTAAGTCACACATAAGTGATTTCATTTTAGGTGAAGAAATAATATCACCCTAACCTTGGCCCTAGTTGCCTGCCATGTCCTGCGGTGTTTCACTCAGGTATGAATTTAACATAAAAATGGTTTAAGAAAAGTTGAAAAAAATCAAATGCTACAAAACGAAAATCTTCATGACATTGATAATGACATCATTAACACGGGAGCTTGCTCCTGCGTTGTCCCCGTCCCAATACTTCCCATTTTTTCTCACCCCACCATTCCTCCAGGAGATCTTCTCACTGGGCCGGAGCAGTCTCTGCCCTAATTATGGTCTCAGGGAGTCCTAAGCTTGGTGGCTCATGACACACATGGCTGCTCTCCCTCCTTTTCTGATCACCCATTTCCGGACGGTAGCTCCTCTACAAGCTTCTTGTGCTCCCGCCTGCTCCCACCCCTTGGGGGTCTCCAGAGCCTGTTCCTGGCAGCCCCAGACCCCTCCTGTACAGGAGGTACCAGCATACTGAGAGGCCTTCCCTCAGGGGCTGGCCACTATGAGATGAAGTCTTTGCTCAAAGCAACCCAAGGAGAAGAAAGAAAGAAATCCAAGAGAAATCGGGACAGTGACCAGGGAAGAAAACGCCCACCCCCCGTCCGGCGGAGCATAATTGTCGGCCTAGCCCCCAGGTCCTGGTGGGAGCATGCGCTCTCTGCACATCCTGCAGCTCTCCCAGATGCAGAGCTCTGGGCCCTGCTCTCAGACTGCTGGGGTAGCCATAGTGACGAGTGCTCCTTCCACACCCACCCGCGCCTGGCTGAGCCCACTCAAGAGCTCCTTGTTTCTCGGTGCCGCCTGGCACCACAGCCCAGCCCACACAATGAGGCCGTGGCTCGGCTGCTGGGGAGCCCCGGGGAGCCGGGTTAAGAGTCGGAGGCTCAGTCAGGACCTCAGGGCCACAATGTCTTCTGTAAAACTGGGGAGGGCTGCAGCCAAAAAGGTTTCTCCCAGTTCTAAGTCTGTGACCCCGGAGGGGTGGGTTATTCAGGCTCTCCAGGATCAGACGTGTGAACAGGTCCTTGTCACCATGACACAAAGACCAGTTCTTGCTAAGGAAAGCTCCCCTGAAAAACTGCCTTTGCCCAGGGAGAGCGCGGACCTGAGCCCCAGACAGGACAAATTCTCCCTGTAACCTTGGCCAGATCACCGAAGCTGGGTTTCCTCATCTGTCACATGGAGGCTGGACAGGGGGGTGGCTAAGGTCCCTTCCGGCTCTCCACTCTGCGAATCAAACCAGTGATCGGCCACGTGTTCTACCAACTCCCCCCCTCCCCAAATATTCATTAATGCAGATTCACAGCTAAAATGGTTCCAGATTAAAGCAGTGTCATAATTGAGAGGGGGCTAAGCTGGATGACTATCAAAAGACATTTGATTAGGGGGACTGCCAAAACGCAGTTTTAAAACCTCCATTTTCCTGCGCAGTGTAATGGATATTGTGGCTAATTACCCAGCATGCACCACTCGGTTCCACAGCTGCCTACAATTACGCCCCAAACAGCTTTTTCCTCAGCTTCACCCTCCAAACTCCTCAGAGCCGCCTCCGAGGTGTTACTTATGAGACCTGGCTTTGTCCCGGGACTATGAAGGGCGGGACCCCCAAACCACATGGAGAATTTACAAAAAAATGTTCAAGAAGTCACCAGCTGAACCCAAGCCGGATATGGACAAAGGGGAAAGGACACAAAGAAGCCTCAGTGAGTTGGGGGCAGATGTAAGAAGAAGAGAAGCTTAGTTAAGGTCCAGCACTGTGGGCTGCACACAGCAGGGGCTTATGACCCCTGCACACTTACTCAGGCCCTCAGGTCCGGCCGGGCCGTGTGGGACCATCCCCGCCTCTGTCCACCATCTTCCTAGCTGACCAGAGGGCTGGCGGAGGGAGGCTCCGGCCTCCAGGGTGGCCCCGTTTACCTGCGCAGCCCTGTCTGAGTCTGAGTCTGAGCTGTTGTAACAGAAGCTCATCCCTCAGGAAGGGCCGTCCACAGGACAAGGCCGCGGGCTCTCCCCGCTCGGCTGAGGTGACACAGGACACGCGGTCTCAGAACTAAGTCAGGCGTCTGGGAGGAGTTGGCCTTCCCCATTTTCCTCTCCCCCCACCTGAACCCTAGTGCATCTTATGTAACACAATGAACGTACTGGAATCATCCCTGTGGCTCTGGAGCCAACAACATGACTCATCCCGTCTCAGGATAACAGGTTAGGGTAACCAGGAGCCTCCTTTAGACCCGGGGCTTTCCAGGGGGCTCGCTGTGGAGCCCCTAACAAGACTCTGAATGACTTGTTTCCAATGTCCTGTAGTTAGTTACAGACCCAAGAACTTGGTCCGCAGTGTGTGCAAGTGGGTATTCCTCTGGCCTCAGTCCCTGTTCTTTACAGCGTGGGCCCTAAACACTCCAGAGAGATCGCACCTTCCTCCTCCTCCCCCCCTCCAACCTACCTCACACGTGACGACCACGAAGGCCTTTGTTCCTGCCCTCGCTTCCCTTAGAATGCCCTCCTCCCTCTTATATGAAGCCTTCCCTGAGCACTGACAGTAAAGGGGTTCCCTCTGTCCCTCCTCAGGAAACGTGGGTCATACAGTGTGGGGGTGACCTGCTTGGGAGCATTCCTTATTCTCAAGGCTCCTCAACTTGCTCTGAGCTCCAAGAAGTCAGGGATTATATTTTACCGAAATTTTCTAAGTCTCCAAGTGCCTAACACAGCATCCTACACACAGCAGGTGCTCAGTATTTGCTGCATTGAATTAATTTGCATGCCAGATTTTCCCATAAAGGTGCTAAAATTGTGTTCTATCTTTCTGCTCTTCCAGCCCGGCCTAGCGAATGGTAATTTTACACTTCAGGCCACAGAGCCCCCAGGCAGAGCGGAGAACGCTTCCATTTCTTCGGCCTACCAGCCCAATTTCTTCCTCCTCTTCTACCTAAACTTTTCTATGGTTCAGAATAACTGGGAGACAAAAGCTGGCTTTTCTGGATAGAGTTGGATGCTCTGAGGCCCGGTCTGACTGCTTGGTTCATGCAGCACGCAGGGAAGGGGAGCAGAGCTGCAAGTCCTTTCCTTCCTCACTGAGAAGTCAGAGTCTATTTTGGGGGCAAGAGGAAATGGGAGCGGTTCCACGGGGAGGCCTTCATGGCCAGAGTTTGAGTAAACAGGGAAAAGAATGTGTTATTTACAATGGAGGTTGGTGCTATCTACGGCCCCTGTGGAGGCCACAAACTGCCCCAAGGTTGAAGTTCACACAACTGACCAGACAGTTTTGTTGTCCGCTGCCTCTGTGGGCCAGGCTTGCCCCCGACAAGCAGGAGCAGAGCTTCCCAGCAGGACAGACAGGGTGCCACAGCCCACAGTCACACCTCAGAAGGGAGGCTGCCGGGGAAGAGGAATGGGGCAAAGATGGGCTTCTAGCACCCAAACACCTGACACGGGCATCTCAACAGGAAGAGTAGGGCCAGAGCAAAACCCGGCACTTAGCTGAAGCTCGCCAAGAACTCTCCAGGAAAGTGGTCTATGAGCACCCCAAGGTTTCTGCTAGGAAGGTCAGGAAGGGTCAGCAGGGCTCCCAACGTAGAAACGACAGAACGAACTCAACAACCCACAGGGCTGGCTAATGAAACCCGTACCTCTTCTGGTTCTATCAGCTTGAACTCCATGCCTCTGCCTGTCCAGGCAATGAAGTGGGCATTGGCTGGGTCATCGAGGAGCGTGACCAGGAACTGCCACAGCTGGAGGGAACCTCGTCTCTGGTAAGGGGGCCCTTCGCGGTACATGGTGGGTTCCTGTTTGACTTTGCCTGCTTGGACAGAGAGATTTGTGTAAATCTGCTGTCCAATGCATTAGGACGATTTGGGAGAAGGTTCATCAGCTTGTTTGGATTCCCTCCCTCCCTCCCTCCTTCCCCTTACCGACTTACCCTCCAGTCTTTCTGGTACAACACATGTGTCATCGAAGTACAATCGAGGATCTTTGTCACATGAAAAACCTGGTGGGGAGAGCCAAGAAAAAGAAAATGAAGGTAGAACGTTTGCTTTGTAAAGGTCTCAATGTACTTCCTCATTAAACTCTTATTAAACAATCTCCTGAAACGTTCCTGGCGCACCGAGACCCAGCCCGACTTTGAGGGATTCTGAATACTTCTGCCTTTGTGTTCTGAAAGAGCGGCTTTGGTCCCAGTCCTCGGATGAAATCCGTTTTTGCTCTAAGACTGTAGACTTATGGGAGGGTGAGAGAGGAACAAGCACACATTTCCTCACACCTTGCTACGAAATTCAGCAGGGATCAAGCGTGACTGCCTCTCCCACACTGTGACTCAGCCTGAAGCTAGTGAACAGACACATATTACCCATCCTCTTCCTCAGCAAGTGAGAGCTTCAAACTTTCTTAGAACTTTCCATGAAGAAAACCACCGTCACAAAGCTCACGCCTTGGGCTTGTCGGACAAAATCTTTTTGCATGGCCCACCCAAAAATGAGGATCAAGCAAAGAGTCACCAAGAGGGCTGAAGGCCTGTAGCAAAGCACCTGGGATTGAGTATGAACGAGCTGGGGGACCCTGTAGACCATCTACAGCTGTGGAACAGGAGGCTCAGACAGGTAAATGACTTGTCCAGGATCTCATATCTCTAGCGAAAAGGGGCAGCTGGGGGCATTGTAGAGACAGCACCAGCCCTGGGAGTCAGGTGCACTGGTCTCTCTCACATACTACTTGTGTGACTGTGGGAAAGTCACTTAACCCCTATTGCCTCCAGAGAGAGAGACAGAGACAGAGATAGACAGAGAAACAGACAAAGAACCAAAAAGACACAGAAACAGAAAAGACAGAGATACACTCAGAGAAAGAGAAAGATGAAGAGAGAGAGACACACACACACACATACAGAATGAAAATACTTTCCAAGAAAGATGGAAAATCATGGGTTGGGGGAAAGGAGAGGTTCAGGAAGAAGGTGGAAAATTTCAGGGCTTTGGAATTCTCTTTGGGGACACAATGGGACACCCCAACTTGTCCCAGCATTTCTAGATAAGATCAGAAGCTCAAATATGCAAGATCAGAGGCTCAAATACACAAAGGACAGTCCCTAGATGTGAGAAGCTCCCAGGGTGGGAACTCTCTCCCTGATGAAGACTGCGATCCTCTTACATTTTGAAACCCCAAGCCTGGGTGACCTTCAGAAGGCACACAGGGAAAAGATGTGAAATGTTCACATTTTCACAGGGCTGCTAAGTGTCACAAGTAGAGTGTGAACACTGCAGATGCTTTTGGCTCCAGGCGTAACTTAATTCCATCCCCCCTGACAGGATCAAAGGCAGAAAAGAATCAGTGGACACATCCAAGGGAACCCATGGTTCCTTGTGGACAATCTCTGCCCGGAGGGAAGGGAACATCCAAGAAGCATAGTAGGGGCAGCTAGGTGGCGCAGTGGCTAGAGCACCAACCCTGAAGTCAGGAGGACCCGTGTGCAAAACTGGTCTCAGACACTTAACACTTCTTGGCTGTGTGACCCTGGGCAAGTCACTTAACCCCAAATACCTCAGCAAAAAAGCAAAAACAAACAAACAAACAAGCAAACAAAAACACAGGATGCAGCAGCTCCCTCTTTTTGTGTAATGAGCACCATGGGCCTGGGACCAAATCAGCCCTGGAAGAACTAAGGTCAGAACTGATGGAGGAGAACAGGGCAGTCAATCCACTGAAGCATTGTTTAAAAAAAAACAAAAACCAGGCAAAACAGAGGGAAGAGCAAAAGAAAGGCAAACAAGAGGAGAGCTTGAACTTAGTATCTAATAGAAAGAAATGCCAGTTGTTTATAAGGGTCTATAAAATAGCTTCAGGTGCAACCCTCTTTTTCCGCTCTACTGTGTACGTGAAATATCCATCCTACTGAGTTTCAGATTAAAAACATTAAATCCAAAGTCCAGCTGTCCTTTAAAGCAAAGAAGCATTTTAAGAAAAGCCCGTTCTGATGTCTGAAGCTGTTTCACCAGAGGTTAAGATCACTCTCAATTTTGGTCAATGAAGCAACTTCTTGTCCAGAAAAGCAATTGGAAACACTCTTTTGCTTCATCCCATCAACCACTTAGCATGAGCAATACAGAGCTTCTGGAATTCCTTGGAGCACTAGGAATACAGGAGCAATCCTCAAATGTGGAGTCCATACAAGTCCACAGCAGAAATGCCCTGCTCTCCTGTGGGACTCTTTTAGCTTTTGTTTTTTGTTTGTTTGTTTTGAATCATTCTTTGAATTGTTTTTTAAATTGTTCTGGCCATTTAAATTGTTCAGGCCACCTCTGGCCTGGTGGACCAGAGGAACCACCAGGTCCTCTGAAGATGCTATTGTTTGGCCTAAGACTCCAATTTTCATTGGAGAGAAACTCAAGAAGGACTTTGCTAAAAATGACATCCCTACCATTGCTCAGGATTTACCAGCTTTGTAATCTTTCAAAAAAGGAAACAAGTCCTGCCACAACTTGGCTTTTGATGAGCTCCTTCTGGAGGAAGGGACCTTCCCTTCCTCTTCTGCACGTTCACTAATCATCTCTTAAATACCCTATTTCAGAATTTCTCCATGAATCCAGGTCAACCCCACCGTAAGACTCTCATCTTCCTCTCCTTTTTCTGAACCCCGGGAGCTCTGCCAGCACTTTTCTTGCTTTTCACAACCTTTTATCTATCAGTGACAACACTTGACGTTCCATCCGGCGCAGGGACGTAGTTCATCTGGTCAGGTGACCCAAATTTCTCAATGACAGCGAGGGAAGTCACTATCTGCATTGTTGGGGGAATTGCCTCACCGAGAAGCTCCCTACGTCAACAAAACCAGAGCTTCAGCCTGGATCACTCTCCCTCCCCATTTGCTTTCTGTTTTGCCCCTTCCAGTCCTTCATGGGCAAGAAAACAGAGGGAGCCCAGGAGCGAGCAGCTCAGCCCTTTTTCCATTTTTGGGGACAGGCCCCCTCGCCCTTCTCTGGACCTTTCTTCTCCTCCCCTGAACCCCTTCTGGTAGCACCACCATGTGCTTACTTCTGATTTCATTCGTTATCCACCTTTGCTTCCATCTGCTGCAGGCTCAGGGCCTAGAGCTGAGAGTACAGTAGCAATGAACACTCCCTGGAAAGGAAACTCCACCCACCAATGCAGGTCAGCATCTTCTCTGCGTGGTCTCTGAGAGGGCCTGGAGGGTTCTATGACCTTCCTCTGGGACACATATCCAGGGTGGGTAACGAGGAACTTGAGCCAAGTGCTCGGGCCGTCGGGACCTTTCCTTCTTTTGGGCCAATTGGCGGATGAGTTCTCTGGGCATTCACGTCAGACTCTTGAGACAATTTTCCTGTTTATTCCTCAGTGGGATTGTTCCCTTTGGGTCCTCCCTTGTGATCTGACTTTCCCTCTGAAATCTGTGCTCTCTAAGCCAGGGAGGGATCTCAGACCTCGCAAAGCTCTCCTTTTCGACTCTATCACAGACTCTGTGATGGCGCCTTGGCCCTTTCCCCACCAAGCTCCCTTTTTTCACTTCCTTTGCTCTAGTTTGAGATTAAACCTCCCAAAGAGCATCCCGAGCGGCCACTGGGCTGGGAAACTAGAACCCGTTCCCATATTCAGTCCATTATTAGTTTCTATCTAGACACCTCTAACAGTTTCTTAAACTGCTCCTCCCCTGTCCCAGCTCCAATGTCCCAACTCCCCTGTTCCATTCCTCTTCCCCATCATGGCTCCATAGAATTTTTCCAATTTCAGCAACATCCACAGGGTCCCCTAAATGAGACTCAGCATTCAAGGCCCTCCACAGCCTGACCCAAACTACTCTATTTGTCTTGGAGGACAACAGAGCTTATCAGTGCCTTTTATATCTCAAACCATCTCAACCCTTGTGGCCTTCCTCCCTGATCCTCGCCCTCCCCACTTCTCCGTCTACTGTCCCTTTTAAGGTAATCCAAAGCTGCTTCTTTCTCGGCCTCTTCCCTAATGGAAGGGATGCTCTTCTGCGAGTTCCTGGAGTGCTTCCTCTAGGCCTTTCACACAGCCATTGTCACACCCTGACTCTTAGTGAGGTCCTTGGGCACTTTCTCCCTCTCCATTAGCTTGTGAGCTTTCTGAAGATAGGGACAGGGCAACTGGTACCTCTTAATATCCTTCACGTCTGGCACACACTGGTCACTACACACTGATTGGATTAATGTTAAGTGAACAAGAGAGACGTACAATTTCTTAGCCTTTCGGAATATAAAGGAATTGTGTCAGAGATGTAGGCAGCTGGTGGTGCTGCAGGGGACAGAGGGCTGGGCCTGGAGTCAGGAAGACTCGTCTTCTGGAGTTCAAAACTGGCCTCTGACACCTAGCAGCTGTCTGCCTCAATTTCCTCATTTTTAAAATGAGCTAGAGAAGGAAATGTCGAACCAGTCCAGTATCTTTGCCAAGAAAACCTCAAATGGGATCATGAAGAGTCAGATACAACTGAACAACAAATCAGAGATACGTAGTGGAATATGACCGGAGTTGAGTAAGGAAGGGCCTAAACTGTCCAAGCAGGGAAAGTCACCAACCCCTATGAACTTCAGCTTCCTTATCTATGAAAGGGAATTTTGGGGATGGTTCTGAGGATTAAACGATCTCTTTTCCTCCCAGGTTATTTTTACCTTCAGAATCCGATTTTTCTTGTGCAACAAGAGAACTGCATAAATATGTATACATGGATTGTATTTAAGATATATTTTAACATGTTTACCATGTATAGGACTGCCTGCCATCTAGGGGAGGCAGTGGAGGGAAGGAAGGGAAAAGTTGGAACAGAAGTGAGTGGAAGGGATAATGTTGAAAAATTACCCAGGCATGGGTTCTGTCAATAAAAAGCTATAATAATAATAATAATAAAAGATCTTTCTCACACAGACAGACACACACACACACAGAAATGTCTCAAAAGTCATTAAGCTACCAAAGCTTAAGACCGCACTAAGACTTTGGGGACACCCTGTATATATATTAAGTGCTTGGAAACTCTTAACGTGTTATATAAATGTCAGTTATTTGGTCTTATTTTTGTAGTCTAAAGCCACAGGTAGAATGCCAAATTACATATTCTCTCAAAATCTGTTCCCATCCACTAATTTTATGTTTCAGCTCTGAAAACACATCCTCGGATCTAAGTTGGAGAGTCCGATGCCATATTTCAAAGTGTACAGGCCTGCTTAAATTAGCGGGTTATTTTTAGGGTCTTCCTTTCTTTCTCAAAGACTAAAATATGCACAGTATAGAAAGGAAAAGGAGGGAGACTAAATTAAACGCTAGGTATGGCTTCCTGAACTCCTCCGAGGCGGGCCTGCCTCTGCCCGTGCAGGTGGTTTCGTGCTTCCTTCTGAAACATCTGGCGGTTGCCATGAGTTTGGGGGAAAAGGCAGTTAGATCTGCATCTGTACTTGCCCCGGTTGTGGACAGGAAGAAGGTACTTGTTTTAGGGAGGAGGCGGGGAAGTGAAAGGCTGATGGGAAACATTAAAGGGCTCAGAGGGGCTGCCAGGAGGAAAGGGTATCTCTGAGCTCAATCGCAGATGCAATCACGGACACTTGTTTCTCTCGCTGCCTCTATAGCTACCATCCAAGGATGGAAAATTGAAGGTGGTAGATTAGACTGGCCTCTAAGAACACACCTGACTTCTGAAGTCTGCTGGGAATGGAAGCAAGAGGAGACAGAAAGAAAGCAACCAGACAGAGCAACCCAACAACTCTCCAAAAGCACTGTCTTTAGGTCCGGGTTCTTGCTGTGAAAGCCTTCCAAGACCTTCCCATCCTCCTTTTCTGCTCGTGGCTGCATTCTGCCAACACCAGCTGATGGAGCTTGGAAGCGAGGCAGGGGCCAGTGGGCAGCTTTTCCTGGCCAGTGACTGGCGCTCTCAGAATATCACATGGTCCCCAATATGACCGTATGTGGGGCCTGCAAAATGACACTGTTCTGAACTAGTGGCTCCCATAAAACTCAGTCCCTTCTTGGAACTTTTAGAATCTCTTTCACTCGAATTTTTTCCAATTCTCTGGAAAGGAGGTTCATGTGAGGGGATACTGTGATCCTACTTGAAGGACACTCCTGAAACAGAGCTGGTTTTCTGTTCAGAAAGGGGAGCCTGAGACAAGAAGCTGAGTTGGATGCGAATACAGCGGCCATTCTCCTCAGGAGACCATCGTCTCAGCCTGGTGAGGAAGTGACCCTTAACCTGACAGACAATAGCAATGATACCCAAGTTAGAAAGTCTTCACTAGTATTGGCCGTCAAGGGCTCCAGCTACGGTCAAGGCCCTCATTACCTTAAGATCAAGTCCTAAATCAGATATTTTACATTTGAGTCACAGTAATTCATGAAAGCAACCCAAAGAGAGATGTGCAAAGGCCATGGGCCTCATTAGCGGAGAAAAAGCTCGCACTTGATGAAATTGTGGACTCTTCAAGGATTAAGGCATGTGATTAACTGACAGTAGATTAGCAGTAAAATCTTCATATAGGAACGACAAGACATTCTGTTCTCTGCTGTTTTATCTCATGTTCTACGTGTAGGCTCCTCTCCCCTCACTAAGACAAATTATAAATGGTTTGCTCATCAGCACGTGGCCTCCTTCAGGGTGACAGCTACTTAACAAGGCAGCAATAAATGCAATTAATTTTTGTTATCCTTAGCCCTGCCTCTGCTCTCAGATAAAGCTAAGTCAGGGTCCTAACTCCAAACTTGATTCCCAGGCTTTCCTTTGTCTGCATAAAACTATTTACAGCGACATAATCCCAACTCTCTTCAGTTACACTAAAAAAGGTGATGTCATCTTCATCTTCTCCTAATGTCTTAAGTCCTGCTCAGATGCTTAATGATGGCTTCTGAAGCCATATCACAGTGGAATACAAATCCAGAGGTCCCATCCCAAGCCAGAAGGGCTCTGTATACAACGATGATTCAATTTAGTTCAACTTAATATAAACGTATTAGGCACTTACTAAGTGACCCAAACTCAGGGACACAAAGACAAAAGCCAGCCCCCCCCCCCTTTTTTTTTTAAGGAATCAACATCTAAAGCCCAATGTTATGTCTGGAGAAGTTTGTTAGACAAGAGTTGGCTCCCACGTGAAGTGCTCTGAAGCTCCAGCTACCCAGGAAGGCCACTGACTAGTGGGCTGTGCTGAGTGTGGCGAGAATTGGCCTCCAGGGACATGAGCATGGGCCCTTTGGAGAAGAGAGGAGGTCTCCGGTCATGTGAGAGATGAACAAACCGACCATCAATATGACCTCCTCGTGGACCCGTGTCCAAAGAAAGTTCAGAAACCTACTCAGAGCTTCCTGCGGCCAACCTTGCCCCCATTATGTGCACGCGGTTTAGCCTGTGGTGAGAAACGCTCGCCCCCGACACGTGGGGGCCACACAGACCACAGGGTACATGCTTACTTACCATCGTGGCTGCTGGAGAAATAGCCTCCTCTCATGTAGGATGACTGGCAGTTAGGCACTTCTGAAAGCAAAGCACAAAGCAGGGTCAGCGCCGGGGGACAGAAAGGATCCCCTGACAGCTGAAGCCGACGGACACCATGGGCTGGCCTCGGACCACCTGCCACCCACTAGGACGGGCCTCTGCAGTCCCATGAGGGGAAGGCAGCAAGCACGGAGCCAAGGAACGACACGGGAAACGGGAGCAAGAAGGGCCGAGAAAAGCTAAAATCGTCCGTTTGGACTTGGACTTCACCGTGTCCTCTCCATCTGATGGAGCAACATCCTATTAGTACCTTTTATTGTTAAAGTGCCTGACTGAGAGTAAGAAAAAGAAGCAGGCTCGGCAATCCCAGGCGCATTCGCTCCCAGAGGCCACCAGGCTTGGGAGGGAGGGACAGCGGCCTGAGAAGGTTTCCCATCTGCTCCATTTGACTAACCATGTTCACATTCAGAGGTCAGAGTATTTTTAGACCTAAAGAGATTAGGGGATTTAAAGCAGGCCTAAAGCCCACAGTTCTGGGAGATTTGTAGAGTTTGGCCGGGATAGTCCACCCATCTTCTAAGAGTATTAAATTGAACCAAGAGCTTGCTTGAGGGCCACCTTTCTGGACAGCTCCCGGCCACCCCGTCCATCAGCAACACAGGTGGATGAACCCACCCACTGTCAAGACCACCACAATCTGACTCAGATCTGAGGAGCTTGGGTACATAACCTGCCTGGTTCACTTTAAACTGTCTGAAAATCCACCTGAGAAACAAGAGTAGCTGCAAACAGCTCCTTTCCAGGTCTCGGGAGGAGCTACTCTGAATATGAGAACTTGGTCCCGTGAGCTACAAGAGGCTGGAGGAGAGTGTCCTGGAAATCTGAGAGTGACAAGTGTCCCCTGCCCGGCTTCTGTGTTTTTCTGGCCTGAAGCAACCAGCAATCAAGGTGATTCATTGAGCTTTCCTCCTTTCTGTTCCCCCCTAACAGCTACCTGATACATGCTGACCTTGATCTCAGGGAGGATGGCGGAAAGTTCTAGTTTTCCCTCCATAATAAATGAGGTTCTTATGGACCAGGTCCCTCAAGGAGAAGCCACCCCACTGTGCTTTGGGCAGCCTGGGCCAGGGGCGGGTGCAATATTCCCATCCTCCAGCTCCCCGTGACATGGTCTGGATACAAAGCAATGGATCATCCTCCACCCACACCCGGTTAACTGAGGTAGAAGGGGAAAAGTCACGGATAAAATGCAAATTCCAATTCCCTTCATCCCTAAAGGTCTCTCTTACTGCCACTTGCCGAAGGGGCCACTTGGCTTCATTTTTAGACTTGGGACGGTGCTAAAATGCTTGTTTAAGCTGAAGGTTTAACGAGACTTCCTGTAACGCGACACCAATGTTTCAATTGCCTTCCCAGGCCGTGTTTCTGAGGCCATATTGGGACCGAATCATTCTGAGCCCCGATCACTAGAATTTTCTTCCAGGTAGGGAGCATCACGATAGTCTGAACAGGGGCACTGAAAACCAACCCACAAAGAGCCAGGAGCGGGCAGCTCTGAGTTACAGATTCCTCTCATTAGAAAAAGGAGAGCGAAACATCGGATCTGTCTCCTGTAAAGCTCTTTTGAGACCCTTGAGAGTCTGGTGGGTTCCTGGAGATGGCCACCACCCCAGGGACAAGGCTGCAAACAATAATGATACACATCGTTCGGCTGCTCCCAGGCCTAATCAATTTGGGAGACGGGAAATAAAAATTAGATTCTCTGTGAGCTTTTATTTGGGAACACAGTCTGTCACCATGGCATCCAGCAGGAAGGTCCCCGCAGGCCCTGGCGGAGCCTTCTGGGATGATCCCGAGCTGCTTCTTGCCATTTCCTTGCCTGCCGTCTGTCATCACATAACCAGGGGATAGGAGGGTGGGGCAGGGGGAACAACCTGGATCGGAAGCAAGCCCGCAGGCCCGGCTGCAATCTCCGCATCTGCCTGTGAACCTGGCGGGTGTCGGGTCAAGAACCCGGAGACACCTGATTTAGAATTGAGGGTTCTCCATTTTCTGAACTCCTCTGCAAGGCCTGATTAGAATATTTCTTTTTTTTTTTTTAATGACAGATGCTGTTTCTCTCCCTCCCTTCCCATCTACTAAGGAGACCGAAGGAGGGATTCTTGCTCTCGTGGGAATATGGATTAGCCTATCACCAAGCTCTCTACCAGCCCCCTAGACCATCTCCTCCTGTAAGTCGGGGCTCCATCCTTATTCCTCCAATAATCCTGTCTCCCCCCTAGATTATAACCCCCTTGAGGTGATCAGATCTCATCTCTATCTCCTCCATAAGCCCTGTGAGATCTCTGGTCCTCTTGGAGAAGGAAGGACCACCACCCCTGCCACCAGCAACGGTTCAGTGTCTGGCACCCAGCTGGCGCTTGGGAGCTGTTCTTGGGATGAAAGGACGCACACAAACCTGAATCGATGCAGTAATCCCTGGGCTCCTGCTTGATGCCCATTGGCGACTGGTAGCCATGCGTTGGCACTCCAGGGATGCCCGGAACGCCGTGCTCGTACAGAGGGTCAGGATACTCTTGTTTGAATCCCTGAGGTGGTGGGGGAGCTGCAGGGACGATAGGCTCTGACATCTGTCGGTGGTAGCCTGGACGATTGTCACCAGGAGGAAAGGGGTGGCAGGGCTCAGACATCTGTCTCTGAAACCTGGAGGAAGAAGGGAGAGTCATTTGGCTCAATCAGAGCCACCATCAAAGGACCCGGTGGTCCAGGCATAGGAGAGAGCAGACTCTAACCCCTCAGACTGCTGAGCTTCAGCACAGGAATACTTAAGTTGGGGGTTTGCCTCGATCCCTTACAAACATGACGTGAAGTCAAATTTTCAATCACTTACGCCTTGAGAAGGAAGGATAAAAGATTTCTTGACAACCTTGTAGTAACCTCCCAACTTTCCAGGAAAGATTTTTTCCCATCTGGCACCCTGCTCTATAACAGGCCCCCACTCCCCAAATCAGATGTGCCTTCGCATCTGATAAATTCATAAATTCATAAATTCAGGCTTGGGGCCTTCCAGCAGCTACTGACTAAATAGCCAAAACCCAGAGTTTCCTAAAACCAGAGAATATGAACGAGCTGCTGACCTACTGTGTGCAAAACACTGATGTATACTGTGTACTTAAAGGAAAATGGGTGTGAACACGTGCACAGGGACTAGAGAGGTGTTGGGATGCACAAGATTTGGAAAAGATAAAGCAATTAATTTTGAAAAAGGTTTAAGAAATTACAGAGAGTCTCAGGAAAAGCTGTTACAAGTTTAAGGAGGAAAGCCATTAAGCAAATTGAATCAAATCAATCAGAGGCAGTTAGTGGCAGTTGCATGAGCACCAGGCCCTAGAGTGAGGCAGACCTATTTGACTTCAGACACTTACTGGTAGTGTGTCCTTGGGCTAATCTCCTGGCTTAGTTTCCCTAATGGTTAAATTGGGATAAATTCGGTACTTCCCAGAGTTGCTACAGAGATAACATTTGGGGGAAAAAAAGTTCATCAGTGCTTGGGACATAGTAGACAGTATATAAATGAATATTCCTCTCCTCCCTTTCTGGGGCTCTGATATGGTCAACATTTTTTCCCCAATATCTTTAACTGAAAAAAAAAATTTTTTTTTTGAGGCAACTGGAGTCAAGTAACTTGCTCAGGGTCACACAGCTAGCTCTACCCACTGCACTACCCTAGCTGCCCTCGTCCCAACGGCCTTAAGGTCTAGATGGTATGATTGACAGATTGGCAATTGCTAAGACACTGGAGGATGGACTTTTGCAGGCTTGGTAAAAGAATAGACTGAAGAGAAGACCTTACATTTAAAAGGGACAAATCGGAAAGTCTACCCTTGCGTTCAGATGGCGAGACGACCCCTCTAGACCTGGGGGACCAACTTTTTTTTCCATCTTTTATACAATAAAATATTTAAACACATAAAAACCATCATAGAGCCATTTTGTTTGGGGAGTGCCCTGGATTGGACAATTTTGTCACAAAAAAGACTTGTAGTTTGGAGCTGACTGATGCAGTAAGTGTGGGGTAAAAATATAAAGCAAGATGGCCCTTGCTCCCAAAGGCCTTCCGTTCTCTGGGGGAGATAAGGCAGAAGGAAGGTTCCAGCTGCGAGCCAGACAGCGGACGGTCCCTGGATCCTGAGGGGCAGCAGGATGCAGATGGGGATGTCTTTCAGCAGCTTCTCTTCTGACAAAGCTATGGCAGTTTCTAAGAGTGACTCACATGATGGTGGCAAGGTCTCCCTTCTCTGAGGGTTTAGATCAGGAGTTCTGAGCCCAAGGGCTAGGGCCATGTTTTTAGAAATGTCTTGAGAACTGCACTTTCCTGTGTAATCCTCCAGATTTCATTCATTTGAAAAAGTGACTTGGAGAAGGGGGTGGGGTTCATGCCCCAGAAAAAGTGATGAATCTCTGCTCCAGAGCATGACAGCAGAGAAGGGGAGGAGAAGTGAAAGCCTCCCCAGTGAGGAGGCCCAGTGAAGGAATAGGGAGCACAAAGTCCCCCCTTTGTTGAGGGGGCAAAGAAGGCTCGACCTGCCAGGTTCCAGGCAGTGGGCCTAGAAGCAATGGATGGAAAACACAGAGGATCAGACTTTGGAACAACAGAGGGAAAATTCTAGAAAAAGGGGACTAATAAGAGCTAATACTATTAGTTAACATAATACTAGTTTTTATGTTGTGAGGTAAGTTATTCCCATTTTATAGACAAGAAAACTGAGGCAGACAGGAGTAAAGTTGCCGGGTTCAGGATCACACAGCTAATAAATGTCTGACAGACTAGAGCTCATGAAGGAGCCTTCCTAACTCTATGCCTCCTGGCCACCTCAAGATCTAGAACCTGAAGGAGCCTCAGGGGCCCCTGGTCCAACCCCCCATTTTGACAGACGGGGAAACTTTGGTCCAGGGAAGTCAAGGACCGTGTCCGATGTCATTCAGGGGATGAGCATCCGAGGTACTTTTGATTCCGGTGCCAGCCTGCCTCCCCCCTGAGCTGTCCCAAACGGACCCATCCGTCCCGGGAGGAGCCCCACCACTGAGGACTGAGCCGGTGAATCTGTCTCTGCCGACCCCTAAGCACCAGAGAAGCCTGGGGTCATCCCCCTCGGCTGGACAGCCCCGTGCTGGGGGCCAAGGGGAAGGAGGCCCTCTGCCCCTCCAGATCTGGCCAACGACCTTCCAATTCCAAAGAGCTAAAATCTCGCTTTTTAAAACCGCGTAGGGCCGTGTGACAGGGTTACTTGCTGTTCCCCGTCAGCTCTAAATGCGCATTTACCAAAAGCTGAGGGCGGCACTTCTCCAGAAACTTCTCCAGAACACGGACAGGCCCAGTGGGTCACACACACGTCAGTGGGGATCCATGCAGAGGGTCCCGTGTGACCACACCTCCCTCTGGAGGTCCACGCCCAAGGGCTGAAAGGGTTGCCCGGGGTGGGATAAGGACCCACAGGCCTTTCTCCAGGTTGGCCATGGCCGTCTCCACTTCCATTTATGGCAGTGTCTCGACAGATTCGTGGGGCACATTCGTCTGAAATCCGAGTTTCGAATGTCTGCCACTGACAGTGTGCCCTGGCACAGTGGGCTCGCAGGGGATTTTCCATCCCTCCCTGGGCCCTTTGCCCCTTTGGAGGCAAGGACGTGCCTTTCCCCTCTCTCCCACCCGTCCTACCCTCTCCCTGTCCTTCCCCTCCCTCCTCCCAACACCCTCAAAGGCAGTTTCTATCCATCAATTGCTCCTGATAGCAGGGAGATGGTCCCGGGCCCCTGTGGCCTGTAACCGGAGTCTCTGCAGCTGGCAGGCCCGGATTACTCCACTTCCGCTCCGCGTCCATCTCCCCTTCCAGGATGAAACCCTAGAGCCGGGCTGGTACGGCCCCTTCAGGAAAAGGCATCTGCGGATGGCCAGCAGCCAGAAACCCCAGAGCACGGCTTGGAGGTGGCTCCGAGATCAGCTGCCTCGTAACTACGGCCCCGACGCCACAGCTTGGGCACTAAGGAACGGCATCTTTGGGGAGGGACGGGGAGATGAGGCAGGGCTGGCTGCCAAGTGCAAGGAGAGCAGGGAACACCGCCATATTCGGGAGCGAGCTTGACGCCGCCTTTCTTCATGCTCATCCCTGAGCTGGCAGACCGCACCCTGACCTTCATCTGAGCTCTCCCCGTCCCCACAGTCCCGGGAAGGACCTCCAATGTGCCCTGTACACCACACAATGGGGCAGGGACTCCTTTCCGGCCTCAGGCCCTTCCTGCAGCCCCCCCCCCCCCAGCCGAGCCCCCACGAGGCAATCTCAGACTACCCAGCAGGCCCAGATACAGCAAGTGGCAGCCGAAGGCTCCTCGGGTGCCCGTTTATTTAAGGAACCAGTTATTTGTTTGTCATATTTCTATGGTGCCTCCCCTCCCAAGAGCTCACCCACGCTACCAACATTTGGTTTACATTATGAAAGCCGCCAGATGCTTTTTCTGCATTTCCTTTACTCTTATTGCTGCCAATACACACAGTCAACACAATGCTTATGGCAAGAGGGAGAGAAGCGTGCATCAGATGGAACTGTCTCGGGACACACGAGGGCCTGGGGGCCACAGGAAGCAAAAAAGAGCCAGAGGCCACTTCCAAGATGGAGTCCACCAAGAAACAACAGCACTTAATGCTTTCATTAGGGTCACAAAGCAAGGAGTTTAAGGGGGTGGGGGTGGGGGTGGGCAAACTTCAAAGCTTGGCAAAAAATAAGGAAATGGAAAGAAAATAATGTGTGTAACTAATATATCGACTGCAAGGAAGGATTAAAATTATAGGCACAGGAACGGCAAACTGCCTGCTCCAGAAAAGAGAAGATGTTCTAGTGGATGACAGACGCCAATGGAGACTTTCTAATATTGTTTATTTTTCTCCTGTCCTATGACTTAAAGATAAATTATGATAAAAACAAAAGAAAAAACACAACCCCCCCCCCCCCAGAAAACACAAACCTCAGGCTTGAACGCCAAAAAGTCTCTTATGTACAGCTTGCCAATCCCACCTAGATTCAATTTTGCCTTCCCATAAAATATTAAAAGGTTCTGCAAAGAAAACATCCTCCTAAGGCTTAAGAAATGTTTAATCGATTTCTGTAGCTCAAACAAGGGAGCAGCAAGGTGATCAAGGGTATAGATATGTTGACATGATATTTGAAGGCTTGGACATACAATGCGCGCCTATTGATAAAGGTTGAATAGCAACAGGAAAGAGTAGGGTTTGTTTGAGTTTAAAAAAAAAAACCCACAAAAAACAAATTTCTGCTCTCTAGAGAAAATGGAAATATCAGGTCGGTTAACAGCAATAAAGCAAATTTAAGCTTCTAAAAGGGAAGCCTATTCATCATTTCAAGGCACAAATGCAAAATATTAGCCGTCTTCTGCAGAGTAAATCAAAGTTTTTTTTTTTTAACTTTGAACATTTAAATCAGATTTGCAAAAATGCTTTGCAAAACATTTGAAAATCTCTCGACACTCAGAATGAATTTCTTAATATGTTGCATTTGAGAAACAATACTGAGATACATTTAAGATACAATATTCATGCATTTTTGTTTGAGAGGTCACAAAAGGTTCCGAGAGGTCTGATTTTAGGGAGTTCCCTTTGATTTCTCTAAAGGTTAATTTATACATGTACGTATTTGCTGATTTCTTATCCACTATTTTCATATCTTCCAATAACCTAAATGAAATTGGGTAACACTGTTACCCAAGACCATATTTAAAGAATATAAAGAACCATATTTAAAGATGTGTCCATCAAAGAGGCTTCTAAAGAAAGGAGAAGACTTGGAATCATACCAAGTCATAATTTGTTGAAGGAGGAACTGGGATTCTTCTCCCAGAGAAGAGAAGGCTTAGGTGGGATTATGGATCCTGTTTTAAAGGTCCTTACCACGGAGAAGGATCAGCAATAATTATCATCAAAACGATCTAATATTGGCTAAGGAACAGAGTGGTAGATCAGTAGAATAGCTTAGATCTACAAGAAACAGTAAATTAACAAAGTAACCTAGTGTTTAATACACATAAACACTCCTAGCCTTTGGGATAAGAACGTACCATCTGACAAAAACTGCTGGGAAAACTGGAAAGCAACTGGAAGACACAAGCTAGGCACAGCGTTTCACATTCTATACCAAGATAAGGTCAAAATGGATGCATGATTTAGACACCAAGAATGACAATATAAGCACATCAGAAGAGCAAGGAAATACTCGGTCAGATCTTTGAAGGGAAGAAGTCTTGACCAAAGAAGAAATAGGGAGAGTTACAAAATGTAAAATAGATGATTTGATTACATTAAATTAAAAAGCTTTAGCACAAACAAAACCAATGCAACCAAGGTTAGATGAAAAGCAGAAAGCTGGGAAGCAATCTTTATAGTAAGTATCTCTGATAAAGACAACATTTCTCAAATAGATGGAGAACTGAACCAAATTCATAAGAAACAAGGATCCCAACTGATAAATAGTCAAAGAATATGAAGAGACAGGTTTCAGAAGAAATCAAAGTTACCTAAAGACATATGAAACAGTTTTCTAATATCTTTTGACTAGAAATGCAAATTAAAACAACTTTGCTATCATCTCATACCTATCAGATCAGCAAATCTGACAAAAATGGAAAATAATAAATGCTGGAGAAAATGTGGGAAAACTGGGACACTAATGCACTGTTGGTGGAGTTGTGAACTGATCGGATCATTCTGGAGAACAATTTGGAACTACATCCAAAGGGCGACCAAATTGTGTATCTTTTGATCTGGCAATATCCTTAGTAGGTCTGAATCCTAAAGAGATTATTAAAAAAAGGAAAAGGACCCTTATGAATAAAAAACATTTTTAGCAGCCCTTTTTTGTGGACGCAAAATATTAGAAACTGAGGGAAAGCAGCTGTGGTATATGAATTTAATGGAATAAATACTATTGTGCTATAAGAAAGGGAAAGACACTAACTGATGCAAAGTGAAATGAGCAAAACCAGAAAAACGTACACATTATCAGCAACATTGTATAATAATCAATTATGAATGGCTCGGCTCTTCTCACAACACAATGATCCAAGACAAGTACAAAAGACTCATCCAGATAAAAAACTGATGGACTCAGAAGGTTTTTCCACTTACTTTATTCTTTTTTGTGATTTTTTTTCTTTTGATTTGTTTCTTCTTTCACAACTGTGACTAATATAGAAATATGTTCTACGTGATAGCACATGTATAAGCTATATCAAGTTGCCTACCATTTTAGAAAGAGGGGAGGGAGAAAAAATAGAACTCAAAATCTTGTAAAATTGAATCCTAAAAATTGTCTTGACATGTAATGGGGGGGGGGGGGGAATGCTATTTTTTAAAAAGCTGCAATAATCCATGTGAAAGCTGTGTAATAAGCATTTATTACTCATTTAAAAAGGAAAAAAGAACCAGACTTGCTTTATGAGGTTTCCAAGGCAGAAAACACTCCCCACCCCAACAGACCAGAGAATGGGGAGGAATTTCTGACAGGCAGGATTCACCCTAAGAATGAAACATTCTTACTTGGAACTTACATTCTTCTATCGAGGATGTGTATAAATACATGTAAAATAAAGAGGCAAATGAATACAAAGTCGTGTAGGAAAGGAGAGCAGTAATCGTGGAGGGGATTAGGCCAGGTTTCTTGTACAAAGTGCCATGACCTGTGTCTCAAAGGAAGAGAGGAGGTTTCAATGAGATTGGGCTGAGGAAGGGATGCATTCCAGGCATGGGGAACAGCCAGTGCCAGGGCTTGGCAACAGAAGATGGATGTTGCGTCTGAAGAAGAGTTATGGTCCATTTGGCAGAATTGTAAGAGTACAAAAGGGGACAAGAAGGGAAAGATAGTTCAGGGCAAGGTTTAAAAGCTAAACCGAGAGAAAGGGAGGAGTGGCGCAGAGAAGATTAAGCCTCCACTCTGCTGGAGAAAATGACAGGGGATGGAGTCAAGACTACATGTAAAAAGATTGGTTTGGGCAAAGAAAATGGGCTCCTTTTTCTCAGGCTGGGAGAGAGGAAGAGAGAGTGGGAGATCATGTCAAAGGATTTTGAGAAGAGGGAGCTCAGGGCAAATGGCCACAACTCTTTTAGTAATGTAAGAGGCAAGATCTTCAATGGGGAGGGATGGGAGGAGGGAGAGGCGTAGGTGGTGGGCTTGAGAGGAAATTTGGAAAAGCTTTTGTGGGAAGCTGCTGTTTGTCCTTCCATTAGCCAAGAGGACCATGACATCAGAGAAGGGATGCCATAACATGCAAGTGAATTAGTTTAAATGAAATAGGGCTGGCCAAGGTCACCTGCCTCACTTTGCCCACCAGAGCCATCTGGGTCCAGCGGCCAGATAGAGATAAGGATGGCGGGAGATGGCCTTGGATGATATGGGAGACCTTGTCCTTTTTAAATTAAGATCTTCAACAGGTCTCAGTTTACCTGAGGCAACACCCATTCAGGGATTCAGGGTAGGTAGCAATGGAGTGCCTCCCCCAAAATCTAAATAAATATATCTGGGAGGAAAGGACTCAGAGTTTCTGATCAAAGCCATTAAGGAATCAATTAAAGAATGAAAGCACGGCTTTGCCACAGTGAGGGCCCAGTCGAAGTAGTAGTAAATGAATTTAGATTGGAAGGTATAGTTAGTTGATTTCCTCAAACTCTATTCAATAGTGAGTAGAATAGAGGAGGGAGGAGGAAGTAATTTATCAAGGAATGACCAGCAATAGGACAAGGAGGGATTCAAGAGCAGGGGGCAGAGCCGACTTGAATTTGCTAAAAATAGGGTGAAGATATGAGAGAGAGAAAAGTCAAAACAGGAGCAATAAATGGCTAGGAAAGAGACATGAAAATAAGCAACACTATCCATCAGAAGCTAGTATTCAGGTAACCTCTGATCCTGACTTCTCTCTTCCAAAAGCCTGTTGGAGGCTCTCATCAGAATCAATCAGCCCCACTGTCTCTCTGCCTGTATGATCAAGCTCTTTCTTCTAAGACTTAAAGAATGAAAAATAATTTGGGGAAGTAGAATAGAGTTGACAAGGTAAGCAACCTAAAATAAAAGCAAGAAGAAAGGAATAGGCAAATAGCTTTAAACACAATACAGCTCAGTTACCCAGTTTGACGAGACAGTCCATATAAGTGAATTTTCCATATTCTGGAGACTTAGCCTTGCCGGGTATTTTTGTTGTTGCTGTTGCAGATTAGGTGGGAAGAAGATTTTAATCATTTGGAATGGAAATCTTTTTTAAAAATGCATTTAACTATACTTTGCTTTCATAAACAGGATTATGTGCACCATGATTCCGGCAGCACGTGGCAGAATCAGGATTCAAATTCACGGCCGGCACTTTTCCCTTCACATCAGGGGCTTCAGGTACTATCCCTAGAGACGTATAAGGTTACAGGCTTAGAGCTAGAAGAGACCTCAGAGGTCAACTAGTATGAGCCCCTCATTTACAGAGAAAACTGAGGTCTCACTAGAGTAAATGGTGTGCCTAAGGTCACACGGGTGGCAGGTGGCAGGCCCTCTGACTAAATCCATCATTCCCTGCAGTGTTAGTGAGTCCATAAGCCCCCCAAGGGCAGGGGCGATCTTCTGTCCCAGGCACCAGCCCAGTCCTACAAGCTCTAAGCATCGAACAAATGCTTGCCGAATTGTTTAAGAAGACAAGAGTTGGGTCTTCTCTCTTTCTGGCCCATAAGGGGACTTACTCTCTCTGGATCCCAAAAGCCTTGAGATGGAGGAAGGTTTACTTTGGACTTAGATTTCACAGATCTGAAATCTAATGTGAGAAGAAAAAAAATTGGACCCAAGAGCAGGTTGGAAAGCACAAAGCAATGAGCTGAACTGTGAACCAAGAGTAAGACCCCGACAAATGCAGAGCGGGAGGCGGGGGGATGGACGGGAAGAAGCAAGGAGAGCAGTTAGAGGGCCAGTGAATACCCATGTTTAGCCAAAGACCCGGCTGCAGCATGCTTGAGCACTACAGGGGCTTAACAAATTGCTTGGGGCAGTTAAGGCAATAAAAACCAGACTGTGGGGGACCTGAGACCTGAACAAAAGAACCTGACCTCGATTTACAGCCGGAGGGGCCAATGGGAGGGTTCTGAGTGGGTGAGAAAGGATGGACAAAATGGTGTTTTAAGAAGATGAGCCACTGCAGACCAACCGAGCCACCGAGCCAAAAACAAGGCTGAGAAGCGAGCCCACACTGGGAGATGGGGGAGGAAGGAGGACAGCCAGAGGACACAGGGGAGTAACCAGAGGAGGTCAGAGGAGAACCACAGCAGGCTAACATTCCGGATACCAAGAGAGAAGAGAATTTCCCACTGGACATAGAGTTAGCCATGTCACACTAAAGAATGTGGACCAAAGGGTCCCCGATCTGGTGACCAGCAGCTTCTGGGTGGCCTCGTGCAATAGAAGGCTGAGGGCTGGGAGCCAGACTGCAAGGGGTGGAGAATGAGGGGTGAAAATGCAGGGATCCTTTGGAGATCATCTCATCTCAGCTGTCCATTGCACAGGCCCAGAGGGATGAAGGAGGTGGGACGTGGCAGAGTCCATTGTTAGAATCTACCACCTCCTCTCCTAAGCCTGGAAAGGATCCTTCAGATCCTCCAGGCAGGGCTGGTTGTGCACCACAAAGCATTCTTCCAGCTCCCAGAGTCCACTGGGGAAAATGGGGCCAGTCAGCACATCCACAACAGGCAAACTGATGAAAGGGAAAAAACCAAACCAGACTGGGTCTGAGACCTTGGGAACCTCACTGTCCATCCCCAATCTGAATCCCAAAATGGTATCCTCCCACCAAGTTCATCATTTCCAAAATAAAACTCCAAAATGAAAAAGACAATCTAAATGCTCAGTATTATCTACTTAGAAAGAGAGGACCACATTGCTGGGTACAAATACCCTGAATTTTCCCAGCTTTTCTACGTGGGGGATAACAAGTTGGAGCTGGTCCACCCTGAAGATCCGATGCCAACCCAAAGGGGCAGCAAGGGGCTGACCCAGCGCCAGGAACAGCTGTCTGCAGCTTCCTTTGGCACTCGCTTCTGAAGGGGCTGGGAAACTGCAATCTTGGCTAAATTTGAGAAAGTTTAAAATAGATGATCTCTAGACATTCGGGCCTCCCCCCCCACTGGGACATCCTGTTTCTTTTGATTTCACACTCTCAAATCCACTTGTCCTATCCCCCCGGGGTAAAATTTTCCTGCTGACCTGGGCATATCCCTACTGAGTCACCTCCCGGTATTTCTTGCTAAGTCTATGTGTGTCCTTTTCCTTTAGGAATATCGGAGCTATACTTTAGAGCTAGAGAACCAAAATATTGCAAACATGAACAAAGGTGCGTTATTTTCAGTGAGCTTACTCAAGCAGACAATCATTTTAATGGCAGGTGGCCTTTGATGAATCATTGGCCATTGTGGCAGCTGTCTTTTCTTTATCTTGCAGAAACAGTGTCTTGGACTTTAAGAGGGACCAATATTAATATGAATAAGGGAAGGAAAGAGTATTTCTTACTGTGTGCCAGAGCAGTAACCAAGATAGTCCTTGCTCTCCAGCGGGTTTCCATTCTCATATGGGAAGATAACATGAAGGAGAGCTTGAGCACACATACATGGAGGGGGGTGGTCAGGGTGTGAATAGCAGAGCCCAGGGTCCCAGGATCCTAAAGTTTCCACAGGGAGGAGGGTTTTTTTGGCCACCTTTTCAAAGCCAGGTAAAGGCCTGCTCTGGGGCCCTGTACCCTCCCTATACCAGGCATGGGAGTCGGAGTTGTTATTTCCTCTTCCCTATTTTCCTAAGTAAAGTCAGAACTAGTAGGGCCCATGAGCCAGGCTCCTATGTATATTCCATAGAGTATACTCCCTTAAGAAGTTAAATTTGAAAGGTAAGATAGTAGATTTATAAACTAGCATGAGCCAGATGTGATCAAACAGGAGATGGAAAGATTAACAGTCGATGTTATTGACTATCTTGGGGGTTAATGAACTTAAATGGATGGGAATGAGTGAATTTAAATATAGATGATCATTAATCTACTACAATGGGCAAGAATCAATCCTATTACTTGGCAAACAGAGGGAGAAGAATGAAAGCAATGTCAGATTTTATATTCTCGGCTCAAAGATCACTGTAGATGGTGATTGCAGGTGTGGAATTGAAAGACGCTTGCTTCTTAGAAGGAAAGCTATGGCCAATCTGGACCACATATTAAAAAGAAGAGACCTCTCCCTGTCTTGACAAAGGTCTGTATCATCAAAACTATGGTTTTTCCATTGGTGATATATGGCCGCGAGAGTTGAACAACGAGGAAAGCTGAGTGCTGCAGGATGGATACTTTTGTACTGTGGTGCTGGAGAAGACTTTTGAATCCCTTGGATAACAAGGAAATCAAATCCATCAACACTTAAAGAAATGAATTCAGATTACTCATTGGAAGGCCAAATACTGAATATAAATTTCAATACTTCACAGTCACACAATGAGATGATGGGACACACTGGAAAAGACTCCCATGGTGGGAAAGATTGAGGACAAAAGGAAAACAAGATGATGGAGGATGAGACAGATGGACAGTGTCATGGAAGCATGGAACAGGAACCTGGATAGACTGGTTGGGAACTGGTGAGCTGAGGTGATGCTGTTTGTGCCTTTATGGGAACAGGAAGAGAGACAGTGGCCACAGAGCAGCTTCTGATCACAGCAGAATGAAAAGGAGGGAAGGAAGACCCGAGAGCTTCATTTAAAGCCAAAGGTGGCAGCGTCCCTCCCAGTGCACTATGGGTCCAGGCTGGCCAGGCTCTTCCCTCCTCAAGCCCAGGGGGAGAAGGCTGCCGGCTGTGACCTCACTGGGCAGGGCCAGGATGGCGGAGCCCAAAGTTACCGCTGCTCCAGCACCTGTCTCTGAAATGACCTTGTTTCTGACCTTACTCTCACTGACCTTCCTATCAGCCAGGGAAAGGGAAGGGGGAGGGGAGAGTTACTAGAGATGGTGCTGGTTGGGAGGAAACTGAGCCTAGAGGCTCGTAAGGGAGCTGCCCACATCACATATGGCGGGGGGACCCCCGGTGGGGCACGTACGGCTCTGTGCCCGCCTCCCAGCCCCAGCCGACTTCAGGAGGTGGCTGGAACATTTGTCCTAGGGCAGGGGGAAGGAGAGGGAGACCCGTGGGGGGGCCGAGCGCAGCCTACCTTGCTTCCGACTGATACTGGTTTTCAGGCATCATCTTTGGCATCGGCATGGGTGGGTGTGGTGGCCGAGGGATGGCGAAGGTTTGCTGCTGTTGTCTGGGTTCATGGAGAGAATGAGGAGCGGGGACGGGAGTGGGGGTGGGGACAGAGACGGGGGTGGGGACAGCAGCGGGGGCGGGGGCCGGTCCTACACCTTGCACGGGGCCTGCGGCCGGAGCATGGGCCGAAGCCTGCACTGAAGCGGGAGGGGGCAGCAAGGAGTTCTGGTGGGTCGGGGACAAGGGGGTGGTGGGAGGGGTTAATGGCTTGAACCCAGAGGGGGGCTTCCTGTCGTAGGCACTGAAACAGAAGAAAAAGAAAGAGGCCACGGTGGGGCAGGTGGGCCACTGACATGGCCGCCCTGCCCCGCGCCGTCCGCCCGCATCTCATTGTTGTCAGGAAGCGAGAGCATTAACACAGTGAAACTGCTGGCAGCCCCAAGGGAATGTTTGTACCTCGGAAAAGTGGCTGCGTCATAGACTTAACACTTGGAGTGATTTTCTCAAAGATAATTTTAGCTCCTGCTTCCGGTTTTTTCTTTTAAATAATCATTAGGGCTTGTTTTTGGAGGATGGGGAAACACAGATATGCCCCCCTGGCTTCTCTTTAATATCTCATATGCTGCGTGATGCCTTATGTTATAATTACCTGGAATCGGGCAGGCTCGCTCCCCAAGAGCCGCTTTCGGCTGGAACATTACTAGAAATAACCCCACTCCTCTCCTCCCCTTCCCACCCCCCTCCGCCAGGCGGATCGACATCCACTGTATTTAGAGCAAAGGATGATTTCAAGTAACCCCCGTTCCCAGAGGCCCGGATATTCCTTAAGTAAAGGGCAGCCGCAAGGCCGGGGCGTCCCCTCCCTCCCCCAGATCACGTCTCGGGTGTTTAAAGTTCACATTAACATAGTTCGGAGAACTCTGGCAGGGGGAGGGCCAGGGCCGGGGAGGAGACGGGACCCAAGCTGCCTGTGGCTTTTAGGCGGCCCAAGCTCCTCAGCAGCGGGAGTTCTGGATCCTTCTCCAAGGGGTCCCGGGGGAGGGCCTGCCCACGCTCCCCGGCTACCTACCAATAGTTGTAGAGGCACTTCTCTCCATAGTTAGCACCGAGGCCTTGCTCACGGCTACAGGAGGACAGCTCGGCAGAAGGGCTGTGAAGCTCGCGCTTGATCTTGGCGGGAGGCGGGGCGTGAAACACCACTGAGGGCAGAGAAAAGCAGAGAAGGTTAAGGGAGCCCTGGGGGGGCGAGTCCTCTCGGAACCGGTCCCGGGATCCAGAGCCAAGCCCCGCACGGGAACTTTCTGCCTTAAACCAACTAAGAGAGGTCTAAACTGGCCCCATCCCTGCCTCCCACGAGCCATGTCCACGGCCCACGGTCCCTGTTGAGAGGCTGAGTTCTGAAGGGGCTCAGCTCAGACCCCGCTGCCAGGGTGGGCCTTCCTAGGTCCTGCCTGTGCCCTTCCCTCGATGCCTCCCAGGAGCCCGGACACCCCAGAATGGGCCAACGGTGCCGTGCTGGACTCCGAGCGCTCGGTGCGGAGGCAGGGGGGCCCATTGTGTTCCTTAACCCGTTACTGGCACATGCAGTTGATCAATACTGGAACCCTCTGAATGACCTTGTTCCTCACCGTCTCAAACAAGCTGGTGGCAGATTCACGCAGCCAGGCGGCTTTAAAGGACGAGAGAACGCATCCCGCTACCTGTTCTGATTTTAATGCTGAAATTTCTACCGTATTTTCTAATGCTAACTTTACACTTCCTAAGGTAACTAGGAGAGCTTCTGCACCATTGGAAGAACTTTAAAAGTAACAGACAATAAGTATTTGGATAAACACAAGTGTTCAGAAATCAGGAGAAAAAATGGATTTTTCTCTCACTACTTGGGTCAGCTACAATTGGAAATATTCCCCCTTTCTTCCGAGATCTGGGTCCCAAGACAAAGAGACCATACGGGGTCACCAGGAGAACGAGACTCTTGGCAACAAAGACTGGTCCCAGGCTGCTGAAAGCCTTACGAGGGCAGGTCACTCTGCTCGCTCTTCAATAAAATTCTGGGCCCAGGAGTGGGATCTGTCCAAGGGACAGGTACTGATGGAACAGTTCAAGCACCTAACCCATCCAACAGCCTCACAGGCCTTGGCACACGGCACCTTCTCCAGCCACTGGCTCTACTGCAACGGGCAGAGGGCTTGGGCCAGACTCTTCTGAGGGGAAGCGGATCTCATTAAGTATTCCCCGTTAGCTCTCTCTTATGCTACGCAGTGGGGGAGGGGGGAGGGAGCAGGTGTGAACCAAAGCAAAAAGGGATCCCAAAGGTGGCGGTAAGGTGAGAACGAATTCCAGACCTAGGGTGACAACTGGGGAAAAGGCCAGAAGGCGGAAGATAGACTGGAAGGGGGAGGAAAGCAGGAAGTTCAGTTGGTTCAATCACAGGGAAAGGGAAAGGAAGCAGTGATGTAGTAGTAGAGAAAGTTAGGCCGGCACCAAGCTCTGAGGAGCTTCAAAGCTGATCAAGCCGCTATCACCTGGGAGTGACTAGTTTTCTGAGTAGGAAGTACCCACGAGGCAGAACCCACTAGCTACTAAAGCAGGCTTTTCTACTTTGAGAAAGCTCCAATTTTAAGGCAGCTTTTCCTTATTTCAACCCTACACTTGCCTCTAGGACTCCCACACAGTGTTCCCAATTCCGCCTTCTGGAGCCAAGCAGAATGGGTCCCTTTGCCATGAGCCAGCCCTTCAAATAGTTGAAGGTAGCCTCCCTACTTCTTGTCTAGGCTCACCATCCTCAATTCCTCCGACTGTTACCCAGCATGAACTTCAAGGCCTTGGTCAACCCGACACCCTTCCTCTGGATATTCCTCAGCTTATCCATTTCCCAGTCATCCAAAATTGCCTCGATGCTCCAGATGCGACTGGCTCAAGGAGGATGCACAGCCCCTCTCCATCCCTTCCTCATCCTTGGGCCTCCTGAACCTCCTAATGCCATCTAGGACTGCAAGTGCGCCTGGGACTGCCAATTAAGCAGAGCTATTCAATCTTTATTTGGCTTGGTTTCTCTGCCAGGGAGAATGACCTCTATGGAGGAATGGAAATGAGAGGAGGAAAATGAGTCCTTGGGCTTTGAGAGCTAAAGCAAGTAAGATGAGTAAGAAAGCGCCTTGCTGCCCTTGATGGAATCAAATTCTGGGGCCCAAACAGACCATTTCTTCCAGTACTGAACCAGCACACAGCCCTGCTGGGCCATGTGTGAAAAACCATAGGAAAGGGGAGAGACCATAAGGCCACAGAAGAATAAATGTGACTCCCCTTTTCTAAGAAGGTAAGAGGGCAGCATCTGCAAGTGAGCTTGCCCGTGAGCAAGCCAGCTCACAAGCCAGTGAGCTTCACTTGGATTTCTGAGAAAATCCTGGTTTAGATATCAAAAAGATTTAACTCTGAAGGGGATAGCAAAGAGGTAGCAGCCTGGCTTCAGCAATAACAGGTGCTGCCAGACTAACTTTATTTCCTTTTTTTGACAGAGTTATTAGACTTGTAAATGAGAGAAATGCAGTCCGTACAGTTGACCTAGACTTCAAAAAGTAACTTGATTAAGTATCCCATATTATCCAGTAAGACAGATAGATATGAACTAGTCAACACAATGAGATAGGGAAAAATGGTCATCTAAGGGACCGAATGACAGCACTCAGCATGCAGTTGTTAAGGACATTCAGCATCACTATGGCAGGGCCCACTGCGTTGAAGAGGCCCAGGGAGCTGTCCTTGGCCCTTGAATGGCTTTTACCAGTGCCCGGGATAAAGGCAGAGTGAGACGCTCATTTTTATAGGCCACAAAGTTGGGAGGGTTGGCTAAGAAACTGGAGGAGACTCAGGATTCCAAGAGGAGCACGAGTACTGAGCTCAATCTAGGAAGATGAGATTCATTAGTGATAATCGTAAGGTCTTATATGTGGGGCTTTAGCTGACAAGTACAAGGGGGTAAGCAGGTGCGTGAAGTTCATTGAAAAAAAGAATTGAGGACCGAAGGCACCACAAGCTCAGTCTGAGTCAGCACTTCAACGTGGAGAGCTTATGGGCCCTGTGGCCGTACGGCCTGGCGCACACTTCTCCCCAATCCTCTGCTCTGGCTGGGCTTATCGGGAACACTGCTCAATTCACAGTTGGGGAGGGCAATGATAAGCTGAAAAACAGCCACAAGAAGGCAACAAGGATTGGGATGCTCCAAGTTAACTGAGAACCAGGCCATGGAACTGGGAAAGAGAAGACCCCGAAAGGATTTCTTAGCTGCCTTTAATTATCTGGAAAACCATGGAAGAATGTTTGTTCTGTCTACTTCCCCCATCACAAACCAAGCAAAGACACAGATATAGGTGAAAACTTCCCATCAATCAGTGCTGCCAAAGGGAATAGGTTTCCTCCTGAAGGTCTGCAGGCTACAACTTGACCATCACTTCTTAGGAGAATTCCCTGTAGATGGGGATTACTTAAGTGTCCCTGGGGACCATTCCAACTCTCAAATTCTGCCATTCCACCATGGAATTCTAGGGCCAATAAAGCCAGCTAGAAGAGAATGGGAAGGTAAAATTGGAGAGCACTGCGTTTAGGAACCCGGGTCGCATCGACAACGCTTAAGCTGCTTGCTGCCTGAAAAGCCCATCTTTCAAACTCCAATAATGCTCTTAATAGCTCTCTCTGGCTGTGGATCATAAACGAGCAACTACCAAAAGATTTTTTAAAAATCAATTTAACTCTTAGTGAGCCTGTGGAACACACCAAATGTTTTCGAGTGCAGTCCAACCATAAGGAAGAATCTTAACATCTACATGGCTGAACTTTTGTGGGAGAAGAGGCTCATTTAGGCCTTGTTTTAGACCACTCATCCATATGACTATCAAGAGATGAACTATTATAAGACACTACTCCCTTTCCATAGCCGTATCAGAGATGTCATAGGGACATACATATACCATTCTCAAAAAACTTGAAATACAAGCAAAGTTGACATTTAGATCTTTTCCACTCTTTTAGAGTTAAAAGATCCTGCTTTGATACATGCTAAAATGACGCTCACATGTATTTCTCCTTTATATTTTTATGAGATCACAAAAGAAATCTCAGAGGCCTTCTTTTATTACAGATGAGCAAACTGAAGCCAGAAAGGTGATGTCCAAGGCCACACAGACAAAAAAGTATCAGAGGAACCCCGTTCCTCCAGATTTAGAGCCACACAAGTTCTTTAGATCCCCCAACTCTTCCTTAAATTCTTTCTTACCTGTTATTTCCACCCCACCTGAATCCTACAAAAGTTTATTAGGTGCTAGCTGAGGAGGCAACACTGCTAGGCAAGCTACAAATATAAAAACCTACCCTCTCCTGCCCTCAAGGATCTTATGTTCTATTACAGGGTTGCAACATGTACCCAAGCAAGGAAACACAAAATCATCTGAGTGGAGAGAAAACATTTCTTTCAAGGAAGGCTTCTGCACTGGACCTGAGCCCTGAAGAATACCAAGGACTCCAAGAGAGGAGAGATGCATTCTAGGCATCGGGAGGGCTCATGCAAAGGCACACAGCACATCAATTACTTAAATGCTAAGAGTTCAGCGTGAATCAATGATGGCTGACGTTATGGTATTGCTATTCAGTTGTATTGATCATGTTCAACTCTTTGTGACCCAGTTTATGGTTTTCAGGACAGAGAAACTGGCATGATTTGTCATTTCCTTTTCTAGTTCATTTGACAGATGAGGAAACTGAGACAAACTGGGTGAAGTGACTTGCCCAGAGTCACACATTAAGTGTCCTGAGGCCATATTTTAACTCAAATCCTCCTGATGCAAATGCTGCTACATCTGTTCCCCTTCCTGTCTATCTGTTGTCTTCCATCTCCTTTTACCTATAAGTTCTTCTGTCTCAGTTGTTATCATGACAAACTTCCTGGAGACTAATTTCCCCTGCACTGCTTTTCAATGTTTAATAAGGCAATATTTCTTGTAATTTTCCAATATCTTTCTCTGTTGGTTTTTAACGAATGAGCTTGTATTATAAACCAATTTTCTGGCAATACTCTCGTTACTCACCAAAATTTTCTTCCCCCGACTCACTGCTTACTTCCAAAAGAGTTTCAGGGATTTATTTAATTCGCCATCTCAGCAATGAGCAGAACTAGCCAGGGGAAAATTCTAGTACACAATCTGTCTCTCAACTAGACTTTAGAGATGTTATGTAAAACTCCCAAATCAGAAGAATTCTGTGGCGAAGTCCTGAAAGCCTCGCTCGCCTTTTAAATGGTAACATCTGTTTGGCATTCCCAGATCCGGTTGATTATAGGATCACCGATTTAGAGCTGGAATGGACCTCAGTCTAACCCCCTCATTTTGGCGATGAGAATTCCAAAGCTCCGATATTAAGTGTTTTTCATGAACCTAAAATACCGACATTATAATCTACTCAAGTTATTCCAGGTGATCACTCCGCCATTGTACAAAGTAATAATGTTAACTCGGCCCCCAGGAAATTCAGCCTTCTACCAGAAGGGCCCCTGAAGTCTTTCACGGTAACCAAAGAGCAAACAAGTATTTGGTCTAGTGCTCCATAGGGGCAAATCACTGTACTGGGGCTGTAGTGTGAGAAAAATGAATGGGACTTGCTTCCTATCCTCCGGGAGTTTGTAATCTAGCAAGGGAGAGAAGGTGAACTGACAAAATAATTATAATACATATCCAATGTGGTATGAAATCAAAGGAGAGTTCAGAGGCAGAGAGTTCAGAGATGCAGAGTCCCAAAGAATCAGGTCATCAGACAAGCTCACAGAGCTACATTTAAAAATAATTTAAGTAAAAAGGAAAATGGCGACTTATTTTAACATCTTTTCTAAATAAGAAAGCAAATAATACTTTTATCCAACAAATGGCCTGGAGGTTCCAAATAGCATTTATTCTGGCTGGAATGGAAAGAAGCAGAGAGAGCTTATAAAGTAAGGGAAAATGCCATTGACCTATGTTTTCTTACTTTCTCCTTCCTTTCTTCTCTCCTCTTTCTTTTCCTTCTCCCTCCTTCTTTCCTGTTGTTAGTCTGTTAACCTTTCAAATCTGAGAGGCAGAGCAGCAGAGTGGCTAGAGGGGCCAGCCTCGAAGTCAGGCCAGCCCTGAGTTCAAGCACTTTCTCTCTATCTCCTGGCTGTGTGAGCCTGGTAAGTCATTTAAATTTCTCAGTGACCCAGACAACTCTCTAAGCTCTTGGCTATACAAGGCACAGATCTTAACAGAAGAGGAAGCGTCTACGCCCAGGAATTCTCCACATTTGAAAAATCACAGATCTAGCCCCAAAAACAAATCCTACCAGTAACTCTGAGGAGAGTCATCTCTACATAATATCAACTCTCAACTCTTAAGTTTCAGACGTGAGATTTAATTATTTATTTTACTTTTTGCAAAGAGGTATGACGTACCATGAGAGGGGGCCTCATAACCAGATCTCTGCGGGAGTGCAAGTGGCTGGCTACCAAATGAACCTGCTTTAATGAGAACTTCATTTTTCATAAAGCAGAAAAAGCAACAAAAGTAAAGTACATTCTGGATCTGTTGGGTTAGTCACGCCAGGGATCTCTGGGAGGAGACAGCCATTCCATCTTAGAACTGACTGTAGAGAAGAAAAGGGAACACCAGCAGAGCCTCCTCAGGGTCTAAAGAAAAGAGATGGAAACAGAGAACTAACTGACCTACTTAGATTTCAAACAAACAAATATCGAGAGCATGGAAGCCATGGGAGGCAAGTGGGGGAAAAAGAGAAAGGCAAAGAAAGTCCTACAAAGATGATGTTGGGAATAGCAAACTGAAGGCTGGGCTGAGACCCACCAAGTTAAGCTAAGGATCCCCAATCAGCCAGAAAGGGCCTCAAAGGGCATCTCCATCCAGAGCCTTCCTCAGACCGATGAGAAAGTGGGGCCCAGGGAAATTAAGTGTCTTGGCCAAGATCCCAGAGGTGAGATTTGAAACCAAGTCCTCTGACTGCAGTCGGCCCTACTTCCCTGTGCCGCAGGAACACCTTTTTTTAAATTGCCTCGTATCTGAAGGGCTAGCATGAGTCATAGACCCATAGCCTAGAAAAATATTGTTAAAAAGATGGACCCTGATTTCAGGGAAAAGCTTGAGTCATTACAAGCCCTGAAGTCTCCCCCAGTTAGTCAAGCCCACTCGCCTTCTGTCCCATTCTGGGCTCAGTCACTCTCCACGTGCAGAGTTTGTTCGGTTTCTAGGCTGCTGCCCAAACAATTAATCAACCAACAATTACTTACCAAGTACCAGACACTTTGCCACATGTTAGTGGTATGAAGAGAAGGAAGAAGAGGAGGAGGAGAAAGAAGTAGTTCTTACCCTCAGGGAACTTACATTGGACAGGGGAGACAACACACACAGCATCAATTCAAGGCCTTGGGGGGGGGGGGGGGGGGGGGGGGGGGGGGGGGGGAGGTCTCCAGCAGCTCGGGAGATCAGGAAAGGTCTGGTGGAGGAGCTGGAAGGAATTCTGAAGATAATTGAAGGCGTCTAAGAGGCAGAAGAGAGACGGCGGTCCAGACACGGAGGTTAGCCACCAAGCCAAAGGAGAAGTGCTCTGTGTGAAGGAGAGCTCCGATACCAGGGGAGTGTATGGCAAATGCTCAAACACTTGCAAAGCAGCAATAATCAAGACTTAGACAAACACAGGCAACTGTACTTGGTTCTAGAAGTAACTTGGAGTAAGGGGAGTAACGTGCACAGGGCACCTGGGCTTTGGCAAGTGAGTGGAGGCTGCCTGGAAGGGATGAGACAAAGTAGGTTCACTAATAAGGAAACTACGGTAAGAGCCCAGGGGAGAGATGATGAGCTGGCGTAGGCCGGTGGCCATGCGAGTGTGGAGAAAGGAGAGATGTGGGAAGGGTGGTGGGGGCAGGATTTATAAACGCTAGCATATGAATGAATAGGAAGGAGCAGGAGTCAGGGGCCGATTGTGAGATTGCCAGTTTAGGTGAACAGAAGGAAGGTATCATCCTTGAAAGAGACAGGCAAGATAAGAGGGCTGGAAGTCTAGGGGCAAAGATAATGAATTCTGTTTTGGATCATTGGTTCTGAGAAGCCTGTGGAACAACCAAATAGAAATGTGCACTAAGCAGGTGTTGACGGAGAACTGGAGCTCTAGATGGACAGTTCTGGAGGTGGACTTAAGAAGGGAACTGAATTCATGGGAGCTGAGGGAGAGGAAGAGGGAGCCGGCCCAAAACAGCTTTCAGAAACTCCTGGTAAATGTGGATGATGTTTCAAAAGCAAAGGAGATGGAAAGGAACAGTCTCATGGGCAGGAGGAACAATGGAAGGCAATGTCACAAAAATCCAGCATATATTCAGGAAGGAAGTGCCCCATGTCACAAAAAGGCCCAGAAATGGGAAAACAACTAAGAAAAGGCCATTAAGTTTGGCCAAGAGATGACCCGTCTTCAGCTGAGTGAAGAGCAAGAGGCTCCTGAAGGGCCTAAGAAGTGAGTAAGCCCCAAAGTGACAGAGTTGAAAGCTTGCCCCCCAGGAGCCCTGCTTTTGGAGGGAAAACTGCTGTTCGTCCTTCATACTCCAAGAGAACCTCATCGAGTTCAGCATGACTGACTGTGGCCAACACAAGGTTGGGACAGATTGGGCACAAAAAGTCTGCCTTGGGATGGAGATGTCCCTAGATTTGCGCAGCTCGTGCTTCCTTTCTGCTCTAGGATTCGGCTTCATTTGTGGAGAATACTGTTCCTAATGCAGATGCGCCATGCTTGGTGGTCCTGGGCCAGTATCTCCCATTTCTTGTTCCCCCATGTCTCACAATCTATTCTTAAGTTTTTCAGAGAGACCTTGAGATATCCCTGTATCCCTTCTTCTGACCTTGGTGTAAGCTCACACCTAGGTTGGAAGAGGTAGAAATGGAAGAGAGATGTAGCATGCATTTACTTAATAGGCATTTTTGATATGCTTTGGTTTTTTTAGTGGACAGGTCATTATTTTTAACTTTTTATTATCCTATCTACAAAAATCCTATTCATCCTAGGTTGGGGAGTAGGGGGCAAAGATCCAGAAAGAGTTCATTATTCGAAAATAAGGACTCTCCTGGGAAAACAATAGTGATGTTGGGCCACTCTACTCTTGCCTTTTCCTAAAATTTCCTACCTCTTTTTAAAAACTAATTTATTTAATATTTTCCCCAAGTTATATTCAAAATAAGTTTGTAAACAGTTGTTTTTAAGATTTTTGAGTTCTAGGTTCTCTCTTATCCCCACCCACAATTTTAAAAAATCACATGAAGTTATGTAAAACATTTCCAGAAAAGTCAAGTTGTGAAAGAAAGACATAAGATCTCCTGCCCTAATGAAAATAAAAATCCTCAAGAAAAATTAAGTTCAAAATAAAGAGATAGAGAAATAGAGAATGCTTTGCTCTGTATTCTAACTTAATCAGTTCTTTCTCTGGATACTGATAGGATTTTTCATCTTAAGTCCCTCAGAGAAGTTGCCCCAGCTCGTTCTGCTGATCACTTATGTCCTGACTAATTCACACAGTAGAAGCAGGAATTCTAGATGTTCTGAGATGTCTTTCTACAATGTACTTGGGGAAAAAGGCGTCCACAAACCCACCTGAGAAGCAACGTAGCTATTTTAAATAGAAAAGAATAAGCCAGTCGGCCCATTTGGAGAAACAATCATTCCTCCTGCCGACAATGTGCCGCCTGCCCCCAGTCTGAGCCTGTGAACTCGCTGACAAGCTGTTGGCCCCCAGTCCCCAGGCCAAGCCTGCCAGCAAGCTCCCTCTGCCACCAATCTGATCAAAACCAGGAGAGCTTTTTTAAAGATGAGCAACAGTTTAATTTGAGGGGAAAGTTTTTTAAAAAGACAAAACAACCTTGTGTGCAAAGCTTCACCTTTGGTTTTTTACATGCAGAAAGCTTTCCCTCTGTCCTAGAGTCACACATACAGAATCACTTGTGTATGCGCTGCAGAGAAGGCCATTCTTTTTGTCTGTATGTTTACCTACCTTGGCTCTGTTTCTCTTTAGTTTAACTTCTTAGTTCCCTTTGTGAACGTCCCTCAGTTTTCCAAATTATTAGTCTTGCCCTCGCCATCATTCAACCAGCCAAGTTCTCCCTGGCTTCCATGGAAGGAAGTCTGAGGGTTAGAGCTGGACAGAAAATGGTCTCCGGCTTCTCTGATCTAGCAGGGCTTCCATTACTGAAGCTCTGGGACCACATTAGGCCTCTGGGCTTTGGACAAGGAGTTCCAAGAAACTCTTACAATGAAAGACCCAACCCCTGGAGCTGGACACTTGTGTCCTATTCTAGAATTGTGGTTCTGAGTGGGCCAAAGGAGACAGGAGGCAGAGATGGCAGAGAGTGAGCCTCGAGCCTTATCCCACTCTAGATCCCTTTAGATGAGGCGCAATCTCTAGCTGGGAAGTGACAGCTGCCCATTCCCCCCCACGGGCGTGGGACAGAGGAAGAGCACAGCTAAGCAGAGGCAGGGGGACAAACCAATAAAGGAGTCAAGGAAACAAAGGGAACAAAAGAGGGAAAAAAAGCAGAGGTTGGTCCAGACCATTGAGTCGGATTCAGACGAAAGCAGGCCCAAGAACCGCGACAAGCATCCCACAGGTCGCCCGTGCGCAGGGTTTTCATTTATTTTGCGAACTACTTCCCACTGATGTTTCAGTCCGGTGCTTGGAGGCGCAGCCCACATTGTCACTAGTGGGCAGTGGGTGCACCCCAAATGGGCCATGGGAGGCCGGGAGATCCTACCTGTGGCGGTCGGGAAGTCACTTCGCTACTTCCTGCCTCAGTTTCCTCCTATGTAAGGTGAGGTCCTTTCCAGCTCTAAATGGAAGTGATGGGAAGAGTGCCGGTGGTCTGAGAGCCCAAAGCAATAAGGGGGTTGGGAGTTAGACCTGCAGGAGCCTTGCTTGCTTATGAGGGAGGAGGCAGGGCTGGCAGTGGACGGTGAGCTCGGGCCACCATTTTCCATTTCTGAGACTCAGTTTGCTTTTCGGTAAAATGAGGATGACCTCTGAACTTCCCATCTTGTCAGGTTTATTGCAAGACCATGCCGTAGTCTCAACATGCAACATAAAACTGAGCACTTTCTAAACGTGCTCTTAACTCGTCGAAGGTTTTCAGTTGGCAGGAACCATGTGTCGGTGGTAAACAGCTCATTAAGCCTTTGAGATGTGGTCACTGTGCACTACACTGCCCCGGGAAACAAACAAAGCACAGGGTCCACTCGGGGCTAACCCGCCCAGGCTCCCTCTCACCGTGCACACAAGGGCCTGGGGGCAGCCTCGGGGAGGCCTCCAGAGGAAAGGCTTTCCCTAAATCTGTGAGGAAGGTGCCAGGCGCCACACAGACACTACAGAGAAACAGCCCTTAAGGATGCAAGTTTTACACAGTGCTTCCTAAATGCCGGTCTCACCCTGTAAGGGAGGGACAGGTTTAAGCAAAACAGATATGACTTTACAACTCTGGCCGGAAAAGTCTCATCCATGGAAATGGTTCCCAGGCCATAAGTATGTCCCTGGGAGCTCCTCAGTGACCCCTACCCATCCTCGCTGAGCACATGTGCCCATGGTGCTCGTGAAGGGCCACAGAGGGCGGCTGCCTGACCCGGAGGGGCCGGGCGCTGGCAAGGAGAGCCAGCTCTCTGCTCTGGCACTTCAAAGCCAGGAGATGTGCTGAGATGCCTCCTGAATCTCCAAACAAAACATCACAGGGCATGCACAAACTTGTTTGGATGGTTAACGTTGACTCTGCCTGGCAACAGTTTCCAAAAATAAAGCTTTGAAATTTTACCAAATTTAGTTAGGGAGCATAAATTCTAAAAACGGAATTGGTGCAGGTTTGGGGAATATGCTGCTTCCTTGAATACCTGCTCTACCGAGACTCTTCCAAAAGAGAATTTTTAAAGTAATATTGGGAATATCCCTGAGAATTGTCAGATCATTAGGATGCACCATGTTGACATCTTCATCTTTTAAAAACCTTCCACTAAATTTCAATTGCTTCCCCCAGATGTTCCACTTTTCCACTAACGTTTCCTTCTAGCAAACGGCCAACTACTCCCGCCCTGTGCTACAAAGGCCATTTTGGAAAAGCAGGAGGCAGGCCCGAACGAGAATGGCAAGACAATGGGCCAACAGGGAACTTGGTTCCAGGGATACTATTTTAAATGTCTGCATTCAATTTTAAAAATACACTTAAAACAGTCAATAAGGAAGGAATTCTGTCTTCGCTCCCAGTTCCACTTTTAATGACTTCCTATATGGGAAGCCATGTGGTTTTTCTATGGATCAATGTCTTGTGGCTGACTGTCCGAGGCCAGCAACTGCGCCCAAGAGCTCCAAAACAAACTCAACATACGGACAAAGGAGTCTGTATTTTAATCCCGGTGACATTAAGTCAGGGGGTGACGTGGCCAACTATGGCTGACAGAAGGACGTCAGCACGTCGTACCCCGTCCCCTCTGCAACCCTGCAGATTTCAGAGCTATTTCTAAGTTAGGAAAATGCATGACGGGCAATAGGAGTAAAGTTTTGTTTTTGCCCCAATGAACTAACTTCACTTGGTTGACTTTAGTCCTGCGCGCTTCCGCCATTGTGGTGTTATTCTCCTCAAAGCTTAGACCAATATGGTTTCTCTCCTTCTATGTTAAGGCTGCGATTCTTTTATTCTCAAACACCTCTGTGACAACAGATCTTTGGGGGTCTCCAATCTTTACTCATAGAATGGGGGCTCAGCCTAGGCTTACTGAGAGACAAAAGCTCGGGGTCTTTGTGGGGAGTGTCCTTAGAGATTCATCTGGGCCTTGGTTAAGGGTTAGGGCAGTGAAGGAAGGTGATCTGAGAGAGGGGACGGTGGACAACAATTGGGGGATGGGGGGAAGAAAGTACAAAAAAGATCACGGGGAGAGGCTGAGTCTGGGGGCTTGAGCCTGGAGACAGTAGTAGCCAAAATCATGGAGGGCCTAAATGAGCTCTAGAAATGGGGCCCAGCATTCCTGAGCTCCAAGGGCTGCAGACTGCAGGTCCGGCTCCCCACTGGGAGTTCCCTACCCAAGCAAAGGACTCTCCAGTGTCTGGCTGATCCTGGTCTAGCAGAGCGTCAGAGTGGGATGGAGGGTGACAGGAGAAGCAGGGATGCCCAAGAGAATCTGAAGCAAAGACTCGATTCTTACCCTAAAGCAACGTCCCCCTAAGTGCAACCTCAAGCATTTCATGACTCCATGGGCCTCCCTGTCCCCTCACATGCTAAAGTGGCTCCTCCACTAGTCTCCGCACTCCTGGGGCAGGGAGTAAGAGCTGGGGACCGGAGAGTTCCTGCCTTCAACCTAAAAAGAGATGAGTTTTCTGGGTGCTTTCTAAAACACACTCTGTTCTACTTTTCCCAGGATGCTCCCGGGCGGCCGTGCTTTCCTTACAGAGGAGGCAGCCATGTTCCCGGAGTGACAGCCACGGTGCAGACATGTCTCTGCTTTTAGGAAATCACCATTTCACATTTTGATAATCAGCGCGCTTTTATAGGGGGATGTTCGTCCCAACAGCCTTAAGGGCAGCTGGAGACAAGCAGACCTAAAGACCTTCTACCCGAAGCCCCAGAGAAGCCTGGCCCAGCGACGGCCGATGCCTCTGCCGAGAAAGGCTGGCTCTGGGTGCGCCTCAGAGCTCAGGACGCAGTAATAAGCCCGGAGTGTGTGATGTGCACATGGGACTGTACAGAAGCACAGACGGGTCCTGCGGCTGCGAAAGCCTAAGCTCGGGGACCACTTTCCATCCATACACGGATTTGGTTTGGTCATTTTTCAGTCACGAAATCTGCATGGGCCTCCTGGATTTTTAAGGACACATGGGAGCAGTTTGTCCTTCTTGCTCCAGCTCCTTTGAGAGATGAGGAAACTGAGACAGAGTGAAGTGACGATCCAGGGTCGCACAGTGAGGAAGTGTCCCAGGTCCCATTTGAACTCAGGTCCTCAGCTCCAGGCCCTCAGGCTATCCACTGGGTGCCACCTAGCTGCAAATGTATTTATGGAAGGGGTGTGTGTGTGTGTGTGTGTGTGCACACATACCCCTACACATAGACCAGGTCTGGGAGGAGAAATAAAGTCAGCTGTTTCCCCATAAGTGACTTTGTGATCCTGGGAAAAGGCTCCTCAGCTTCCTGGGCCGGCGGGCAGAGACCAACATTGGTGAAGCTCTCCCAGCACCCGGTGGAAAAGTGTCTATATGGCCTCAAGCCTCTCTCTCTGTCCTTTTGGGCTGAAAAATATCAGCTTCTGACCCGTCCGATGGCTGGCACCGCCTCCTGAGGCTCCGGACTCTGAACACCCAAGGACTCGTTTTTCCTAATGAGGAAGTGAGAACCATCTTGCTTCGGACCAAATTTAACAGGGGAGACATTATTTCAGACACGGAGAGCCAGATCTGCGGGGGAGGGGGGGCACAGGAGCAGGTGGGGGGCCTTCCCCATGAGGAGGCCCGAGAGCTCGGCCCACTGACACGGGACGATTCCTGCTGCGGGTTTTGTCACCAGAGGTAACCCGGCTAAAAGGTCTTTACCCAATGGCCAGGTGTGCATTTCCCCAGTTGCAATAGGTTCTAGAGGTTCTAGAATAGGTCTGCTCCTCACTCCTCAAAGGGCACAGAACCTCACATCCATTATGCGACCGAAGCCAACAGCAAACAGAAACCTACAGGCCCAGGGGCCCTCCCACACACTGGCTGCCCCGGGTAGGCAGGAGCGTCACATGTTTGCCCCGAGGACTTTCTTCAGCTACAAGATGAGGACAGTGGCCGCACCACCCTCTTATTACTGTGTTATCGGAAGAAAAGAAATGGTAAAAAACAAAGCCCAGCCCCCTCTATCCTCCTCTGGCAAGTCTAGCACTTTGCAGTGTGAGAAGGAAGGGGGGTTCACAACACAACAAGTGGACTTCCCAAATAGATGAGAGCTGTAGAAATCATTACTCCCATTTCACAGATGAAGAAACCGAGGCCAGAAAGACAAAGCCCTTGAGGGGGAATTGGAAGCTAGATCTAGCCCGACTCCTACCCGCGGCCCTTCTCCCATTAATCCACCTTAGCTGAGTTAGTGCATGAAGAAGATGCCTGGGGCCCGTCCCAGGGAGGCAGCCTATGCTGTGCCTCCTGGTGACCAATCGGCACCTCCCAAGTACCTGAATTCCAGAATCTGTCCCTAGAACTCCCGCTTCGCAGCTACAGAGACAGGGCTTGTCTCCCCGTTTCCTTGGGATTTCTTGTTGGGAACTGCTGCATTTCCTAGGCCCTGGAGAAGGGTTTTAGTAGCAAAGGTGTAGAGGTCATGTTTGAGAGGAGGATCACAGATTATCACTGGAAGGAGCCTCGGGACCCACTGAGCCCAGTCCCCTCATTTTGCAGATGGGAGCAGAAGCCCAGAAGGTCCGAGCCCGGCCACGGTCGCCGCAGCACATCTGCAGCCGGGTCTCTGCCTTTGCAGCCCGTGGGACCTTTGGATGGAGTCTATGGAAACACCGGAGAAAGCCGAGCCTGCAGGCTCGCACCTGGGCCCTGTGCACAGTGGTACAGGCTGCTGAGACGGGCAGGGCAGGTCCAAGAGGAAAAGAACCAAAAAACCCATGGGCAAACACGTCAGGTAAGGTGGCCCAAGGGCGGGCGGCGTCCGTGAGTGACCAGAGCAGAGTCAGGGGGCAGGGCTGGAGAATTCAGGCTGGCACCGGAGAGGAGCAGTTCAAAGGTCCGGTTCATCCTTCGGTGCCCAACCAGAGAACCCTCTTCCCCCCTTAAAGCGGCATTGCCATGGAGACGCAGAAACTTTCCCTGGAAGGGAGGGGGCGGGGAGCAGGAGCAGCCACAGCTCCCCTCGGCCCCTTCAGGCCTCCTCCGAGCCCAGCCTGGCTGAGCAACAGCAGCAGGGAAGCCAAAGAGCCGAATGCTGGAGCTCCTCCAGCTGCCAATCACAAGCAGATTTCCTTCTAACAGTCTCCGTGTTGTTCAAGTTAGTTGTTTTTCCAGGGGGAGCACAATGGGGTCTGGTTATTCATTGAAAAAGTCTGTAAGTGGGCACCGCCCTCCATTCACAACCAATTTGGAATGCTCCCCTCCCGGGGGAGGGGAGGGCGGGGGGAGGGGGGCCTCTGCTGTTGCAGGCCAAGAAATGGGAAATGACACTTAAGATCATAACAGAGACCAGCTGTCTGTGAGGGGAAGCTCACCCTGCATGCGGCGTTTATATAAGCAACTCAAACACTGCAGGAAGGGCCCGCTCCGCTCCCTAGGACGCGGCCGCCCCGCTACTCGCCGCCGAGATCAGGAACGATTGGGCCAGGCAGCTCCCGGGGAGCTCCGGAAGTGCCCTCTGGCCAAGGAAGAGGGCCAAAGAAAAGCCAACTTGGGCAGCTTTGTTCAAAAGAAGTTGTTTAAATCCGACTGTCGGCTACCGGCAGGGAGAAGCCTTCGGCACCGGTCTGCTCCCCGCCCGAGGCCTAGTTTCCAGCCAACACTGTCCCCCACAAGGATTGTGGGGAAGGGCCCTTCAGCCAGGTCTCCGCAGGCTGGGCTCCCAGCAGTCACTGCCTCCTGGATGCTCCTTCTCCAAGGCCCTTGGGCAGCAAGTCAGCCCCAGTCCCCTCTTTGAGCTTCAGATTGGTCAAGGGGTTCCTGAATCCAGAGCCCAGTTTGGGCGTGGAGAGTCAGGGAGGGGGCGACTCTGACAAGGGCCACTTAAGACCAACGGTCTTAGGCTTCTGAGACAAGTAAAGCCGGGATCCTTTCTGGAGGAGGGCAGGTGGCCTGTCCCACTGGTGACCCAGTGTCAGCAGAGGGGAGGGGTGTCCACTAGCTGCTGGCCCTTCTTTCCTGATGGGCTCTTAAACGCACCTTTCTGTCTCGGCCCTCCTGTCACTGAAGCTCTGACCACTGGGCCTGACTGCCCCAAATCCCCTCTAATGCTCCCATCAAAGCATCTCTCTGGGACAGTCTGTGCTTGCCCCCAGGAGCCCAGCCCACGTCTGAAGGCCGCCCACACCCTACACTCTGGCCCACCCCGTGCCGCCTGCCAGGTCCCCTCCTTTCCGTCTACACGATCTTCCCTCCGTGTCTGGGGTCGTCGGAAGCTATGCCCGAAAGGTTCTGCTGTGGCTGGTCCCCCCCACAGCCGCCTCCTCCCCGTCTTTATCTTTAATTACGGCTACGGGCTGAACTACGGAAAAAGCCGTGGCCACGTGTCAACACCCACATCAACAGTTGGGCTCAGCCTGTGGCCCAGCGAGGGGCTCGGCCTGGGGAGTCTGGCGGCCATCGGGGCCGGGATATGGCCCTGCGTCCCTTCGGAGTGCACCGGCACCGGGCTCCCGTCAAGGAGCCCAAGGAGTTCATGAAAAGGAAATTTCCAAATGCAGCCCGTCTGGTCCTGGCAGCAGCGGCGCTGGCACTCCACCACGAGATGGGAGCTGCGAACACGGCGAGACGCTGCTCTCCCGGATGCCAAGTGGGGAACGCTTGGTGCCAGGTCACAGATGGGAGCTCTAACCGCCTCAAGGGCACGCCGTGGGCGAGAAGGGGCGCTGCCCTCTCACTGCTCTACCCGGGGGTGCTTTACATTAAAAAAATAGCTGAGTGAATGCTCTCACTACAGAAAGACTAAAAAAAGGCTTTAATATAATCTTTTAGGGATTGGAATCAAGAAAGTGATAAGGGGGAATGAAAGTGGCAGAGATTTTTGGTGGCCAGATCACAGGACAATATCCATTCCTTCCTTTTGGAATGGTGTAAAAGAAATGTGTCAACTGCTCCAGAACCCTGTGCCCTTTGGCACCTGCCCTTTGGACTTGTCTGGCGGACCCAAAGGCCTGCTTCCCCTTCCCAAGCCCACTCCCCAAATACAGGGAGGCTTGGAAGAAGTCCACTGGATTTTGGGGGGGAGTAAGAACAAAGAGAGGGGTGAACATTTCTTGTTTCTACTAGACAGGAGATGCCATTCTCTGCCTGAAGTCTTACCTATTAGTCTCCCCTCCCCCCCAGGCAATTGGGGTTAAGAGACTTGCCCAGGGTCACACAGCTAGGGAGGGTTAAGTGTCTGAGGCCACATTTGAACTCAGTTCCTCCTAATTTCCAAGGCTGGCACTCTATCCACAGCGCCACCTAGCTGCCCCAGCCAGTCTTAATCACTGAATGGGGGGCAGCCTCAGCCCAACTGAGACCCGGTGAAGACCTTTGCCCACAAAGGCCTCCTGCTTCCAGGGCCGTCCCCATCCTCCTGATCTCTATCTGGCCACTGGGCCCAGATGGTCTGGGGGGGGAAAGTGAGGCAGGTGACCCTGCCCAGCCCGCCCCGGCTTAAATCCAATTCATCTGCGTCATAGCATCACCTCCCAGATGTCAAGGTCCTCTTTGAGAACAAAGAACAAACACAACAATTTTACGACAACAAATTAACTAGAATTTGAAGAAAGAGAATTTTGCTAAAGAACCGGTTCACTTAAGGAAGGAGAAACTCAGATCCTAGAAACCAGGAGTTAAAAGCCCACCAGACTAACCAAACCCGGACAGCAAAGGACCTCACCGGTCGGCCCGCAGTAACTTCGGCATTTCGTAAGGCAAGAACACAAAGACAGAGCAGGTACAGGAGAAAGATCGTCTTGCTTCTAATCCCTGGTCCTTTCCATAGCTCTTCCTTCCCTTCTCCTCTGACTCCACAACAACTCATTGTGTGGAAAAGCATTCATTTTTGAACAGGAATAAGAGTCCCTCTCATTTAAATGATCCATGGCGATGGACATTCTCCCCTAATCTTTCAATAGCAGGAGCCTTGGGCATGGGCCTTCAGATAAAGCTAAGAACAAGTTTTACAAGTGTCTCCCACAGATAAGAGCGGATTCAAATCTGCTAGATCCGAATTCTGGGAGGAAAAGGCACTGTATCAGATTGCACAAATCCCACAGGCTACTGCACAACTCAAATCAAGGCCAGTGAAAAATCAATGGAAATTCACATAGGTTTTAAAAACCCTGCTTTACATTTCAGCATTCATACCACAATTAACAGAACACGCCAGTCCCGTTCCTTCCACCACACTTTCTCTACTGAACGCCATTCAGGCCACGGGATTTGTCAGCTACCTACCTGCAGCAAGTAGTTATGATTCTGGTCATCTCCACTTGTTCCCTGAGATTCAGATTGCAGAAAAATGAGTCATCTACGACTGTGGTCCAAATTAAATGTTCTAACAACGCCACTATTAAACCCAATAACGGGAAAAACCTCTAAGACACAATCCTCACAATGCTCTGTGAAGGAGTATATCCCATGGTCTCCATTTTATAGATGAGAAAATCTGGGTTCAATAACCTTCCCAGAACCCCAAAGCTCCCCACTTTTCGGATGATCGGTCCAATGAATTATTTAGATCATAGCAAGTGATTGTTTAACCTTCCACTGCAAAACTCAGCCTTCATTCAAGAACTTTTGATAACATCCAGTGACTTTATAAATGGTTGGGAAGACACTATTTATATAATTTTAAAATTCTCATTAAAAATAGCCATAACATCTTTCCTTTTTGCAAAATGAAATCTAATTAATTTTCTTATATGTCAAAGGGATTGCTTAGGAAAAATTCACATTAATTTATCTCTCCATTTACAGAGCACATTCTGTGCAAGAAATCTATGGGATAAGTAACACAGATACTCCATTCCTTTGTAGAGGAGGAAACAGAGAGGCTGACTGATATCCCATGTCACACAGCAAGAATCAGTAAATGTCAGCCCCCTGAATCCAAATCTGGCTAGCATCCTTCCCCCATCTCAGACAGCTTCATATCACAGGATCTTTATTAGTTAATCTTTCAAGCACCCCAGGTAAGTGGCTTCCATTTCCAGCTCATCAGTGAAAAATGGGCAGGAACCTCTACAGATCTTCCAAGTCTCTGTGTTCTGTGACTTCAAAAATAGTCAAAATGGCCCGAAATACAAGAGATTTTTCTTTGAAGATAACTTTCCATATCAATTTGAAAAGCTTTTCTGTGAAACCTTAAGATAAAATGACTATACTGCATTTTTACAGGGTAGTCGGCATTTTACAAAGTTCTTTCCTCCCAACATCTTCATGCTATGTAAGTGAAAATAGTATTACAGGAATTTTTACAGATGGAGAAACTGAGGCTCGGGGTAAATATCATGTCCCTGATCACAGAGGGAGCTAGCGCCAAACCTAGGTAGCCTAGACCAGACCAGAGACATCATTTCCTGATCCTCTGCTTTGGGGGCAAAGACCAGATGATGGCATCTACCTAGTTAGAAAGGTTTCAGGTAAAGGCCCAGGGTCGGGTTGTGTATTTCTGTAATTCAAGGAACAACCCAAGTGGAGAGAGATTCACCAGCAAGAAAGAGTCATAGCAACAACTCAAGAAACCAGTGTTTAAATACGGATGGGGTGCACTATGACTCTGTGGAATAAATACACACTCATGAAAACAGGGGCCTTTTGATATATTCAATATCAAAGTCAACATTCCCTTACTCCATAGGTATAGAAATGGAGAAATAATTTCTATAAAGTTGCAGAATAAGCCAAGATTAGAACTCCCGACATGAGGACGCCACCTGGGGCTGTATCCACATATTTGGAACAATTAAGGGCATCGGCATGAACTAGACAGATCCTATTCTCTGGCAGTTTGCAAATTAATTTTTTAAAAGCATTTGCTTCTCTTCCTAGAAGAAAAGACCTTTTCCAGCTAACAGTCTACAGTTCTTTAAGAAGACCCCAAGAGGCCAGAGGCCAGGGTCTGGCTTGACAAGGAATAGTGATATTCACCAGAAATCACTGATGCCTCATTAATATCTCAAGGAAATAAGAACATCAAGTCTGATCACAAAGTTTCTAGGTGGGGGAACTGTGTGCTAGTAGAACTAGATTTCTTGAATCTAGGTGGGAAAAAGCACAGAAGAGGATGTATTTATTTAAACCATAGTTTAAAAGCAGAATATGAAATATTCTATCAAGAGGCAGAAAAAAAGGGCAGAAATACATTTATCCTAACTAGTTATTCTTTGGAGAATGATGATTTGTCATGTTTCCATAATGAAATGCTTCCTCATTGATTAATTTTCCTACTTTTTTTGGTGAACTAATTAATGTACTAGGGAATCACAGGAAATTTAGCAATGATGGGTCAGATAAACAACAGTTAAAATTTCTCATCTTTCTATAATTGCAGCGATGATGACTGTGGGGAGAGATTTAATTGACACTGTAAAATATAGCACTTCTGACCAACCACAGTCAGGTTTCATTAAACTTAAATGAGTCCCTCCCTCACCTCTGGCAAAATCATGTGATCTTCTAAAAAGCTAATTCAAGAAGAGGAAGGAAAATCCTGCTCAGACTTTCAGAGAAAAGCTAGCCTGTGGGCCAGGAGTTGAGCTTGCCAGGCTTTTGTGCTTCTGCAATGCTAATGTGAATTGCAATCAAAGTGAATAGCGAAAACTAAAAGGATCCAGAGGGCAAATGTATAATTTTGCTCCACTCCTTGGCAAATATGTGCCCCTTAGCTGCCCTACTTCAAAGGCTAATTCCTAGAAATGGGCCAGAAAAGGGTACATTATAGTTAAGTGGGCTTCAAGGCAAAATTCTAAAATGAATTATTAAAAAGATAATATGTACATGGAAAGGAAACCGGTAATCTCTATGAACCAACATGGGTTCATTATTAACAAGTTAAGCCAAATTCGGCTCATTTTTCCTTTCTGAATAGGTCTCAAGTGACCAGAAACTGTTGTGAGCAAAGGCTGCCCAGATTTTAGGGAAGCATTTGCCAGATGACATCATGTTGGTCAAAAGAGAGAAATGTGAACTAAGGGCTGGGACAATCAGGCAGACTGGGGACTGTTGAAAAATAAAACTCCGGAAGTATTCATTCAGGGCCCAATTTAAAGCACTTGGCCATCTAAAGCCAACCTATCATTCCAGACTACCAGCAAACAACAACAACAAAAGCCTTTTAAAAATTCCCCTCAAGCATTTGGTTTCCCAACTAAAACAGCCACCTTGCAATTCTCAGCCATGTCAGTTCATTTCCCACCTTTGTGCCTTTGCAGAGGCTGCCTCCAGACCTCAAATCCTTTCTCTCTTTATCACCACCTCTTGGGATTCATAACTCTCTTTGAGCCTCAGCTCAAGTATTCTTATAGACAAAGATGCCTTTCATAATTATCCCAGTTCTTAGTGCCCCGCACTCTGGAAAATTACTTCATTTTTATTTTCAACAATCAACAATCAATAAACATTTACTAACTACCTACCACGTGCCAGACACTTAAGAAAAAGACAATCCCTAACCCCAAGGAACTTCCAGTCTAAGGGGAGTCGGTGATACACAATATTTATTGACTAAAGACTTTTAATGTCACATACATCTCATATTTACTTCTCTGAGAATACATTGCTCCCCTCTACTCCTGCCTGGGAATATAAATCCCTGGGAGGAAGGAACCATTTCATTTTTTTCTTCATACCCAGTGTTAGCACAGTATCTGGTAGACATTAGACACGTAATAAATGTCAAACTGAATTGAAATTAAATACCCTGTGCAGGGAAGTGTGGCTGGTGGGAAGCTAGAGTTGTGTCTTTAAGTCTATCCTGTTCAATATTCCCACTCACTCTAGACTTAAATGAAGAAAAGAGGAGGCTTATCAAGTTCATCGATCAGGAAGTGAAAATCAGAGGGAAGTCAATTTCAGTGCACCATGAAAGAAATTCCTAGGAATTAAGAGTTTTCCATAAACAGATGGACTTTCTCCAGTCTCCTATCAAGGGAGGTCTCCAAGAAGAAGCTGAATGACCAATTCTTGAGAATATTATGAGGAGCTTTGTGGTTTAGATAGTGGATGCTCTAGCCGACCTCAAAGGTTCCCTTCATCTCTATGATCCTACAGAGTTAGAGTCTAATGCTTAATGATAAGCCTCATGCTAAACACAAAGTCCTACTTAAAAAATAAAGAGAAAAATGAGTATTCAAAAGGCTTCATTAACAGGAAAGCTGCCCTGTAATGCTCTTGGATTTTGGGAAAGGTATCTAAGTGCTTAAAACTTATTAACCAAACCTACATAGAATCAAAACTAATTGATTTTTTTCTTTGTAATTTTCTTCAATCGTGACTGACCCCTTGTGACCCCATTTGGGGTTTTCTTGGCAAAGGTACTGGAGCGGTTTGCCATTTTCTCCTCTAACTCATTTTATAGATGAGGAAACGGAGGCAATCAGACTTAAGTGACTTGTCCAGCCTCTTGTAGCTGGTAAGTATCTGAGGCTGGATTTGAACTCAGGGAGATGAAGCTTCAGGAACTCTATCTGCTGCTGCGCCACCTAGCTGCCCTTCACTGTAATATAAACTCATGAACATTTTTCCAAATATAAACTGAGCATTTGCTAGCAAGCACCTGAAAGTCTGTTTCCCTATGTTTCCAAATGTGAAATTAATCCAAAGCCAGCCCCCTCTAACTTCTCCCTAGACTTCTTTAGGTTACAGAGAAACACAGTGTCATGAAGGCATTTCAAAGAGTCTCTGCCAAAAAAATAATAATAATAAAATAAAATAAAGGCGCCTCCCACACAGTCTGCAGTTTGGAAAGGCTGAGCCACATCACCAGCACAGAACAAAGTTGGATACAAATCCCCTGCCTTTCATCTTGGAAGAAAACAGAAAATGTGAGTGGTCTTTAGCCATTTAGTGGCAAACTTCCCAATCACTTTAAAGCAATCAAAGAGCAATAATTAACACATATTTACTTTAATAGAGCAAGCTGTGACCAAGCCGAGGAAGCCATTCACCTATGGGCTGGCTCCATTTCCTTTTCAAGTTCCATGGCACCGTGCCTCGGAGATGAGGCCTGTTATTAAAGAATATTTCACTGGTACCTCTGTTCTGACAATTAGTGATTCAGAATATCCCTCCTGAGGGCACGCTGCGGAGACACTGCTTCTGTGAGAAGGGCTCCAGCCCCCCAACACACACACACACACATACACACTCTCTCTCTCTCTCACACACACACACACAATCCCAAACTGTGAACCGTTTCCTGGGGAGACAGAGAACTCGTCCCTGCCTGGCTCAGGTGTTTGCTATCACAAATGATGACTAAGAGACTCGATTTTCTCCATGATGCAACTCTCCAGAGGGACACCATTTTCGACCATTTTCTCCCAGCCGTGCTCACTTGCTGGTGACTAATGCTCTCTCGAGCAGCTCTGCACTGCTCAAATTTCATCAGCAAGCTCCGGCCCTGCCGGCCTCTTGGCCCGTAAAAGCCACCAAACCTGTTGAGGGCAGCACTGAAAGACAGATCATCTCACTGTGGACACCAAGAGTGACCTTGGGCTCTCATCATTAGGCTTTACTGCCCCTAAAGTAATGAGCAATCCGTGTCCCTTTTAAGGGAAAAACTGCAAATGAGAAAACTGGAAAACCCTGCATCTGACAGAGGGAGGGGGGCAGGGTCAGGAGCAAACGCCCACCCGATGTTGGGTCCTGCACCACAAGACTGGTTTTCCTTTGATTTTGAGATAGAAACAAGATCCAGTGGCCTGCACAATCACAAAATGAAACACTGATAACACAGATCCTTCATTAACCAGAATTTCAGGGGAGGGGAAGGCATGGGCATTTGTCGGAGAGAGCCATACCTAAATAAAGAACTCAGGGCAGACCCAATAACGCCCTCAAGCCCGGCAGCTGCCGTGCCAAATGGGCACTTGTATATTCCATCGGCACTACCTGTCTACAGTTCTAAGCAACCTAAGCAAGGTTCAACCAAGGCCTAAAGCCTTCACAACAAGATTCTCAACAGTTTAGGTACCTGACTCCAGGGTACATGCTTTAGAAACAACTTCAATAAGATCACCTTATTAATTCCCGACCCCTCTGAAATTCGATTGCATCTTTAAGGACTGCTAGGGCTCCAAACCTTCATTTCCCCAGCTTAGCTAAGCTGTCCTCTGACAACACTTGGGTTTGGCCCCCAAGCTCATCCTTGAAAGCCTTTCTTCCTCCGCAGGCTGGGAAAACCCATAAGGGCCCCATTGGCTCGGAGGATACAACTTTGCCGCCACATTACACGGAAACATCAGAGCATGGCTAAGGTAGTCGTTTCAGTCAGCAATGAAACCATAAGTGTGGGGGGAAAAACAAAACCCAAGTGTGGTCTGTGTTAAGCAAAAAATATTCAACCAACTCCATTCCCCAAATACTCCAGTTCTGTTATTTTACTAGCGATTCCAGCTGTAGCCGAAATAAGTGCTATTCAGAACGCCTAGAAAATGAATGGTGCTTTGTCAACAGTGAAGGACTATACAAAGGTCAGCTAGGATTATTTTTTTTTATCACTGAGAGTTCAGATGAGATCAACGAACAATAACAAGGAAGGTGCTTACGGTTATCGGACTGAAAATCTGGGACAAACTGTTCATCGTCCGGAACTTGTGCTGGGGGGAGAGAAAGAGACATTTTAGAACTTTTTGGATAAATGAATGTGTGCCGTTAATAATTTTGCATGCAAAAAAAAGTAGACAGCTGAGAAACTTGCCTTCAGCTAACCAGGCCTCCTGGAGTTGGCTGAGATCCTGAAACAACTCTGGAATTGAAAATAACAATAAAACAAAAGAAGTTACGGGCTACTTGGGGAAAAAGAGAAGTCTCTGTTGTTGCTCGATTTAAGTGACTCTGTAACACAGTCCAGCACACTACCTTCGGAGTCGTGAGCCAGATCCGTGTCCAAGAACTTTCTCTTTCTGTCAATCACAGGCCTTGCTCGAAAGTCTTCAGGGTGAGATTTCTGAAAGAAGCGAAAGAGTCGCAGCTGAAGGCTCCCCCTCAGCACAAGGCTTTGGAGAGACATGGCACCATTAACTACATATGGAGAAAACTCCCCAGGCAAACAAAAGGCCACATAAACTTACCCCTGGGACCATAAAAGGGACTTGCTGATCATAAAAACCATCCATTGTGCTTCGAATGTCTTTAAGATCCCTCGGAAAGGTTTCAGCATCTAGTAATTCCTAGGTGAAAGGGGTCCTGTTGTTTGGTGACTCTCGAAGATTTCAAACTGAGAAAGAAGAGGAAGACAGAAAGAAGTAAGAAGCAGCTCTAGTTTCTTTAAGCTCTCAAGAGAACATTCCCTCCTTTCCTAGTGGCACTCAAAGGTCATTTCCAGCCACTAACCGCTGGGTTTGATTAAGAGCATCAAACAGGCGACATTTAAAAGACAAATCTATTTGCTTCTCCTTCTTTTCCTAGACTGATTTTACTCAGAGGCGTGCTAGTCTTTAACAAAACAGGAATGGAGACGGGAGGGGGAGGAATAATCCACATTTCAAAAGGATTCATGGAAGGTCATCATGAAATGGTAGTGAGGGTGTTTAGAGCGGTTATTTATAGACAAGTAGCATCTTGACAGAGGCCAGTGGAGGAAGAAAGAAGCTCCGACCCGAGGATTCAATGATTACCAAAATGAGAAGCAAATATCAAGACAAAGTATCTCCCATGAACACTTAACGGGAAAATGTTTCCGCCTCATTTCTTAGTAACACAACGAGCTCACTTTATTTTTCCTCCCTCCTCACTTGCACCTTCAAAATCGACTCCCAGCCCCGGGTTTTTATGGGCAGGGGCCACACCTTCGTGATAGAAACTGCAGACTTAGTTCAAAGAAAGCTAGGGAATGGATGCCAGTGGAGAAACTTCCAAAGGCTTCCTTGCACTTCAAAAGGCTTAGGAGCTGACGTTCCCAAAAGCAAGTTGTTTCTTAAGCAGAATTTTATTTCTGGTTAAGCTTATTTCCCCCAAAAAAGGCGGTAAGGAAACTCCACTAAAGCTATTGGAGGCAATCTGAAAGAAGGGAAGATGAGCGTCGGAGAGCTATCCTCATTCGGAAAAAATAAAATAAAATTTGAAGAGGAGACTTTCTTTCCAATATATTACAGCCCATTTTCCATCCTCCCAGGCAGCAAAAACAACCGGGAATATGGCTATCACAATTTCAGCTCTCCCTAGATGAAGGAACCATTTTCCTATCCAGTTAAAATCAATTTTCCAGTAGGTGAGAACGAGGTCTAGTTATAAAAAAGCATATAAAATGTTCCTAACTGAGGAGATTCCCAAGCTTTCCACATCTCCCTGACTATTGGCGATGGGAATCGGCTATTAACACAAGCCCAGGAGAAGGAAGGCGGGAGGGGAAGGGGACAAAGCACAACGCACATTTCATAACTTTGCAAGGGAAAAAAAAAAAAGAAAAGAAACCCTCTCTCTCCAAACAGAGCGAAAACTTGCAGGCTATTCCTCCCCCCACCCCCACCACGTCTCCAAAGGCTATGCAAAAATCTCCAAGCAGAACATAAAGGCATTCGAAGGCATTTCTTTCCCACTTTGCACAATCTGCTCCAGTCTATGGTTTAAAAGTGTGTGTGTGAGTGTGTGTGCGCGCGAGGACGAGAGCGAGCGGTGAGATATTTTTAGTCTTATTATGAAATACATTACAGAATCCTTCCCCATGAAATACAAAGATCCTTCCCAGATTCAGAAGCGATCGCTCTTCAGCAGATCCTAAGAGCTGAGCGTCCAGAAAAAAAAACTCCAGTTTTTGTTTAAATTAATTCCTTAGAATGTAAGCAAGCGATCAATCGGGAGTTCCAACTACTTCCTTCTTTTTGCACCCAAGAAAAACTTACCAGGCTAGCAGTCCAATTAAGGCCCCCTCCCCCACCGCACAAATCTGGCTTTGCTTTTATGAATGGCAGAGCCAGCAGCAGCAGCAGCAGCAACAGCAGCAGCAGCAGGTAGAGACTGTAACTGGATCCCTAGCGTAGGGCCCCATTCACAAAACAAGACACACTTCCACCAAATTCCCAGCTTTCCCCATTCAAGAAAACTCCTTCCGATGTGCCCCCGCCCCCACCTCCAATTCACTAACTGCCTTAAGCCACAGCCCCTCCCCCTCCCCCTCCCGGTTTTAGGCAGAAAGCTCAAAGCTATACACACACTCACAAGGAGGGAGGAGGAGGGAGAGAGGGGGAGGGAGGGGGAGGGCGGTGTATGGCGAGCAGGAAAAAGAAACCCGCTTCATTCATAAAGTCACCCACATTCATAAAAACTTGCAGCCGCAGCCGCGGCCAATATTCTCCCACGTTCACCTTAACAATGCGGGGAGCCGGCCCCGCTGCAGCCCCACGAAAGTAGACTCTCTCCCCGCGGCACCTCCTTCCAGCTCTAATTTCATCTCGAGAGTCCCCAGAAAATGGGGCCTGATCCCCAGGCCCCTAAACTCGGCTCCCCAGCCCATGCTTTTGAATCTCTGCAGCACCCTTCTCCCGACCCCAAACTCTCTTCGCTTTCCCGAGGACTCGGCGATCGCCCCAGGCTACCCTCGCCCCGAAAGCTGCGCACCCCTAAAGCCGGACTTCAATCTCAGCTCCTTGAAGCTTTCAGGGACTGCCTCTCAAACCGCGTCTGAGACCCCAAGCCTTTTTTTGGTGTTCCCCGACGCTGCTCCCCCATCTAATTCAGGAATCCCCCCCACGTCGCCTCGGGCCGTCCGGGAGCACCCAGACTCGACCCCTGGCCCTGCAGAGGTCCCCCCAAGTCCTTCCAAGCTGGGAGAAGTCCCCAAACCATTCCCAATCCCTCCGAGAACTCCGAAGTCCTCTAACGTCGCCCAGTTCCCAGCGGGTTTCTCAGAGAGCCCTTTCAGAGCCACTCTGGGAATCCTTGAGGGACTCACAGACTATTTTCAGTCCCCCTCAAAAAGCCCCCAAGCAGGTACCCTGAGCGCCCCCAACTCTCCTGGGAGCCCCCAAACTACCGCTCGTCCCTTCCGAAGCCCCCCCGCGTCTCCCCGAACCGCTGACGCACCCCCGAACAGGAGCCAGGAGCCCTTTTCACTTTCCCGTTCCCCCCACCTTACCTGCCCCCCCAGATGCGCTGCGCGCCGCGTTCCAGTCCATGTCCGTGACCGGCAGCCGCAGACCCGTTACGGCCCCCGGCCCCGTTAGGCCCCGCCCTCTCGGGGGAGGCGCGGCCCCGCCCCCGCCCCCGCCCGCACCTGGGCGCGCGCCCGGGCCTCACCTGCGCGCGCTCCCGCCGGCTCCTGAGCGCGTTCTCGCCTGACAGGAGCGTTCGGGGCAGGGGCTCCGACCCGCCGGCTGCCCACCAACTCCGCCCCGGCCCCCGGCCCCGGCCCGGCCCGGCGCTGTCCCGAAGCCCGTCCGCGCCGCTCCGCCGCCGCTCTCGGCCGCCTCGCCGCCTAGCTCCCTCGGGCGCAGCAGCCGCCAGCCCAGCGAGCGCAGCAGCCGCCCCCGAACTGGCTGGGCCTCCGCAGCCCCCCGCCGAGCCCAGCCCGGCCCCCCCCTACTCCCGCCTCTCCGCCTCTCTCATTGGCCCGCGGCCTCGCCCGCGCCTGTCCATCAACGCTTGTTTACCCCTTCTTCGGGCCAATGGCACGGCGCCTGCTCGCTAGCCCCGCTAGGGATTGGGCCTGCTTCGCGTTGCCACCCGCCTCCTCAGCGGGGGAGAGGGGGTCGTTTTACATAATTTATGCACCGAGGGCCCAGACCAATCAGCGCGCTCTGGTTTACATAATGTGGTTCGGACGTTTTTCATTCATAAAAAAACGCGACCTGAGGGAGAAGCTTCGCTGAGTCAGTGAAGCCTTTAAAGGGGCCGACGGAAGGAAAAGAAGTCGGTGGGTGAATCGAACGCAGGTTGGCGTAGAGTAGGATAGAGACCGGGCTGAAACTGACAGACCTTTTCATCCCTGGAGCTAGGCCAGAAGATGAAGCCCTGGGAGGGATCCTAGAAATTAGTCTCCTCCGCTTTTTACAGATGGGGAAACTGAGGTTCTGGTCCGAGGTCTCAAAGACGGGCCACTGGAAAAACAAGCGCTCGAACCCCGGTTCATAATAATCCATCCATCAATCAATGAGCATTTCTTTCCCAAGTACTTCCCCCCACTCTCACCCCACTCCTCTTCTCCCGAGACCCCCTCCCCTGCTCTTGTCCAGGGACCCTCCTCGCCTCTGCTTCTTGGGGGAGTGGGGATGAGGGGGGTGGATGGAGAGGATTCTTTTAATTTTCCTCCCCTCCCCCACCTTGGAATGGGGGAAGGGAGGACAGGCTGGGGCTGTTCCCTGCTTCCTTTGCAGCCTGGCTTTCATTCACAGCTGCAGCAAACGGTGCAAAGTTATCTTCTCAGAATGGAAGAAAGAATGGAAGGATTCGTCATTCTAGCCAAAAAAGAAACTCGCTGACCGACCTGAGCTTGTGGCCGCGGAACCACACAGCGGGGAACCGAGTCACTTATCGTTAATAGCTTTTAAGTAGCCCCCTAATCGATTAACCCTCTTGGGCTGGGCAGGGAGCAGGGAAGGAGCAACCTCCAAAATCTTCCTTGTGTCTCTCTCATTAAAACGACTTCGCAGCTAGATTTTAAATCCTACTCCCCCCCCCCCCTTTAATTTAGACAGAGCTGAAGGTCAGAGTAGAGTGGGTGAGTAGGGATCCCAAAGCCCTTCCACTGTTTCTATCACCTTTTATTTAACACAGGCCCAAGGAAGGGCAAATGGAGTGGACAGGGCACTGAAACTGGAGGCCAAGGGCCATGGAATCGGGGCTAGGAGGGACCTGGAAGTCTTCCAGGCTACAAGTAGCCTCCAGAGAGGGGAAGAGAACCCATGGATCTGCCAGCAGTGTGCTGGTGGTCCAGTCACTTCCTTTCTTACCTTAGTTTCCTCCTCTATACCCCCCAAATAAATAAATAACTCGAGGACAGAGAGGGAGGGGGAGACTGCGTGCTCCCGAGGTCCCTTTGTAGCTCAGAGAGTTTACTCTGATCCTGAAATCTTTGCTCAAGTCACACCATAAAGTCAACCGAGCATGACTCCCTTGGAAAGCAGGCCCAGTAGTTAGCATTCTAGGCTGGCCGGGCTGTTTGTTTTCAATTTAAGGAGTGTGAGATGCCGCGTTTGGGAATTGGGTCCCGTACAGCTGGGGAAGGATGGAGGACGACGGGGGTCTGCCAGACAAACGGGCATTAACTGCAGTTGCTGGGATTCGCAACGCCCAGTTCCCTCAAACAAGTAAACAAATCATCCTCCCCCTCCCCCAGCTCCCTCCCCATTTGGGAGCCCACACAAGGGGGCAGAGCAAGAAGGGTACTCTTCCAGCAGCATGAGCCAGCAGCCAGGGCTGGGTGCCGCCTGCTCCCAGAGTGACTTGCCCGCCTCCCCGACTGGCTCCCCGAGAGTAAGCTAGCAAGCACCCTTGGGAGAGGAGAAGGGCCTGGGAGCCAGAAATGGGATTTCTTTATTGCTCTTGGGCACTGCACGGTCAGTCTCTCTCCTCCCTGCCCCATGACCCGGAGGCTCTGTCCCCTCAGTCCTGCCTCTTAAATCCCTGGCAGGCCCAAGTGCCACCTCCTACAGAGGTTTTCTCTTAATTCCCCTTCTCCCAGCCCGCCCCCAAATTACTTTGTACTTTGCTTTGTAGATAGATTTAGTTACTTTCGGTCATGGATCACAGACCTAAAATTAGAAAAAGATTCTGAAGTAATCTAATCTCCAATCCCTGAAGAAACGGGGCCCAAGTAGTTAAAGGGACTTGCGCAAGGTCATGCAAGCGGTAAATAGCAGAGGAGAGATTGGAACCCAGATCCAGTGACCCCAAGGCCGCTGCATTTCCCTCTGATGTAGTGTAATCTTGAAGAAAATGGTTTCATGTGTTTATAGGGTGCAGTAGAAGATCTGAATTCAAATCCAGCCTCAGAAACTTCCTTAATTGGGTGAGCTTAGGCAAGTCATTTTAGCTCTGCCAAAGGAGAAGAAAATGGCTCCAAGAAAACCCCACAGACCATGAAAAATCCAACATGACTGAACAACTGAGAAACAACAGCTACAGAAATTCCCACGGCACAGAGTAGTGAGGAGGTCCTGGGTAACCAGAGAAAGTCTGAAGAACTGATGGGGATCAGCCCAATGTTCCAGTCCCACCCCCTGTGGAGGTCTTGGGTAACTAACCCACATCACCGCATCCAATCAGAAAGCCAAGTTATAACATCAGACCGCTGGGGTTGAATTTCCCCTATAAATCTGGCAAGGTTCCGGCCATCTTTGTTGGCTTGCCACAGGGTTCTGCCTCCTGGTATCTTTCTTGGCCTCCCCCTGCCCCGTGCCTCATGGCTTTCTCTGTCAACCCCACCTAGATGCCCAAGACCTCCAGTTATAGCTGGAAGGAGAGTTGAGTTTCAGATCTGGGAGCCTTCCTAGCTGAATGATGCAGGAAGTCACTCCACTTCTGGAGAGAGTGAGAGCCCTTGCTTCCTGGGATGTAGGTAAAACTAGCAGGAGATCATGTTCGTAAACCACTTAAATCACGGTGTAAATGCTAGCTCTTGTTAATATTAATTATAAGGTTAACCCGTTATTTGTAGAATTATTACTGGTCATAATAAATACTTGGCTTTTATTGATTTATTTATTTGAGCCAGTCCCATTCACTCTGGTGCCCATGGCTTTATTTCTCAAGCATCTTAACTTCTTCCCAATTTAAGAGATTGTAGGAACAATAAACAACCAAAAAAAGTCCCAGTATAACGGGCCTCTGTGGGAGCCAGAAACCCCAACTGTCTGCACTACTACAGGCGGGAACAACGATCTTGTTCGTGTAAGGGGATCCTGACTGGGACCATGGGAGGCCCTTTGTGAATCCGGAAAATTCTAGGGCATGTCCCTAGAGTTTGTCCAGATGATCAAAGGTGGAATTCAAACCCAGTACTCCAGGCTGAGTAGAAACAGAGCCAAAATTTCCCCCATTTTCTGTCTCTAGACAGCATCTTTCCCTGTAGTTCCCATTCTCCCACTGGGGAGAGCCCATCAAATATCAAAGAGCTACCTCTTTGTAGTGGGAGGTGGCAGCTTTGTTGGTCCCCCCCACACCCCACTGAGTCTTCTCTAGTTTAGCATCTTGAGTCCTAGCCCTTGATCCGGCGTCCAGTCCTGCTACATTGTGCTGAGATCCCATGACGTCCTAGTAGGGAAGTCACCCTGACCTCCTTCTCTGAAGCCTGAGATGTCAAATGAAGCAGTCAGGCGGGACGGCCCAGCCCTGACGTCCTCTGCTCTAGGCCCCTTCTCCTTGGGCCATTCTGCCCCCTCGGTACCCCCGCCTCGAACAGGCCATGTTCTCTCTCTTCCCGGCTGAGGTTCCAGATTCTAAGAGCTCTATGGATCCTGCCACCGGTGTCCTCAGGTTCCTTCCTAACCCTAAGATTCTCCGTCCTGCCCACCTTCCCAGGAGGCTGGAAACATGCCTTTATTTTGTTTGTTTTCCAGACTTCAAGGATATAGCACAGCATAAAAAGCCTCCATTAGGTATCCTTGCTCTCTACATGTGAAGTAGCAGCCTCTTTTTCTGGTCACTGAGGGGGGTGTCTGTCTGGGTAACTCCCTGTGAGCAAACTCCCTCCACCAGTAACTGTCCTGTCTTTGTTTTCTTGGAGAATCAGTTGTCAGGGGCATGGAAAAGTTTAAATAGCTTGCTGGAGGTCACACAGACCATATATATATATATATATATATATGGACCATATTGTATTTATGTGTAATGGCAGAGGTCAGGCTTTCTTGACTCAGAGGACAGTGTCTACATTTGTTCCTGACATTCTGCATTCAAAGATCCCTCTTAGTCATGAGAGTCTGTGACTTAAGGACTCTGCCAACTCTTATGTCCCTCCCAGGCCACATTCTGGCCCCAGAATGGCCCTTTTTGTAGGCAAAGGATGCTGGGTATAGAGAGCTAAAAGGGACTTAGAGATTATTAAGCCCAATCCTTTTATTTTTCATTTATTTATTTATTTGTTTTTTGCTGAGGCAATTGGAGTTAAGTGACTTGCTTAGGGTCACACAGTCTGAGGGCAGATTTGAACTCAGGTCCTCCTGACTTCAGGGCTGGTGCTCTCCCCACTGCACCACCAGCTGCCCCCAATCCTTTTATTTTTAAGAATGAGGAAATCAAGATCCTCTTGTTAAAAGTCCTAAAGCTCAGTCAGATCCTTTTGACATTAAATCTAATGTGGATGGGATCGTAGCATCCTGGCTATTTTATAAGGAAACTTATAAAATCCTCCAGATATTCTAAGCTTTTCATTGTGCAGCTGAGGAAACTGAGAGGTGCCTCTTCCCAACATCCTCCCCATCCAGCTCCTGCCCTCTCTCCCCAGATGCCTCCCAGGGAGCCTCCCCTAAGCCCAAGAAATGCCTTTACTTCCAGAAGATGAAGATTTCCTTTTTTAGAATTTCCTTATACGGCACACGCTGAGCCTGGGCTCTGAAGGATATTATATAAACAAGAAATTTCTTCTGCTTAAAAAAGTGTGTAGCACCTTCTCCGAGGCTTGGAAGAGGAAACAGTGAGCTCTATGTGGGACGCCATGTTCTAGCAAAGCTATAAATGTAATTTCTCTTATGTATAAGATCAGTATCGTGGGAGGTTAATGTTTGAAGCTATAAACGCTGTGGAGCCGTCCAATCGGAAAGATTTAAATGCCGGAGGAGCCTGGGAATAAGCATGGGGCATTACTGAATGTCCAAATGGTGAGTGTGGGAGTCTGTGTGTGTGTGTGTGTGTGTGAGTGTGAGTATGTAAGTGTGTGAATATGTGTGAGTGTGTGTGAGAGTGTGTGTGTGTGTGTGTGTGTGTGTAAGGTTGTGTGTGAGTGTGTATGTGATTATTGTTGAACTTGGCCAAAGAGAATATTATACAAGCCTGGGTTTGTCTGAGTAAACCACCAGGGCCTGCATCCAAGTATGGGGGGTCCGGGATATGGGGAGGCACATCTTTCTCCGGGCCTGGGGGCCAAGCTGACCCCCCAGTTTTTGTGCTTTTTCTGCCTCTAGAAGTGACTTTGTTTCTATTTTGTGTTGAGTTTTTGTGTGTGTGTTGTTTGCTTTCCCAGGGAAGGCTCAGTTTTGGGTCCCTGTGGCTGGCACAGGGGAACTTTTTAATCAGGGTTTGTTGA